>NW_028261388.1:0-300000 GCF_051295495.1 Thamnophis sirtalis | reverse complement strand
GGTAATCCAAAGGAGTTGGGGGGGGGAGAAGCTCTTCCTGCCCAAGCAAATGGGGCGAAGCAGTTCCCACCACTTGGGCCAGTCGGCCACTTGGGGCTCCGCTGGGTGGAAATTATGGGGTGCCCAAGGGGAAGAAAAGGCTCAGTTCTTGCCTATCTCCATACCAGGCCAGGTTCTGGGACGGCGGCAGAGCCTTCGGGGTGGGCAGCCCATAAGAGAACCAGGACATCCCCACAGCATCCAGTGCTCGGGGGAGGGGGTGTCCTGCCTGCCCCCTCCCCCTTGGGCTGGGCTCTGTTCGCACTTTGCCTTCTGGGAGGGCAGCGCCTGAGTGAGTTTGGAAGAGCCTGGCACCCGCATTGTCAGGGAGGGCCCTGCCCTTGGGCGCTCTCGGCCGCGCCGCCTGCTGCTCCTGATGAGACCCTCTCCCTCTGCCTAGCTTGGGGGGGGGAGCGGCGGGGAAGGGGCCCATTTCACTGCACAGAGAAGTGGAGGAGCAGAGCTCAATAAAGATTCAGCTGACTGGTGTTTCTGTCGCGTTGTCTGTCGGGGGTCCTTGGGGTGAAGGAGAGGCGGAAAGGAGGACTCGGGTGGGGAAGGTGGGCAGACACAGCCCCACTGTGCCGGGGGGGGGGGCAGGGTCCCATCCTGGGGTCCAGCCAGGGGCTGAAAGGCGCAAAGAAGCTGCTCCAGGCCAGGCGTCAGGTGGGCCATCCTGGCTGGAAGATGCTGCCAGCTGCTCTGTGAACCCTTGGTTGGCTGCTTCCCCGCCAAAGGCCGCTGGACTGAAGCCGGACCGTCCTCCACCAGAAAGGTGGATCAAGCGCTTGACTGGACACGGGGTCAGGCCAGGTGACCTCCAGGATCCCTTCCAGCATTTTTAGGAAACCTGACGGACGGCAGAGTTGGGTTTCCCCCACCCAGCTGCCCAGGCCCTGCCGGACAGTCGCCTGCCGTCTTTGAAAGCTTCCCGCTGTCCTGCCTAGAGTTCCCACTGCTTTCATTCCAGCCGGGACAAGCAGAGCCGCCACGGAGGAGGAAGCCGGCCTTTGTTTTGTTGCACAACAGTTGAGCAGACAACTCTGTGGGGTCTAGAAGCTCGGGGGCTCTTTACACAGTGGGACCGAGTCCCCCCCCCCAGGAGTCCCTTCCCCTGCCCCACCCCCTTTCACCTGGGACCCCCTAAACTGCTTCAGCCCCCTGGATGCGTGCTTGAGTGGACGGGGGGGCGGTTTTGGTGATCGCAGGCTGAACGTGGCCAGTTCTTAGCCGGCCTCTGGGCAACCGAAGGGGGACGTCCCAGAAGTGCTTTTTCCAGGGGCCCAAATTTTCTTTCTCTTCCCTGGGAGGCGTTTCCTCCTCTCGTCCGAGAAGCCGCTTCAGAGGATCAGAGAAGCGAAAGGAAATGTGGCCCCCTGGAAAAAGGGCCTTTGGGTGAACCGTGCAGGACAGAGAGTCTCCACAGGGAGGATAGCCAGGAAGAACGGGGGAGGGCAAAGCCAGGACAAGAGCATATCCTGAAGGGCAGAGCAAGGAACAGCCTTGCCAGGGTGATGCCCGGGTCCCTCGCTCCCTCTGGGCAGGAGGGTGGGGGCCCTTCCTTTAGCCAAAGCCTCCCAGTCTGGTGCTGCTGAGGCCCCGGGGGAGCCGTTTCCAGAGCCAGCCCTGTCAGCAGTGGGGCTCCGAGGCTGCCAGCAGATGGTTTGAGGACTGCCAGCGGGTGCAACCGGAGAAGAGTGGCAGCAGCCTCCCTTATGCCACCCATGCAGCCTGCTGGAGGGCAGGCAGCTGTCACTGCAGCTGTGCCCAACTGCTCTTCTGCAGCAGTGGGGCAGGCTGGGCTCCCACAAGCTCTGCAGCAGCTGGTCCCTGGCATGGCTGAATCTCAGCGCCACAGAGCGGCCCCTGGTGTGCCAGGGAAGGAGGGCGTAGGACAGCTCATGTGGGCATGCATGGGCACAACTCAACTGGCCAACCTGACTCGGCCAGACACCCTTATTACATCTAGGCTATCTGTCTAGACTAGCACCAGGCACTCTAGGTGGGGCTGCCCTTGGAGGCCATTCTGGAGCGGCAGCTGGTCCAGATGGTAGCAGCTCAAGCAAGCCTCACTTCCCAGAGGTGCCACTTGTAAGGTGCACGTTTAAAGCCTGGTGGTTGGCAGCTCCCTACCTATAGAAGGGGCTGCTCCCAAAAGTTTCTTCCCAGCCAACGTGATTGGGGAAGAGGGGATCCCTCAGGATTCCCCCATCAGAACCAAGAATCTTGGAGGCTTCCTGAGCAGATTTCCCCCCCCTCTCTTTCACACACACATGCAGAGAGGGGGAGGGGAGAGAAGGGAGGGGGAGAGACTGGGGGAGCATCTCCTTTTCCCTGGATATGTTGGGATTTCGGAAGGGGACCGAAACTCCTCTCTGGGATAAACTGAAAGGGATTCCTTGGCGTAGCAGTTCTTACCACAGAATTTGATCAGCTGCCTCCTGGGGATGGTTAAATCTTGCTTGTTTGTGATCAGGTGTGGCTGCCGCCACCTGGGAGCCCTGCAAGGAACCCCCCCCCCCCACTGAAGAGGCAGGGAGGGGCCAATGCAGTCAGGCCTTCAAGATCCTGTTACTGAAGCCGATAACAATAGAGTCCCACTAGAGTCTTGGGGAGTCGGTTTTCTCATTCGTCCTACCTCACAGGGCTGGCTCTCCCTCTGCGCCATTTCCCAGAATTTGTTTTCGCAGACACACACACATACACACACACACACGGGGCATAGGAAGGGTGCTGCTTCCTCCTCCTCCTCTCGCCCAGGTGATGCAAGCAGAGCCCGCTTTGTGACTTCACAGACCAGGGGGCCTTCTGTGCTGGTGTCCTGGCCCTGCTGCCTCCAGGACCCTGGGGGAAAACCCTCCTCCGGAGCTCCCCAACTGGCTCCCCCCTGTCTCTCCTGGCTCCCCTCATGGCCCACCCTGCCACGGAGCCCTCGTGGGCCAGCCCCACAGCAGGCAGGATGGACAGCGGAGGGACCCCGAGTCTCAAGATCAGCGAGGCGGATGCCAACTGGGAACTGATCCGGGACAAGGTGGGACCCGCAGGGTGGAGCTGGCACCGGGGGGGAGGGCTCTGGGTCCAGCCTGGATGTGTCAGGGGCAGCAGCAGCAGCAGCTGGGGCAGAGCAGGAGCCCTGCACACCCTTGGCCTGGATGGGGAGGGGCACAGCAGCTGCAGGACGGTTCCAGGGGCAGCCCTCACCTGGGGGGCCGTGTCCTTGCCAGCAGAGCCCTGGACACCTGGGCCCATTTGGCATTGGGTGCCATCAACGGTTCTCTTGATTGGTGGGGATCGCTCCAAAATCCATCAATTTGAAAGAGGAGGAGGAGGAGGAGGGAGAGATGTGCTTGCAATCTGAAACGATGGCAGCCAAATGAATCAGATCCTGGGAGGAAGAGGAAGGTCGTTCACGAATGAAATTGAATCTGTGTCCAGGGATGATAATGTTGCGGGATCCTATCTGGGTCGGTCTTTAGGCTTCCCAGCTTTCGGACTCATGCTGGAGCCCCTCCGGGGGGAGCCTCTCTCTAGCAGAAGGGGGGGGTGCTTTTGGCTGTTCTGTGCATGTGTTTACATGGTGCCTCTTGTGTGGGGCTTTCCAATCAACACCTAAAAAGCCACCCACTGCTAGGTACACTACCAGGTACCAAGTAAATGCCCAGAACAGCCCAAAGCCCCCCCCCCACCTCTGCTGGAGAGAAGCTCCCTCCGGATGGGCTCCAGCAAGAGGCCCAAAAGCCTAAAGTTCCTGGGGATCGGCCCAGATTGGATCCGGCAGAAAGAGCATTTCTCCAGGCCAAACTAATATCCGGTTTGACTCAAGCTGGTCTTCTGCCTGATCGCCAGGCGGGTGATCAATAGGGGAGGACTTTCAAGCCCAACCAGAGGGAAGCGGCCCAGAGCTCAGCCTTAGCCCGGGGGGGGGGGGGGTGGTCTGCAGGAGGGATGAACCACCCAGGAGGAAAAATGCCAAATCCCGCCTGGACTAAGACGATGGGAAGCCGCCTCCAGACCGGCATTGTTGCCAAGAAAACTGGGTAGATGTGTTGGCACCATTAAAGCCAGATTGGGCAAGAGCTGTTCACGGAGGGCGGGGGGGGGGGACGCCTACTGGAGAAGGGGCTCTCCGCAAGTAGCAGGAGCGATGGAACTGGAGGAGCGAACCAGAGGGACTTGGCAGGGCCCCAAGGGGCAGCCGATGCTGCTGCTGCCGCTGCCGAGGAGAAGGTGGCGGCCGAGGGAGGGAGCGGCTCTTGGCTTCTGCAGCCGACGTACCGTCTTCCGTTCTGAAGAGAAAACCAGGAGGGGAGGGGCTGGGGGGGGCTTGAGTCTCCTCGCGGCAGCCCATCCCCCAAGGTGCTTCTTAAGCTCTGTCACTTGAAGGACTTCGATTCCCAGAATCCCTGCTGGCTGTGGAATTCTGGGAATTGAAGTCCCCAGACCTCCAAGGGTGAGAAAGGCTGGCCTGTTGGGTGAGATGGGAGCCTTTGAAGACCTGCTGATCCTCCCAGGGAGGGGCATGCCTTGGAGACCCTGCCAGGGGCGATGCAGGGCTGGGCAGGAGGAGGGAGGAGTGGAAATACCGGGGGAGGGGGTGTATTCCCAAAGGATGGGACCCAGCACCTGGCAAGGAAGGTTTGTGCCTGGTGGGAACCGGGAGGGCTCCAAGCTGAATCCGGCAGCAGCGGAGAGAGAAGGGAGCTGGGGAAGAGCAGGAGACCTGGGGGGGGGCGGGCGGAGGCGCTCAGAGGCAGGCATGTCAGTACAGGACAAGAGAAGAGTCTGCTTGCGTCTCCCAGAAAACCCTCCATACAAGGGCACAGAAACGCCAGCGTGTATCCTGGCCTCTGGGCACACAGGTCCAGGCAAGAGCCCCGGGAGGAGGAGGAGGCACGAGGGGGAAATCCAGAGGGATCCTTTTCCGGAGGTGGTTGAGAAGATCTGGGTGGAGCAGAGGAGGGAGCCTTCCTCTCAGGAAACCATGGGAGATCTCAGGAGCCCAAACACCATCTCCTTCCTGCTGAGGGGGAGGGGAGGGGGGAGGGGGTCCGCCGGCTCCCCCGGACGGTTTGGGTCCCAGGTTTCACTTTCTCTTGAGACAGGCTGAGTGGTGGCATCCTGCCCCTCCCACCCCTAGCCTTTGTGGCCCCCTCCCTCCCGTACCTGGCCCTTCTCTTCCAGCGGGGGAGCGGGAGAGGTGGAATGACACAGCTGCTCCCAAAGGCAGGGAGGCCCACTCTGCCCCTGTGTCTCCCCGCAGGTCGTTGAGGAGCGCTTTGGGCCCACCGTGGTGCCGGTGCCCTTCCTGGAAGACGCCTCCTCCTACGACCTCCTGACGGTGCTGATCAAGAAGGCCCAGCTGGGGCAAGGCCTCCTGCGCAGGCAGAGCTGTCTGGTGCCTATTGGGCCCCTGGAAAGCCTGCTGCCCGGGGGGCCCGCCCCCAGGGAGCTGACCCACTGCACCCGCGAGTACAGCGCTCGGGTGAGGGGCGAGTCCCGCTACGAGGAGACGCGCCTGGTGGACGGGGCCCTGCGCCATATCCGCCTCTGCATGGCCGGCGTCCATAAGAAGGTGGCGTTCTTGGCCCTGCGTCCCGGGACGGTGGCCCTGCGCCCCGACCTGCCCTGGCTGCGCTCCCAGAGGAGCCTCTACGTGGTGCACGAGGTCTTCTACGCCGGCAGCCTCTCGCTGTCCGTCGTCACCCAGGAGGCTGAGCATCACCACTTTGTCCAGGAGCAGCCCCTCCCCGTGGCCTTCTCCTGCCTCAAGTTCTCCCTCAGCCACAAAGGCGTGCTGGGCTCCCAGAAGCACATGGGCCACAGCCTTCCCGCCAGGGCTGCCTGGGTGAGGATGGCCATGCTGGAAGCTTCTCCCCCAGCCAGGGCTCTGGAGGCCCCTCTGCCCAGAGAGAGCACGGCCCTGCGCAAGCGGTGGAGGGCCCTGGGCAGGCCCCTGCGGACGGTGGCAGGTGAGGAAACGGTTGGGGGGACGACGCTGCCTTCTCCCTCAAGGCAGGGATGGAGTCCCTGGGCTTTTCCCCCCACCCTGCCGCGTTCCCCAGAAAACTCAACCCAGGAGGGCCAGTTTCTCCAGAGAACCCAGGGGGCTTCAGCCGGCTTTCCCAGCAGGTTCTCCCTGTGGGGTGCTGGGCAAAGGGCCCCCCTCCCTTCCACTGGGTGGTCTCCCTGGAGCCCAAGGAGCCTCTTCTAGCATGGCTGGAGGGCAAGGCCTCCCTGCTCGCTCACTCCCTGCCCTGCAGATAGATACCCATCCTCACCCCCTCTGCAAGTAGTAGTAGTAGTAGTAGTAGTAGTAGTAGTGGTGGTGGTGGTGGTGGAGGAGGAGGATTTGGGATTCCCAGCAGTGGGGGAGACTCGGGGCCTTTTTTTCCCTGGGGGACTCCTGCCACAACCCCCCCTCCTTGTTCTGCGTCCCCACAGGGAAATGGCCCTTCAAGCAGCGGCGGCCCAAGCTGGGCTTCTCCTGCGGCAGCCTGGCTGACCCCGAGAGGCACTGCATGTCCCTGCCCCTCCTGCAGAGCATCGCGGCCGCCGAGAGCGACACGGAAGAGTGACCTGGATGGCAGCCCCCCCCCCACCCTCCCCCAGCAATAAATGGCCTTTTTTCGCAGGTAGCAATGCCCAAAGTCTGGCCTGGTTCGGAGGGGGGGGGCTGTTGTCCAGACAGGCAGGGCCTTTTCTTCATGGGGGGACAGCAGGGCCCCTCCGGCCCCCAGAGGGCAAGGAAGCCCAGCCCTGTGAGGGGGCCAGTATGGATCCTTGGCAACCTGGCCCTGGGGGAGGGGCTTCCATAGCACGGCTGCCCAAAGCCTGGTTGGGGAACTTGAGGTGCCCCCCCCAGTGGGAAATGAAGAGCCCCCCCCAAAAAAAGCAAGAGGATCCCTGCCCCTCCCAGAGGTCAGCGGGTAGAGAGAGGGAGAAGGGCTGGAGAAAGGGCTGGCCATGGAGACCCCTCACCCACCCCATCTGGATGGGCGGGAAACGGCCCCTTCCCAGGCACACCACAGAAGCAGCTTCTTTTATATATATATATATTTATATATTGCAACAAACATTTTTTTCCAGAAAAAAAGCATTCATTCCCAATAAATTAAAAAGGTCCATTTCCTGGTAAGGAGTTTTAAAAGGGGAGGGGCCTCCCTGCGGGTGCCCCTCCAACCGGACAGGACAGGGAGTGGGGGGGGTCACTCCGGGGGGGCTCCAGCAGGAAGGGGGAGGTGACCGCGTGGGCCTGGGCGATGGCCGCCAGCTCCTTGAGGAACTCGCTGAAGATGACTGCGCAGTAGACGGCGTTCTTCACCCGCAGCGCTTCGCTCTGCTTCTCGGCAGAGCCGCGGAAGAGGGAGCCGCCCGAGAGCGCCTGCAGCACCTGCCCTTCGCGCACATGCTGCAGGGCCAGCTGGGCGGCCTGGCGGGCCCGCGTGGGGCTGTTGGTGTGGCGCATGATCAGCTCCCCGATGGTGGGCTTCCGGCTCTTCACTGGCGGGAGAGTGAGCAGGGGTCAAGATCGGCAGCCTTAGGGCCAGTGGACAAAGGCTGAGCCTCCCCAAGGCAACTGCCCCTGTCCCGGGGGAGCCCCTCCCACCCACCCCCCAGCCGCCCCCAGGTGCCCTTTCTCCCCTTGCACAGTCCCCATGGGCAGATCCCCGGCATTGCCCAGCATTGCTCACCGAGGGCCTCGGGACGGCGTAAGGGGGGAAGGGGTTGGTGGCATCTGGGGCGTCCGGCCTGGCCCGGGCAATCAGGTACTTCCTGGCCTTGAAGAGCAGTGACGGGAAGTCCTCCTGGCTGTCCGCGAAGCCCTCAATTTTGTTCTTCACGGAGCCCAGGACCTGCCGGAGGGGGAGAAGCAACCAGGCCCTCAGCCACCCTCTGCAGGGGAGGGTGGGGGTGCCCCTCCCCCCTAACCGCAGCACTACCTGGAGGAGGGACTTGACGCTGGGCTGGAAGACCATGTTGGTGTTGAGGAGGAAGGAGCGCAGGAGGGGCTGCGGGTAGCAGGCGAGCTGAGCCAGCAGCCCCGTCAGCAGGAAGTTGACGTAGAGCGAGTTCTGCAGCATGTTCTCCAGTTTGGCCAGCAGGATAGCCAGGAAGGGGCCTGCAGACACGGAAGGCCGTCAGGCAGGTGGACCAACACCAGGCCCTGGGCTGCTGCCCAGGAGCAGGAAGGGGACCTATCCGGCCTCTTGGCTGCCCTATACTGGATCCGAGAGCCAGCCTGAGACGGGAAGGACTCCTCCGCTGCCCCACACGGGCCTGGAATCGCCGTCAACCGGCCCATTGGCAGCAACCCAGAAGACCCCCTCTTGCCCCCCAGGCAGCAGCTTCCATCACAAGGGCCGTTTCAGAAACGGACTTCCCAAAGGTTTGCCAGATCCTTCCCTGGGATGCCAACGGACAGTCCGAGGTGGGAAGGAAGAAGCCCACCGGGTGTCCTGGGGAAAGAAACTCACCGGTGAATGGCTGGCTGGGAGGCTGCCCTGAGGCGCGGAGCGGGCTTATGATGATCTGGGACAAGGGGTCGGCAGGCGGGGCGGGGGCCGAGCCCTCGGGGCAGGAGGAAAAGCAGTGGTAAGCTTCCTCTTCCTCCCGGGAAAGCGGTTCAGGCTCAGGTGGGGGATCCACGCCAGGGCCTTCCTCGGCTCGGTCCCCGTTAGCCATCTCGTCCTGCAGCTGACACAGTTCCCGATGGAAGTCCTCCGCCGTCAGCGGACCCCCATTCTCCAGAGGGGCCTGGCTCAGCCCCTCATCCGCGAGCAAGTCCAGGCAGGAGGCGCCTTCACAAAGGTTGCGCGATGGGACTGACCCGTTCTCCAAGGGGCTCTCGGGGGGGCACCAGCGGCCCTTCTTGATGCCAGTGTCCACGTGGGCCCCGTTAAGCAGAAGGTGCTTGTCTTTGGTGTCCGCTGGTGGGGCAGTGCTGGGCAGCAGGCTGGCAGGGGCCCCTTCCAGGCTTGCCCCCCGCTTTTTAGTCCGGGGGGAGGCAGGTGCAGGGTCTGGCGGGGGCCCCCTGGGATGGACGGATGTGTTGGCTGCTGAGGAGGAGGCACCCGGAGGCGGAGCTAAGCCGATGGCATTGGGCTCCTCCCCATCGTAGGGAGCTGACCAGACGTGGCAGGCACGGACGCAGAGGTCGATGTTGAGCCGCGCATCCCGCAGGTACTCCAGGTAATTCCCTTCCAGCTCCGAGACCTCCTCCCACCTGCCGGGACGGTGAGCAGGGCTGCCCGTGGGCGTCCCTGGAGAGCGGTGGGTGGGGCTGGGGGCCTCCGTGCTGGAGCTGGGCTGGCGGGTGAAGAAGGAGATGCGCGACGGCGTGGAGGGCCTGGGGGTGGTCACCACGGAGGAAGAGTCCACGCTGGGGCTGCCTTGGCCTGGGGACACGGAGGAGGAGGAGGAGGAGGGTCAGCCAAGGTCAGAAAGCCTCCACAGGAGGAGGGGCTCTGCGTGCGCAGGAAGAGGCGCCCCGGGAGGGAGGCCTTTCGGGTGGGCTCTCCCCACCCACCCCCAGCCTCACCCTTGGACCAGGCTGCCCGCTCCTCTTCCTGGTCGGGGCTGGGCAGGCTCTCTGGGCTGCAGCAGCGAGGGATGAGCGAGAGGAACTTGGCAGCAGCCTTGCCATACAGGTCCAGCTCCTTGACCGCTCTCTTCTGGCTCAGCATGACGTGGCTGCAGGGGATCAGGTACCTGCGGGTGGGGTGGGGGTGGGTGGGGGAGAGAAGCTGCTGACGGAAGAGCTGTGGCACCACCTGCAGGGTGCTTAGAGGCCCACCAGGGGGAGCTCCTCTTCCTCTCCATTCCCTTCCCCTGCTGCCCCTCCCTTCTTGGGCAACAGCTCCACCCTCCTGGGCAAAGCACGCCCTTCATGGGGGGGGGGATTCTCCCCTGCAAGGAGCCCCCAGTACCTCAGCACCAGCTGCAGCAGGACGTCCTCGCAGTGCAGGCCAATCAGCGTCCGGAAGAGGCTGAGGGAGACCATGCAGAGCTGGGGGGACAAGGGGAAAGGGCAGAATGAGAGGAAGCAGCCCCCCCACCCCAGTTCCTCCCCCCACCTGAATTAGGGAAAGGTCCCAAGCCCCCCTCCCCCCACTTCCTGCAACCCTGAGCTACGAAGCCCTCCTGGCAAGCTGAGCTGCTGCTCCTGGAAGGGTGTGTGTGTGCTGGGAGACTGACGTGCGGGGGAGCCTGTTTTCAGCCTCCCTCGTGTGAAAACTGCGTGGGCCCCTCCCCCAGTGCCCCTGCCAGGCTGGCCGCCTCACCCGGGAGTTGCTGGCGATGCGTGCCACCAGCGTGTCCAGGATGGTGCTGCTGTCGTGGTGGTGGAGCAGCAGGAAGCGGAGGAAGGCCTTCAGCAGGGGCGTCTCGCTGATGCTGCGCAGGAAGAGGTCCAGGTAGGCCGTGCTGGCGATCATCTCCTCGATGGACGTCTGGCGGACAGAGGGAGCTCAGCAAAGGCCCCGCAGTTGGGGGGGCCCAACGCCCGTCTCCTCCCGGGAGCTGCCTCCCCTCCCCTCCCCACGATGGCCCATCTGTGGCAGAATCCCTGGAGGCCTCGTGACGCCCCGTAGACCAAGCAGTGGGTCCCCGGCCAAAGGCAGCCCCCCCCCCTCCTGCTGCCAGGAACCAAAGCACACGCCAGGCAGTTCCCCCAGGGGCATCGCCCCCCCTTCCACCCTCACCTTGTGCAAAGCCGGGCCCATCACTGGCACCAGGAACCCGTTGTGGATGTAATCCACCAGCTGCTTCTGGACCAGCGGGTGAGCCACCTGCCAGGAAAAGGGGCAGGAGTCCGAAGGGCTGCCCAGCCAGGACCCCCGAGAGGAGGAGGAGGAGGAGGAGCAGCTCAGAGCTGCTGGGAAGACCCACAAAATGACTCTCCCACAACCTCCCCCCCCCATACATCAGGGAGGGGGGCTCATAGAGAACGGCCCGAGGGTCTACCTGTGGTGGGAGGGGTCAAGGAAGGTGGACAGGGGCGCTGCGTAAAACGTGGGAGGGGCAGGATCCACAGAGACCAACCTCTGAGTGAGGGGGAGGCTAGCCCTGTTTGCACATGGAGAGCAAGAGAGACCCCCCCCCCTCTGGGCTTCTCCCACATTCCTCCAGATTCCGCAAGAGCTGAAGGACTCCTCTCAGCTCTCCAGGCGAGACCTTCTGGGCCAGGTCCGCTGGGGGGCGGAGCCAGCTCCTGAAGGCCCTTTTCTCCCTCCCCCCCACCCCACTGGACGGAGGCCTTACCTGGATGACCGCATTGCAAAACTCCAGGGAGTTCATGAAGAGGACCAGGGACGGGACCCCAATCCAGTCCTCGCGGCGCAGAAAGTGCCAATCGTCCCCGCGGACTTCAAGTTTGCGGGGCAGTGAGGAGTAGAGGGCGCTCAGCCCCGTGGCCAGGACCTAGGTGGGGGTTGAAGAAGCTGTCATGATGCAGGTGGGGGGGGGAAGCGGAACATCCCCCCCCCCAGTGCAGACAGCTGCCCCATCGCTCTGTGAGGCAGCTTTGGCTTCCCTGAGGCCTGCCCTGCCATGAGGCCTTTCTCACCCTCGGCCCCCTGAGGAAGACGCCTGGACCTTCCGCTCCTAAACCCCCCCCAGGCAGCAAAGAGAGTCTCTCCTCTTCCATCCAGGATGCTGATGGGAGCTACCCCCACCCCCACTGCTCAAGCCTTCCAGTGTCCTGGTGCCCGCCCAGGGCCCAGCAGGGTCCAACTGCCTCCTTTGCACTCGTCTGGGGAAGGGGGAGGGGGCAGACAGCCTTTCCCAGTGGGGGATGGGCAAACGGGCAGTCAAGCCCCCACCCCTCCAATGCCCGTGTGGGCTGACTGCTGGAGCTGGCTGGCTGTCCCCCCTTGCGGGAAGCACCTCTGCAGTCTGAGCAGCATCCGACAGGGGGGCACAGTCAGGTCAGCGCAGAGCCAGCACACCAAGCCTGTTGACCGGCCCTGCCGCAGCCGAGGGTCAGCCGAAGGAGCCCACGGAGGAAGCGCAGCCCGAGACCAGGAGCAGCCTCTCTGCTATTTCTGGCATTTTCAGCCTCTTCCCCTCCCTCCACAGCCTGCAATTCTGGGTGCCCACATCGGCTTCTAAAACCGGCTCTCCACTCTCTAGCAACAGGGTAACAAATAGAACCAAAACCTCAGCTCAAAATAATGCAGAAGCCTGAAAAAATGACGGGATTAAGAGAACCGCTTGAGGACAGCTGTTCAAAAGAAGAATGAAAACAGAAGGCTGCGAGGCGGGCGTTGAGTTGGGAACGAAAGTTGTAGGCTACTTTGCAAGAGCCAAGAGAGGCTCCGAAAGGCAGCTGGGTCCCAACCGAACCAGCAGGGCAACGGGCGCCGACGCCTCCCCTGCGCTGGCAGGGAAAAAATACCCGGAAGGTGATTTCCGCGGCCTTACCGGGCAGAAGTAGGAGTGTTCGGTGATGTAGCGCGCGACGGTCCGGCTGCCGGAGGACACGGCCATGAGCAGGAGTAGCGCATCCCGCGCCTGCTGGCCCACGACCCCCTCGTGGTGGATGAAGGGGATGAGGAGGGAGAAGAGCAGCAGGTGGGGGGGTCCCTGCTCGGAGGGGCTGTGGAAGAAGAGCTCCAGCAGCGGGGGGTCCCGGGCCACGGAGACGCAGAGCTGATTCAGCAGCAGCACCAGGTTGGTCTCCAGCAGGGGAGAGGCCGGCTCGGCGCACAGGGCCAGCAGGCGCAGCAGGGGGGCCACCACGGCCTTCTGGTGCAGCAGCGGCTGGTGGGCCTGGCTGATCAGCATCTCGAACAGCTTCAGCAGCTCCACCTTGCGCTCCTCGGGCACCTCCCGCTGCAGGTGCCAGCCCAGCAGGTGCTCCAGCACGTTCTCCGAGACCGCAAACTCCAGGATGGGCCCCATCGCCGGCTCGCCCCGCGGGCGCTCCTCCGCCAGCAGAGTCACCATCTGGTAGGTGTTGTTGCGCACGGCACTCAGGTCATCGGCGGCCCCCGGGGTCACGTGGGGCCCACGCTTCTCCAGGATCCTCAGCACCTGCCAGGAGAGGAAATGGGTCGGGCTGGGTCCCTCCCCTGCTGGGTCCCCTGAGTTGGGGTCTCTTGCACACCCGTCCGGTCTGCTCCGCACACACGCTGGCTGTGGTCCCCCGTGCTCCGTCGTCCCTTCGTGCTGCCCCAAGCCGCTCACCTGGGCCACTCACCTGAGTCACTCACCTGAGCCCAGTGGTTCTTGAAGACCATCAGGCAGGTTTCGGGGTCCGCCATCACCGGGCCCTGCAGGCCGCCCCCCCGGCTTGCCCTCGGCCCAGCTGCCGCTCGGGGGTTCAGCTTGCTCAGCCAGCTCATCTTCTCCATGGGGAGGGGCCTCCCAGATCGGAACCGCAGGGGGGGGCGCTGGGGGCTGCAGGCAGGTCAAAGGTGGCCTCACATGAGGCAGAGCAGGTGAGGGCAAGCCGCCAGTCTCCCAGCTGGGGCATCCATATCGCTACGGGAACGGTGCCCAGCTGCAGACACAAGAGACAGAGAGTGGGCTGTGAGGGAGGGGGGGGGGGAAGCAGACCCCCAAACAAGGAAGGGGGCAGGCACAGCCAGCAGGCAGGTGATTCGGGCACCTTTGCAGGTGGGCACCAGCTGCTCCTAACCCCGGGAGTGGAGGGAGGCCCCGCCAAGCCTTCGCTGACCCTTCATGAGAGTAGCAGAGACCCTCGAGCGGGGGGGGGGGGGGAGACGGCCCCAGCTTTCCTAGGCTAGGACTCCCCTCCCTGGGGAAGCCCAGTTTCTCAGGCAGAAGAGGCCTTTCCCAAGACGCTCAGCCCCCCCCCCCCCCAAGGCTGCCGGTCGTTAAGGAGCATCCGGCATCCGAGCCCTGGAACAGCAACCGCAGCGGCCAAGTCCCCCGTGGGTAAGCCAAGAGGAGAGGCCGGGAACTCCTTTGCCAACTGCCAGCAGGGCACTCCTGGGGCTCCAGCCCCCCGAGCACAAAACCTGGGATGGCCGGGGGTCTCCTTGAGTGGCAAGGGAAGGGGGGAGGGCTGGTCCAAGAAGAGGAGGAGGAGGCAAAGCCGCATGATGGGCAGCTGCCCTCTGCACAAGAAGGGGCCCTGCGATGCGTCTGCGCGTTCTGTTATCACAAGCTGAACGGAGGCTCAGAAACCACTTCCTGAACGCTGTTCTGCCAACGGGCAGTGCCGGGACTGACTGACAGTTAGTGCCCAGCTTTGAAATGGCCTCTCAGCACAGCTGGAAGGGCTCCTTCCCTCGCTCAGGGCACACCACAGCCTGGTCCCTGGTCCTGACGAGGCAGAGGCCCTCCCTGCCCACAAAACCTCCCCAGAGAGGCAGGAAGGGGTTTGCTCCCAAGACCTGAAATTGGAGCCCCTGCACAGAGAGGTGGAGGCCCAGGGACCGTGCCCAGGAGCCAGGCGGCCTCCGGGGGCAGATGGGCTTCCTGAACCGAGAGGACCACCTGACCTGCCAGCCAACAGCCCCCCACGGCTGCTCTGGCAGAGGCTCTCGGCTCCTTCAAAGGCAAGCATGGCCCGTTTGCAAAGACCAGCAGCCACCGCCAGCAGAGGACCCGCATGGGCTCAGCCCCATGGGCCTTCAGCTGCTGCAGCGGGGAAGCGAGCAGGCCGGCTGCGGCTCCAGTTCGGCTCTTCTCCCCACAAGGTTGGGGGCAGCCAGAGGCATGATGGGGAGGAGGCCTGGACAGACGGGCACCACCAGCTACCAGGGCAGCAAGAGGGGCTGGTTGCCTCTGCCACCACCAAAACCCAAGACCTGCTTCCCAGCAGCCTTCGGAGCGGTGCCACTGAGAGGGCGCTGTGAGTGGCATGGCCCACATCTGCCAACCTAGGCCGAGGGACAGCCAGGGCAGGGGCACCCTCAATGGGCCAAGGAGGATGGCAAACGTGCAGCCTCCGGGGTCAGATCTGGGTCAGAACCGTGCGCTCTGCAGTCGTCTCGGTGCCAGTCTGCCAAGACCCCTCGGGGGAGGGAGAGAGGGAGGGGGAGCACTTGGGGGGCAAGCGAACGCTGAGAAAGCAGAGCTGCCTGCCCCACACAGCATTTCAAGGCCAATCCGGGTGGAGAGGAATGCGGATGCCAGGCAGCTGAGAGTCGGGGGGGGGGTCTCTTCTTCCAAACTAACTGGAGGGTGGGGGGAGCGCCTAAGGAGGGAAACAGTTTCACTTGGGGTTTTCCCACGTGAGTTTCAGTCCTGGCTTTGCACTCCTGGGTTCCACTTGGCGTCTAGTAAGCCGAGTTTTTCCCCAACCGATGATGTTTCTTAGATGCTCAGGCTGAGGCAGGATGGGCACTCGGCACATGGGCCGCCTTCAAGCGTGCCCGAGGAGGAGAGGCGGGGGGGGCTTCAAAGCATGGGGGGAACCTTCCGCTCGGCTTGGGATTCCCCGAGTTCCCACACCCACCCCAGGGATGGGCTTCCTGCAAGGCCCCTCGAAAGGCCCTCCTGCTGCACCCAGCCAGCCCCCGCCCAAGGGTGCCAGTTATGGGAGAAGCTGAGCCCCAACCCCATTTACATCTCAATTCTTTGGCCTTCCCAGGCTCAGCAATCGGGCGAGGGGGGGGGCAGTTGGCACAAGGCTGGCGGCAGGGAGGTGCCCTTTGAGCCGAGACCAATTGGCTGCCCCTCTCAGCTCCAGGTAAGACCCAGAAGGCGGCGTGATTTCAGCTGACCCAGGAGTGCGACTTCCCCAAAAGGCCCCATTGCAAAGCATAAGCAGTGGAATATCTAGGTATGTACGGTGACTTTTAAGGACACCTGTAGAAACACAAGCTTGAAATGGAGGTGGGGGGCAAAGGCT
Organism: Thamnophis sirtalis; assembly: GCF_051295495.1. NCBI lineage: Eukaryota > Metazoa > Chordata > Lepidosauria > Squamata > Natricidae > Thamnophis > Thamnophis sirtalis. The sequence continues at coordinate 284,138 of NW_028261388.1, read as the reverse complement.
GCTCGTAGGAGTTCCAGCATCCAATCCTTAAGCAGAGCCCCCCCCCCAGCCACACACAAAACATTCTCCCCCCCAAAGGAGGCTGAGGGGGGGGGTGGGGCTTGGCCTTGGATCGCTTCTCATAAGCACCAAAAACGGCCACAAATGTGAGGTTCAATTAAGCGCAAGCTGAGAACACCAAAGCCCCCCCATTCCCTTAAAAGCACCCCTTCTTTTGAACCCCCCTCCCCATTATCCCAAGAAGCCAGATCCAAACCGCATCCCACCACAGTGGGAGGGAGGGAGGATTGGCGAGGCCTCCGGATTCCCAAGGCTCCCCCTACCTTAACCCCAAGGTCAGCTTCTACGGCCATCTGGGTGTAAACAGAGGGCTGAAAGGGGGGGGAGGGTGTTGCTCACAGCAAGACGGACGTCAAGAGCCAGTGGGAGCGGAGCAAGGGTGGGGCGGCCCAGAGCTCACCCACAGAGCCCCTGGCCAAGGCCACCTGGAGAGCCAAGGAGGGGCACCGAGGGACAGAGGCCGTCCCAGAATCTCCCAGGCCACGAGGAACAGGGGCTGGGCCAAGACCTGTCAAGGGGTGCCGAGTGGGGGCAGCAGCAGCACCCCGGAGCCTCTCCCCATCCCCCCAACAGCCGGGCTCCACCTGAAGGTGCCACAAGACCCCCAGCCCTCCCCTCCACCTCCCTCCAGGGCCACCGGCTTTCCCACCCCCGGGACAGACCCCGTCCCTCCCCAGCAGAGGCCCATGGAAGGGGCCGACCGGGGCCCCTTCTAAGACTCCCTCTTCCTGCCCAACACGGGGCAGGCGTCCCCTACGCACACTCACCCACGGCCAGGACAAGAAGGCGGAAGCAGCCGCTTGGCTCTTTATCTGTGGACTTTGCCCCTTCTGGGCACTGCCAGGAGCCCCAAGGAGGCCGGAGCAGGGCAAGACAGGAGGATGGCCTCCCTCCAAGCCCCCCCCCCCGTCTGACTGGACATGAAGGGGCAGAAAGAGAGCCCCTTCATGGGGGGGGCACCTGCTTTCCGGCCTTGCAGGGATGCTCCAGCCATCTGCGGCTGAGCCGGCCCCCGTACCCTCCCCCAGGAGGAACCGGCCTCTCCCGCAGGAACCACCAGCTGCAACGGCCGGACTCTCAGCAGCAGCAGCAGCGGTGGCCTTTGCCCCGAGCCCTCCAACCTCTGCTTAACCCCAGCCGAGCCCCAGGCCGCCCCACACCGGCCACTGAAGCCCACCAGCCGACCTCGGTCCGAGCCAGCCAGGGGGGACCCAGGCAGTGGGCCAGAGGAGGAAGGGGGCCCTGCCCTGCACCGGCCCCCAATCAGAAAGGCCAGTCAACATTGGGGGGGCTTCCAACCAAAGCCTCCTTTTGATGGATGGGAAAATCTACCTGGTGGTGCCCACTTCCTTCCGCTCAGCCCCATCAGCCCCTCCCTTGGCTGTGGCTTCTAGGAGGGGTAGTTGGTGATGCTGACCTGCACACGAGGTGATGGTTCTCTAGTGGGGAGCGACTAAAAGCCCCCTTCCCAAGATGGGCATCTGAACCCATGGAGGCCTCCCTCCCTCCCTCGTGACCCCTCATCCTAACCGCCCCCACTCCTGCTCCCCCTGCAAAGCGATTCCCATGTTGCTGCCAGCCAGGCAGTCCCCCATCTGGGCCAGCGGTCCTGGGGGGCAGAAAAGACCGAAGGCCACCATAGCTGAGGCCTCCTTTGGAGCTGCTGCAGAGACCAGCTAGGATCAACAGGAAGACCCCCCCTCAGCTGATCCAGCCACCCCTCCCCCTTCTCTACCCTTCCAGCTGCTCTCCTTCGGTTCCCCCCCCCCCCAGCATTGCAGAAGGCCAGGCTGGGAGGGGGAGGGCAGAGAGAAGACAAGCTCTCCTCCATGCGAATGCTGGCAGCACCCCCACCCCCACGGCCAAATGGGTTCTCCCACCCACCCACCCACCCACCCACCCAGCAGAAAGCAAGCAGGCCCAGCCTCCCTGCCAGCTGCAGCTCTCCTCCCAAGATTGCCAGATTCCCCTTTTGGCGCAGGTCACCTCAGGTTCCCCCAGGCAGAAGCTGAGGGTTGTGGGGCAGGAAGAGGAGGAGCTTTCTACAAGACCCCCCCCCTTATCACTCGGCGGGGGGGGAGCGCCCCTCCAGCATCCAAGTGGGATGCCCTTGGCAGAAGCTGCCAGTCGGGATGCTCAGAGGGCCCCTGTCTGTGGGTGGGTCGCAGGAGCAGCCCGGCCCCCACCCTGGTATGCCCCCCCTCAACTGCAGCGTGAAGGCTCCCGACTGGAGGCACAGGTGGCCCACACTTCCCCATATTTAGGGGGGGAGGGACAGTCTAGAGACCTTTGCCCCCCCCCCCCGCACTTCCTCCCTGCAAACCAGCAGCCCCACAACTTTGGTGGTGCCAAACTTATAGGCGTCCCTGGGAGTGGAGCAGCTGTGGTGAATTTGGGGCTGAGGAAAGTCAGAGCCTGCAGCTATTCTGCTGGGGGGGGCAGGAGTCCCCCCCCCAGAAACCCCCTTCTCCTCAGCCAGAAATAGACTGTGGGGAGGAGAGCGGAGGGGAAGGTCTGCCAAGGCCCCACTCCAGGGCACCTGACCCACAGGGGTCGCCTGGTGATAAAAGGACTCCAAGAAAGAGGAAGCCCACAAGTTGGGGGAGGGGGGGCAAGAGAGAAGCCCAGCCATGGACTCTGCAACGAGGGGCTTCCACGGCATCCCACCCACCGCTGCTCCACTCAGACACGAGCCTACAGCCCTTCCTCTCCTGGGCTTCCCCTGCACCAGATGGGCAGGGTGGAAGAGGCACCCCCAGGGGGCTTGGGGGGGGCAGGGAAGAGGCACCCCCAGGAGGGCTTGGGGGAGAGGGGGGGCAGGGGACAGACAGCAGCCCTTCGGCTCCTCAGCAGGGCCTGCCTGCACCCTCCACATTGCCTGGAGGGGCCCACCAGGAGGGCAGGGGTAGCAACCTGACCTCCAGCCTCCTGGGGGGGGGGGGGCACAGCAGTGCCAATCCTGGATCCGCCCACCTGCTGAGCCAAGGAGGAGCCGCATTTTCACAGCCTCTGGGCTAAATTTAGCCGCTTTTGCAAGGCGCTGCTTGCCGGAGGGGCTGGCCGACCTTGGAAGGAGCAACAGCCGGGAGGGGGGAGAACAGAGGCACCGGCGGTGCTGGAGGAGGGGCCAGCAGCAGACAATCCCCCCAGGAAAGGCGGGGAAGCCTTCAGTCCAGGGAGGGTGGCCTTCACTTCGGGGGTTTTCTGGCATGACCTCAGTCCCCCCCCCCTCCACGCTGCCTCCCCAGAGCAGCCCCCGTCCTGCTTCTGACCCTCTGATTTGGAGAAGACCCCCACCCGACCTGGCTGCTCTCTGGCCTCGAGGGGGGCTTTCCCCACGCCCTCCCAAAAGAGGGCAAGGCATAACTCCCCTGCGCCCCCCCCCTGCACAGCCACCCATGTTGGAGGTCTCCCCCACTCTCACCTGAGAGGCCAACCGGGGCATCTCCAGGCAGGCTGGCCGCAGCAACCCAAGAGCTGGCCGACCCTTCTCCCCCCCCCCGCTTGCGGAAGCAGCGCAGCCCCCCGGAGCCCCCTCCCCAGGCGGAAAGCTCCCTCTGCGGCCAGGAGGATGCCCGCCTGCCCGCCCAGGCGATGCCCGGCCGACTGCGGAAGGTTCTGCGGCCGGATGGGCGCACCCGAGAGGCGATACACGGGCAGCGGCGGTCGCCTGGCAGCGGCCGCCTGATCGCAGCCCGAGGAGCGCAGCTGCCGCGGCATCGGAGCCGGCGGCCCCTCGGGAGCCCCGTCGGCAGAGAGAGGCCGCCCTGCCGAGCGCCCGAGGCCCCCGCAGCCCCTCGGCTCAGCCGCCCCCGGAGGAGCCTCGCCGAGACCCGCCCGCGGGGTCAGGGACCCCCGCCCAGGACGGCCCGTCGCGGAAGCCCCGCACGCAAAGCCTAGCCGGGGTGCACAGAGGCTCCCCTCCCGGGGGACCCGCTCTGCAGCCGCCGCCTTTCCCGCAGCCCCGCAGCCCAACGCGGACGCCACCCAGCCGCCCATCAGCCCCGCTGCTCGGGCGCAGGCAGCCTCGGGGTCCCGGCTTCCCTCCGCCTCCCCGTCCCGCCACGATCGGGCGGCAAGCAGGCCGCAGGCGAACCCCCGAAGGACCGGGCTGCCCCTTTGCGGCAGGGCGGAGGGAGCTGCCATCGCCGCGGCGAGCCCGGAGCCCCAGCGGCGCAGACCCGCCACCGCCGCCCGTTCCTCCAGCCCAGCCCCGGGCAGCGGGTGGGGCGACGCTCCGCGGGCCCTCCGCCCCCCGGGACCCTCGGCGGGCTCCTCCAGGAGCGGCAGCGCCCCCGGCCCAGCGCCCGCGCGCTTACCCATCGGGGGCGCCGGCGGAGCTCCTGTCCCGCTGGCGCTGCAACTGGGGCGGGAGGAGGAGGGGGAGAGGGGCCGGTCAGCTGGGCTCCCGTCGCAGGCCCGGCCGGGGAGGGGGCGGAGGGGAGGGGGCGGCCGGGGCTCCCCAAGCAGCCGCTCCACGGGCGCAGGGGGGGCCTTACCTGCCTGCCGCCGCCGCCGCCGCCGTCGCCATTTTCCCCGCGCCGCCGCCCGCGCAGGCCCCGCCCGCCAGGAGGAGCCCTCCCGCCGCAGTCTCCGCCCCGGCCCGCCCCCACCTGCAGGCCCCGCCCCCGCCGCACTCCCTGCAGGCGCCCCGGGACCCTCCCGGACGCCCCTCCGAGCCTCCCGGGGTCTCCTTCCAGCAGGGAAGCCCGACTCGCTGCCCGGAGGGGTCCCGGCTCTTGCTCGACTTCCTCCCTCTCCCCCGAGGTCCACAGTCCACGCGGCGTGGCTGAGCGCGGATCTTCGGCAGGGGCTGGAAATCCGGGTCCGTCTCCCGGGTGCCCGTTGCCTGGTTTTGTGGGCGCCTTCGGGTGCCGCGTGGGTTGTGTGCCTGGTTTGGAGTCGGGGGGCTCCGCCGGTTACTGCTCTGGTGAGTGGCAGACAGAGCCCAGCCTGACACGACCCCCACGGGAAGCCCCCTTTCTTAAGCAAGGCGAGGGAGCTGGATCCACCCAGCCTTAAGAGGGGGGGTCGTTCTTAACTGCGTGTGTCACGAGGTTCCACGCGAGGGGTGGGGGCACTGTTCCCTCTAAGGTGCGCGCGTGCGCGGCCGCGCACGTCGCTAGAAACCTCCGCGCAGAGCTTTCTAACTGCCGCGCAGAGCTTTCTACCAAAGCAAACGTGGAGAAGTCCTTTGCAGGCAGCTAGAACTGGCCGCTTGCAAAGGACCTCCCCAGACTTGTTTTGATGAGCCGCCAGTCCTCTTGCTTCTTCTCCTTCACCAGCAAAGCTCCCGCAGTGGTGCCTCTCTCTCCACGCGGAGCACCTGAGCTGGCCCCCGCGTTATCCCTCCCCCTTCCTCCTCTGCCGTGCTTTTGAGGCCGCGGGAGCTAGTAGGAAAGCGGCGGAGGTGGAGGCGATGGCAGGCATAACCCAGAGCCCAGCTGAGGTGCTCCGAGCGAAGGGGGAGGCACCACCGCCGCTGCTTTGCCGGTGAAGGAGAAGGAGCAAGAGGACTGGCAGCTTTGAAATGGTCCCGCGGCTGCAGATTTGATTCAGCGTAAGCAGGGGCCGAACACATGCTGAGCCGACTTTGCGCAGTGAGGCGGAGTAATTCAACCCCCCCCAAAGAACACGTGTCTCTCTCTCTCTCTCTCTCTCTCTCTCTCTCTCTCTCTCTCTCTCTCTCTCTCTCTCTCTCTCTGTCTGTCTGTGTGTGTGTGTGTGTGAGAGAGAGAGAGAGAGAGTGTGTGTGTGTGTGTGTGAGAGAGAGAGAGAGAGAGAGAGTTGGATCAAAATTGGTGGCCAAAGGAGTGGAGGGAAGGAAGGAAGGAAGCCCTGCCCCCTGTGAAAAAAACTGAAGATGGAGCAGTGAATGAATAAACCATAAAAGCAACAAACAGTTAATGCGTAAGTAAGCTGAGGAGGAAGTTCTCAACTAAGGAAGAAATATTAGAAAGAAATATAAAAAGCTCAATATGCCAAAACACTTATTTTAGTCTTCATTTAATTACTTGTATTGTAGTCTGATGTAACATCTTTTTAAAGTTAACGTTAGTTAGAAAAGATAGGGTACAAAACTTAAATAATAATAAAAATTCTACATTCATTTTGAAAAATAAATGCAATACTTGATTAATTTCATATCTTTATTTAAAATAGTTTTGGCATGGCATATCATTTTATTGACTCAGTTGGAAATGATGTGGATGTTGTATCTGATTCTGAGGCATATATATTCTTAAGTAACATAACATATAGCATATTGTCCAAACTTGCTAGACTATTTAATTGATCTTATTACTTTAAAGGGGGAGAGTTTCATGATAAATTATTTTATTACATTTATGTTGTATTTATATATTATATTTATTACATTTATATTCCACATTATATATTTGTATTGTTATTTTAGTGTTTATTGTCAATTTTGATAGATATATTGATATATCAATACTGATTTTAATCATACTAAATAACAATTACTGCTATTATTTATCAGCATTAAATATTTACATTTTTAATATCGAGTTAGTCATATTTTAGAATAATAGGATTATCTTTTAATAGGATAATTGGCAAAATCTAATTCACATGTGATGGGTTGCATTCCAAAGGAATGTGAGAGGACAGGTTGCCTGCAAAATGCCAGGACCCAGGACCTGTTGGTGCCATGTCTCTCTCTAGCCAGTCTAATGATCTAAAAGCTGAGCAGAAGTCTTTTTTTTTTCAGGGTGAGCGGAAAAGTATAGTGTTTGAGTAGCACATTTTGATGCCTGGCATTCATCAGGCTGAAACCTCGCTCACAATTGGTGCTTGGTGCTTGGCGCTTGGAATGTTGTGCAAATGTCCAGCAGACGAGACAGAAGTTCAAACTGTTGCTCTCTTAGGTGCTCAGGCATGAAACTGTGCCGCTCAAACACTATACTTTTCCGCTCACCCTGAAAAAAAATTAGAGGGAACATTGGGTGGGGGTCGTTCTTCTTTATTTTTAAGCAAACAAAAACATAAAACGCGTAAAACCTTCTTCCATTCCATGTAGCCTGTCGTTTGGTTACAAGATTTTGTGTCACCACTTGCAATTATATATCAAGTCACAAATTGTTCATTAGACAAAGTACATTATTGTTATATGTCAATTTTTCAACTGTCATTATTATTCCTTAATTTTAAACAAGATATTCTAAATATTGAATCCATACATACAACATCATTTTGCATCAATAGTTCAACTCCAATCATTATTCCTACATTTTAAACAAAACATTTTATTTATTGAAATCATACATGCAACATGAGCCAAGGTGGCGCAGTGGTTGGAGTGCAGCACTGCAGGCTACTTCAGCTGACTGCAGTTCAGCGGTTCAAATCTCACCAGCTCAGGGTTGACTCAGCCTTCCATCCTTCCGAGGTGGGTAAAATGAGGACCCAGATTGTTGGGAGCAAGAGGCTGACTCTGTAAACCGCTTAGAGAGGGCTGAAAGCCCTATGAAGCGGTATATAAGTCTAACTGCTATTGCTTACATTGTTCTAATCTATTTAACAGTGCTAAACCTTTATAGTATTGCATGTATCATTCTATTATTCTTAAAATATAAATTCTCCCACTTTTACCATGATTTTTAATTTAACCATTGATAAAACAAATCCCAAACCTTGTAAAATTGTTCATCTTCTTGTTCTCTAATTTCAAATATCACTTTACTCATTTCTGCACATTCCATAATTTTTTGAATAATTTCCTCCTGCGTTGGTATTTTCTCATTTTTCCAATTTTTTGCAAATACAATTCTAGCTGCTGTTAAAACATTTACAATCAAATATTTCAAGTCTCTATTATATATTTCTGGTATAATTCCCAATTAAAAAAAGTCTCTGGTTTAAAGTCTATATATTTTTGTGTCATTTTCTCCAACCACACGTGAATCTTAGTCCAATATATTTTGGCTTCTACACAAGTCCACCACATATGGTAATATGAACCTGATGTCTGATGACATTTCCAACACTTTTATTAATTTATTCTTGAACATTCTTGCTATTCTCATCGGGGGGTAGAGTCCACCTGTAAAACATCTTATACAAATTTTCTTTATATGCTGTTGACAGTCATTTTGTAACTTTGAGACCACAATTTCTTCCACATCTCTAATTCAATCCCATGCCCCAAATTTTCCCCCTAGGCCATCATAGATCCTTTAACTTGTTTTTCTTCTAACTTAACCTCCAGTAAGTGTCCATAAAGTTTTGTAATTACTTTTTCATCAGTACCCATCAAACTTTTATCTAACTCAGTCATTTTATCATAAAAACCTTCCTCTTTGCAATCCTTGTCATATCTAGATTGTATTTGCACATACGAAAACCAATTCATCTTTATACCTTCCTTTTCCAGTTCTTGCATAGATTTAAGTTCACCCTCTGCATTCAATATTTTACCATATCTAACGGTTTGTTCCCTTTTGTATATTATTACGTATGAAAAGGCTTCAATAGTTGATAGCCAGACTGGAATTTTTAAATAATATTGTCTTTTAACCTTCTCCCAATTTAATAACAAGGCCTCCTGTCAGTAATGTCGTCTGAAATACCCCCGTGTTTTAGTTCCCTCGTACCATAAAAAGGCATGCCATCCCAATAACAGGTCATGTCTTTCAAGGGTCAATAATCTGGTATTCCTTAGTGTTATCCGTTCTTTAACCCACTGCCTGATGATATAGTTGCCAATTGGGTAGGCCCAACCCTCCTCTTATTCTTGCATCTTGTAAAAATTTTAGTTTTATTCTTGCTTTTCCCCCTGCCATATGTACTTCAACACTATTTTATTTAAGTCATCAAAATATTCCTTTCCCTAGTCTAATTGGAATTGTCTGGAACAGATATAAAATTCAAGGTAGAATGTTCATTTTAATTGTAGATATTCTCCCTATCATCAAAAGTTGTAGATTTTCCCATTTCTTCAGATCCATCCCGATCTGTTGTTTGAGTTTATAGTAGTAGTTGTCTTTAAGAGCGCTGCATCTTGTTGTTAAACATATCACCAAATATTTAACCTTGTTCGTAACTTGCAGCTCCAATGTTTCTGTCAACTCTTCTTTTTGTCTTGTTGACATGTTCTTTGTCAAGATCTTCGTTTTGTCTTTATTTTTAATCATGCTACTTTTCCATATTCTTCTATTCTTTCTATCAATTTAGGTGCTGTTTCTAATGGATCCTCTAGGATGAAGGCCACGTCATCTGCGAATGCTTGTAGCTTGTATTCTTCCTTTTTGATTTTCATTCCTTTTATTTCTTTTCCTTCTCTGACATTCCTATTTAAGACTTCTAATGTTAAGACAAAAAGTAATGGTGATAGTGGGCAGCCTTGTCTCGTCCCTTTTTTATTTCAATAGACTCTGTCAAATCTCCATTAATCATTATCTCAGCTGTTTGTTTATAATATATAGTTTGTATGGCTTGTGTAAATTTCTCACCAAAGCCCATCTGTTCCAGTTGTAGCAGCATAAAGCGCCAATTCACCTTGTCAAATGCCTTCTGAGCATCCAAAAGCATCAATGCCAATTGTTTTCCAGGATGTGCCTCATAATATTCCAAAGTATCTAAGATTATCTTCATATTAGAAAAAAATAAAGAAAATAGTACAATGAACTTTAAACCGCTGTATATAAAAAAAAAGATTCTTAAACATTGGAACAGTAGAACTTAGTTATCAAACAGTCCAAAAAGTAAAAGACAGAAAAACGGGGGGGGGGGGAAGCCTGCTGTACCCGGGCCTGAAACCCGACTGAAACGGATCCAGGTAGGCAGCTTCATCCAGGGACTGGGGAAGCTGACGTGCTACCACACTCTCAACAACCTTCGCTACAAAGCGAAGGTTGGAGACCGGACGATAGTTGGCTAAAGAGGCTGGGTCCAGGGGAGGCTTCTTAAGGAGGGGCCTCACCACCACCTCCTTCAAGGTGGTGGGAAAGAACCCCTCTCTCAAAGAAGCGTTGGTAATCGCCTGGAGCCAGCCGCGAGTCACCTCCCGGGAAGCCGAGGCTAACCAAGAGGGACACGGGTCCAGCACACAAGTGGCAGCACTGAGTCTCCCCATAATCCTGCCCATGCCCTCGGGGGTCACAGGGTCAAACTCATCCCAGATGGTCTCCACAAGATTCATCCCCGTCAACTCACCCGAATCTACCCAGTCAGAGTCCAAGCCCTTCCAGATCTGAGCAATTTTATCCTGCAGATATACATACATACATACGTACGTACGTACGTACGTATGTATACTGCAGATACTGAACAAATTCTTCAGCCCTGCCCTGCAAAAGTTTCACCAGCCTTAATGGCTGCTTCCTAGCCACTGGGAAAAAGGGCTATTCCTGGATCACCACAGACTTTGCAGTGTCTCTGGGATCGGCAGGATATGACCCTTCTGTCAGCACCTCTCCATTAATTAATTAGGAAAGAAAGACCACGAGACTCCATGTGTGGAAATCAAGTGTACTTTTACTAATTAAGAATGATTAAAGGCAAAGCGAAGCAAAGTCTGATTATTTAGGCGCGAAAGCGATTGATATATAGAATAGCCCATTCCCCACCCCTTGGCATCACAGTCCCAGCCCAATCATAAGTCTTCCAAGTGTCAGGTGCGAGATAACTTCAAAAGGCATCACGAAGATGGAATGTCGGTGCCGTTAGTCCTGGCGGGAAACTCCCACGCATGCGTAGTCCGATCAACCGGTGAACTCCAGAACCTTCCTCCAGCACAATGAGTAACCCCACCCAAATACCATGCCCTCCCTCCCCGTTTCATGGCAGCCGAAGCAACAGCAAAGCAGAGGCTGACACCTTCCTATCACCGTCTCTTTGGGACGGTTTAGGTCCAGTTGGACCGTCCTGTGGCTAGAATTTCAGCGGCAGTCTCGGAGCCCCAAGATTGACTGTCATGTCACTCTTGACGTCAGCTTCCGGTCAAGGGTCATTTTTTATCCCAAGGCTCAACCTGCGGCTCAACAAGTAGCAGTTTGCCTGGTGCTTTGCCAGCCCAGGTGAGCAGCTGTCCTGATTGTGCAACCCTCTTCTGCAGAAGGGCCCTCCTGAGGCTGCGGAAGCAGTGCCCCCCCCCCCTAACTGGGAGATGGGATCACATCCTGTGGTCTAAGCAAACAGCCCTCAAGGCCGAATCACACCCACCTCTCCATTCCCCTCCCCCCCATCGAAGGCCAAACAACAGCAGGCCTTTCTGATGCAAGCAACCCCACCCCAATAACTGGCCCAAGATGTCCATGGTCAACGGGGGGCTTGTACTGGCCTCCGGGAAAGCTGCTCTGTCAAAAGGAAGCCCCCACCTCCCCCTAAAACCAGGTGCAGCCTGTGCTGCTCTTGTGGCCTGTTGACTCCAGCTTTGCTGAGGGGGGAGTTTGGGGGGTTCCTTCTTGCACCATTTCTTGTTATAGCCCCAGGGAGCCCCCCCGAAAGGCAGCTGCCACATGAGATGTATGTACAGGCTTCCTGAAGAGAGAGATAGGAACTCCCTCCCCAACCTCCAGGCCCCCAGGTAGGATCCATGGGGCAGCCACCACTGTGAGATGCCACCGTCCTGGGCCCTGATGCAGGGGAGAGGAGAGGGGGACAACCCTAGGGAAATATTCAAGGGCAGAGACCCCCACCCGTGTGGCCATCAACGGCCATGGTCTTCCCAGCCATCACCCAGAAAAGGTGGGTGATCTGAAGAGCCACCAAGAAGACCCTTGTGGAGAGGGGGGAGGGGAAGGGAGGTGGATTGGACACAGCGAAAGCCTTGAGGGAACTCCCAGGTGGGTCTTCAAAAGGGGGAGGGGGCTGGCCTAAGAGAAGGGCCTCAGTCTGATCCTGAACTCCCAAGAAGCAGCCAAAGGTCCGAAGTGCCCCTTGGCCTCTGTCCTGGTCAATGGTCAAGGCAGGATTGAAGGCAGGGCTGAAGCCTGGCACACGCCCTTGAGGGGTTTCGTGGAGGGGGGGGGGGGTTGCATAAATGCCCGGATTCTTCACACCCTTCTCCTCTTCTGCTAAATTTATACTGGGGGGCTGGTAGAGACCAGTATAGCGGAAAATCCTGATCATACAATGTGGTTGTTGGTTGGAGAAGGGACTTTTATTGTGTGCTGCCAAAAAAACAACACAATTTCTCTACCAGGCCTCCCCTTCAGGCCCCGCCCCCACCCCCACCTTGGATCCCAGGACTCCCCACCTGATCCCAACTGAAGGTGGGGGGGGGACGCAAACAGGCTAAGAGGGTTCAAGTCCCGATGCCCGACTATGTCTGCGCACATGTGTGTGTGTGTGTGTATATGTATGTGTATGTATGTATGTATGTGTATGTATATATATATATATGTTTTTATTTGTGCTGATAAATAAATAAAGGAAGACTAGTATAGATCTATTTCAAGCTATTTAGCTCTCATCAGCTAGCCATATCCTTACTGGGATTCGAACCTGTGCTCTATTGCCTCCCAGGCAGGGAGTTAACCATTTGAGCTACAGAGAACGACTCCTTTTATCAGCCAGCCAGGGTGGGAGGTATATACTTAAAGTCACAACCCCTGGTATGCCCAAGTGTGGGAGGAAGGTCACACTTCCACTCTCTGTCATTAGGCTCGTCACAAGAGACCATCCAGACAGAAACCCAATATTTTTACTGTTGCCTTTGTTATATTTGTGTTTTTATTTGTGCTGATAAATAAATAAATATATATATATATGTATATGTATATGTATGTATATATATGTATGTATATATCTTTATGTACGTATTTATATATATGCCTTTATGTACGTATTTACTCATCCGCCCATCCCACTCTGGGAGCGGCAGCCGAGGTTCCCTGATCCGGCTGAGAACACAAAAACGGCGTTTGTCTGTCCCTTTGTGCGTCCGCACTTGCGAAGCGCAAACCCAACCGCGGCTGAACTCCGGGACGAGCCCTGAGGTCGGAGCAGGGATTGCGCGCGGGCTCCTCTGCGCGAAGCCGGCTCGGACTGCAGGGCGCCGGGCGTGCTCGGTCCTGACAGCCGCCAGGGGGGCGGTGGGAGCCCCGGGCTCCCCCTTCGGTCTGGTGCTCGGCCGGCGACTTCCCGCTCTCCCCGGGCCCCGGCGGCCTCCCCCGGCGCCGCCACCTCGCGGATTGGGCCGTTTAGAGTCGCACCTGCCGGCGGGGCCCCGGGGGAGCCGCGTTGCCACGGGCTGCCTGCGCGCCAGGGACCGGGGGGGGGTGGGGGCTGCTGGCGCAGGAGCCGCCTGCCGCGCGCCATGAACGGGGTGGCTCAGGGAGCCCGGAAGGGGGCGAAGGCCGAGGCTGCCCACCCCAAGGCCCCGCGGTAAAGGGGGTCCGGGAGGGCGGGCGCGGGGGGCTCCGCCGGCGTTGGGAGGGCGCCTGGGGGCAGGGGGCGCGGAGGGGGCCCCGGGGAGAGCCCGAGAAAGTCCTCGGGAGCCTCCGCAGGAGGGAGCGCGGCGTCTCCGAGGGGACCGGGGGCTTCCGAGGGAAAAGGGGCGCCAACTGACCCCGCGACCTGCGTGCCCAGAGCGGACCAATCCCGGCGGCCGCTGCCCTCCCCGGAGAGAGCCCGGCCCTTTCTCCAACGGTGCCATTCCCACAACATCTGCGACGCCGAGTCGGGGCGAGGTCGAGCGTTCTCCCTGCTCCCCGTGGCGGGTTTTCACCTGGCCGTTTTTACTTCGGATTGGCGGTGAACTATTAGATAGCTTATGCCAATTGTCTGACCTGCAGAATGGGCAACCTGGGTCATTTTGAGGTGTGGGCGGCATGCAGACTGGCATCTGTTACTCCCTGGGAAGACGAGTTCAGGCCCTGCCAGTTCTCTGAAGGCCTTTCCTCTGCGGAAGATGGCAAGGCCAGGGGGGCCCAAGCCTGACCTCTTGCACAAACCCTCTGGGCAGTCTGGCAAACAGAGCAATGCCACAGTGCCCCCCCCCTTTTAAATGTGACATTCCCAGAAGTTCCCGGCCTCTTTACTCACCCCTGGCATTGGCCAAGCCCCCCCCCCCCCCAGCCTCAAAGAAGCCGAGGGGCGGCCTCTGGGGGCTCAGCTGCCCACAGGCAGAAAAGGGCCTGTGCTAATCACATTTGCTGCCCCTTGGCAATGCCTCCCTCACCCCCAGGGCCAGGTGAACAGCGGGTGCCAACCCAATTCACGGCACGTGTTAAAGGTAAGGAATGGAGGCTTCCCGCCCGGCCTTGTTTCCTGCCCTCCCACCAACCCTCCAGCTCCCAGAAAAGCAGGCCGGGAGGGGGGGCTCCGAGTGGAGAGGGCTGGGCCTAACCACATGCAGAGAGAGGGGGTGGGCTGCGGCCACAGCAGTAGCCACATGGGGGGGGGCGCATGAGAGCCACACCTGCCCTTCTGGGGCGCCTGTCCGGGTGCCCCCTGCTGGAGTGGTTCCCACCAGAGGCCTCTTTGCCAGCCATGCTCCTTCCGTTGTGGATCCTTTTTATTTTTTAGAGTTTCATTTTTATTTCTTTATAAAATTTATTGGTTGCTCATCTTACCCTAAGGTAATTCTGGGCAGCTTACATCTAAGTTAAAACATAGAATTTTAAGATCAAACATTAAACCAAAGGCGCACGGGGAGGGCGTGGGGGGGGGGCAGATTGGGGGGAAGGGGGATCTTTTGTTACTGGATCTACCGCCTCCATTCCGCGGTTTCCCCACTCGGAGCCCAGGCCGACTGGCAAAGCCACGTCTTCAGGCCCCCCCGAAAAGAGAGGAGGGTTGGGGCCAACTTCACATCGATGGGGGGGGGAAGATGTTCCAGAGAGCAACAAGAGAGAAGGCCCCCCTCCTCCTGGACCCCACCTGCCGGAATAATTGGGCTGACGGGACCCACAGTGATGCCTCCTCTGCCAACATGAGTGGGACGGGCAATCCCAGTGGGGTGAGACGGTCCCTCGAGTCACCTGGCCCCATGCCACGAAGGGCCTTAAAGGGGCTGCTGAACCCTTGAATTGCCCTCTGAAAGAGTCTCAGTCCCCCCCCTCTCTATTCCCCCCCCCAGCAAGGACTCCGGCAGTGGGACTCGCATCCTGGACCCCTCTGGAGACAAATATTACTACTGGCTGATGCTGATGGTGCCCCCCATCCTTTACAACTGGGTCATCCTCATCTGCAGGTAGGGCCCCGGAGGGAGCGGGGGGGGGGGAGCTCTGCCCCGCCACAAAGTGCCATGCGCAGAGGAGCTCCTGAACCGTCTCCAAAATCAGCAGAGGGCCAAGAAAACCCCAACTCAAATCCCTCCTCATGAAAGGGGGATGTTTCTATCGGCCAAGCCAGGAGCAGTCAGAAATTAGGGGTGCAAAGGCCCTTCAGGGGAGGAGGGAAGACTGGCCAGCCCGGAGCAGAGGGACCCTCGCATGGGCCAGGCCAAGAAGGCAGGGCAGGGGACGGGCCATTGAGGGGGCTCGGGGGGGGCAGCTGCAAAATGGGGAGGGCGGCTCAGCCAGGGAGGGAGGGAGGGAGGGAGCGCAGGGCCTCTGCCCAGTTCCCTGCCTTGGGTTGAGGCACAGCTGGAGTGGTGGGACGAGGGGGGCTCGACGCGTCTCCTGTCCTTCCCAGGTTCTGCTTCCCTGAGCTGCAGCAGAGGTACCTGCTGCTCTGGCTGGCCTTGGACTACCTCTGCGACCTGCTCTACCTGCTGGACATCGTGGTGCATTTCCATACAGGTGAGTGGGGCGGAAAGACATCCCCCAGGAGGCCACAGCTGACCAGTTGGGGGCCCTGGAGAAGCTGGGGGGTAGAGTTAGGATCCCTCTGGAGGGAGGAGAGTTTGGAGGGCCCCATCACATGCTGCTGCCCACGGCCAAAGTGGGGGGCCTGAGGACGGGGTGGGCCTTGGGCAGAAACCTTCCTGCTCCCCCCACGGAGGGCTGTCTCTCGCTGATCTTTCCCACCAAGTGGGCTGGGCCTCCTTCCCCCCCCCTCAAAACCTTGCCCCTGCATTCGGTGACTCTGAACACCCTCAGAATAGCCTTGCCAGGGGGTGCAACCCCCAAAGCTCAGCCCAGGGTGGGGGGGGGGAATCCGGGGCTCCTGGGCCGGGGGAACTTCGGGGTCAGAGGTCTGAAGCTCTGGGTTGGGCTTCCTGCCCCTGAAGTGCTTGCAGATGCCCCCAGACTCAGTTCGGAGCGTGGCACAGGGGGCTCCCTCTGGGAGGGGGCTCCGGCTTTGGAGGGAGGTGGAAACTGCACTGGGGGGGGGGGCAGTCCATGGGTTTGCTTACTAATGTATGTGATCCAACCTAGAGGGACTCTGGAAGACCACTCTCCCCCCCCCCCACTTTCCTCTGGCATGGGAGAGAAGCAATGCACGCTAGACATCCTGACCCCCAAGAGGAAGAGTGGGGCGCAGAGTCTGGAAACCGACACAGGAGAATATTTGCAGCTGGGGGTTGAAAGGAGCTCTTGGGGGGGGTGTATTCCCTCGCAGACATTTCATTATGCAAACTAGGCAACAACATCAGTGCACTGGTGGTCTTACCCATCTTGGGTAACGACTGCCAGGAAACACCCCCCCCCTCCAGAGCTCAGAGAGCCCCAAGGGCCCCTCGAAAGTCCGGGCAGCTTCAGAGCGTTTGCCTGGAGTGACTCCCGGCAGCCCCTTTGGCCTGTACAGGAGTGCTGAGCCCTTTGCCTGCCCAGCTGACCCTCCTGGGGATTCTGGGAGATCGGCATCCAAAAGGAATCCCAAACAGTTGCAGAAACATTCAGGACATCCCCCCACCCCACCCCACCCCCAAAAAGCTTCTAGGATTCCAGCTGCTTTGCCAAGATCAGCCAGCAGAGGGCGCCCTTTCACAGGCCAGAAATACAAAGCCTGCAAAAACAAAGAGGAAGGGGGGGGGGAGGCTGCATGTCCAGAAAATGTAAAAAATCACCCACCCCCCCATCCCCACGCAGCCCCCTCCCTCCCCGGGTCTTAAAGGGGCTCCAGTGGGAGGGTCCAGGCTGAATTGGGCCCAGATCCCCGCTGCTGACCAGGGGGGAGACCTCACTGCGGTTCTGCTGCCGCTGAGCCTCCCTGCCCCAGCCGGCCACCAAGCCCCACAGGGTGAGCCAGTGGGGGGGTTGCTGGGCAACTCAGAACGCTTTGCCGGCTCCCATCACGGCTGGCGAGACCAAGAGAGAACCGGGGGGGGGGTGTATGTTCCAGACAAGCCCACTATGGAGGGAGCAGAAGGCCATCCCGCCTGGCCTGCTGGCCTACTGGGATGCCACCCTGATCCCGGGGCTCTGCCCGACTACAAGGGGCCAAGAGTGATGCTCCCCCAACGTGCTGGGCACCAGTTACCCGGGGACCAAGGTGGCTCCTGTCCCGTGACTTTGCCCCAGAGCTCCAGCTGTTTCTCCATCTGCAGCCCCACCGCCTTCTCCAGAACCCCCCTCCAAAGACTGGATCAGGGGCCAGGGAGAGTCCTCCACTCCAGCTGGACCAAGGCAGGCAGGGACTCTCCCTTCCTCAGAGTGCTGGCCTTTCCCCTACCTGAGCAGACCCCCGTGCACTGCCTTGGCTTCTCCAAGCCACCTCGCCAGAGGCTGCTGGCAGGAGAGGCCGCCCGGGGACTTCCTTCTGAGGGACCTGCTCACGACCCGTGGAGGGGGGGAGCCGTTTAAGGGAGGAAGCAGAGGGGCTCCTCCAGCCCTTTGCCAGGCACCTCTCCTGCCCCCCCCACCCCATGCTGATGCCCCCCTTTCTCTGCCAGGCTTCCTGAAAGAAGGGTTTCTGATTCAAGACCGCGCCCAGATCTCCCGGAGGTACCGCTGGTCCTCGGCCTTCCTGTGGGACCTCCTCTCCGTGCTGCCCACTGACCTCCTCTACCTGCACGTGGGGCTGGGCAGGCCGGAGGTCCGAGCCAACCGCTTCCTGCGGAGCCCCCGCTTGTTTGAGGCCTTCGACCGCATCGAGACCCGCACGGCACACCCCAACTCCTTCCGCATCTCCAAGCTGATGCTCTACGTCTTCGTCACCATCCACTGGAACAGCTGCGTCTACTTCGCGCTCTCCGGCCTCATCGGCTTCGGCACGGACGAGTGGGTCTGCCCCAACGGCAGCCTGCCCGGCTTCGACCGGCTCCTCCGCCAGTACCTCTACAGCTTCTACTTCTCCACCCTCATCCTGACCACGGTGGGCGACACCCCCATGCCCCAGCGGGAGGAGGAGTTCCTCTTCATGGCCATCGACTTCCTCCTGGCCGTCATGGGCTTCGCCACCATCATGGGCAGCATGACGTCCGTCATCTCCAACATGAACCTGGCCGACAAGGCCTTCTACCCCAACTACGACCTGGTGAAGGACTACCTGCACTCCCGGCAGGTCAGCCGGCAGCTGCAGCACCGCGTGGTCGAGTGGCAGCAGCACCTGCAGATGAACAAGAAGATGACCGGCGAGCTGCAGATCCTCCAGCACCTGCCCGAGCGCCTGCGAGCGGAGGTGGCCATCAGCGTCCACCTGCCCACCCTCCGCAAGGTCCAGATCTTCCAGAGCTGCGAGCAGAGCCTGCTGGAGGAGCTGGTGCTCAAGCTGAAGCCGCAGGTCTACAGCCCCGGGGAGTACGTCTGCCGGAAGGGGGACATCGGCCGGGAGATGTACTTCATCCGCGAAGGGCAGCTGGCCGTGGTGGCGGACGACGGCGTCACCCAGTACGCGGTGCTGGGGGAGGGGCTGTACTTTGGGGAGATCAGCATCATCAGCATCAAAGGTGAGGAGCGGGGGAGGGATCCCCCCCCCAGGGTATCCCATGAGCTGCAGAGGAGCAGACAGACCCCCCCCCCAGTTGAGAACTCCCAGTTGGCCCGAGGACGAGGCGAAAGGATCCAGTCCGTCATTTGCCTGTATTTGCCAGACTCAAAGCTTTCTACTCTCCCTCTTCACAGTTTCTTATCTTGGGAGATCCTGGGCTGCCCTAAATCTCACACACCCAGCCCCATCCTGTGCTGCCTCCGGCCTTCCCCTCCTGCCTGGGAAGCATCCTGCGTTGCTGTGGCCCATCCCAGGCACAAGGGGGAGGGGGGTGAAGCACAGGGAGGACTGCAAGATTCAATGATCGCTGCCTCTCTCGGACTCTGGTTCGAGGCTCCCCACGTCTCTGGAGGTTCTCAGTCATCCAGGTCCCGGTTGTCCCAAAGGTGGTTTGTTTTTTCCCCCAAGAGGCAAATGGTCTGTTATTTTCTTTGAAGACGTTTCTCTTCTCACCCCAGAAGCTGCTTCAACTCTGACTGGATGGCTGGGAATGGAAGGATTTCTATTCCTAGCACACAGCTGGTCATTTGCGTTCTTTCACGGAGTCCTTGAGGCCACCTGGAAGTTTATCTGCATCAAGATAGATGATGTTGTATCCCTCCCCTTCCGTCAATTCAGTTTTGGCATAGATGGCCCCTTTGACCCTCCTCTCAAACCAGTGGTCCCCTCTACCCAAAAGGTGGACTTTGCTCTCTTCCAAAGGCCTTTGTCTCCTAAGTGCAGAATGCTGAATCTGAATGGGCTTCTCGTGCCATGCGTTCGTGAAGTGGCTGTTTTGTTTCCCCAACGTACAGATCCCACACGGCTCACTTCACTGCACTGCATGTACCAGGTTCCTCAGTGGCTCAGGTCTATGCTCAGGTGCAATCAGCTGCAGCCTTGGGATGTGCAGGAGCCTCTCCTGACTCTTCCTACTTCCCCGCCCCTCAGGGAACCAGTCCGGGAACCGCCGTACGGCCAACATCAAAAGCATCGGCTACTCGGACCTCTTCTGCCTCTCCAAGGAGGACCTCAAGGAGGTCTTGGCCGAGTTCCCCAACGCCAAGGCGGTGCTGGAGGCCAAGGGCCGGGAGATTCTGCTCAAGATGAAGAAGCTGGATGTCAACGCTGAGGCGGCCGAGATCGCCAAGCAGGAGGAGGAGGAGCGACGGACGACGGCCCTGGAGGACGGGCTGGATGTCCTGCAGACCAAGCTGGCCCGTGTCCTGGCAGGGCTGGAGTCCAGCGCCTTCAAGATCGCCCTGCGCCTGGAGCGCCTGGAGTGGCAGGTGCAGGTTTGGGAGGGAGGGGAGGGGAAGGGGGAGGGCACAGAGGAGGGGACCGAGGCTTAGGAGTCCCCCTGGGCCCCTTCACCAGCCGGCCTTGGGGCTGCAGTTTCTGCTGGGGGGGGGGTGTTTTTAGGGCAGGGTCCTCCTGGATCGGGGATCTTCGGCTGCAGGGGGCAGGAAGGGGGGCTAGCTGGAAGAGGAACCCAGAGCAACGGTCCCTGGATGCAGGACGTGTTGAGCGAGGGGGGGGGGAGATCCTGAGCCGACAACCACATCCCTCCTGCCTGCCTCCCTCCCTCCCTGTTTTCCTGAGTGGGAGGGGGACGGGGACAGAGGGCACAGAGTTACCCCAGGGCTCCTGCATGGGGTCTTGGAGAGGGGCAGCCAATGAAGGTGCCTGCAGCCCCAGGGCCTTGGTGGAGTCACGTAACGTAAGGGTCACAAGGGGCCTTGGAGGTCATCTAGAGGGTGGCATTCCTGATGGAGGGCCTCTCTTCAAGGGCCTCCTCCACCGTCCTGACTGCGGCCGCCATTCTCTGCCTGTCTTCCGGACCAACTGCAAATAATTCCTCCCATTTGCTCCAGGACAGCCTTCAAACACCCCCCTCCGCAGGTCTCCATCCCTTCTGGCCCTGGTCACTTTCCCTGCTGCCCCCTGCGGAGGCTCTGGACAGAGCAAGGTGGAGGCCAGAAGTCCAGAGAGTCCCCTGCGGGCCCTCAGCAGCCCTGGGCCACCTGGGCAGGTGAGGGTGGGAGGAGCTGCAGCGGAAGGCGTGGCCAAGACGGGGGGGGGGGGCTTTCCGGTGGTTTAATTGGCCTCCTTTCTCTTCCCCTTTCATGTCTTTTGCTAGTAACCTGCCGTAACGTAACTTTCTTAGCCTAAACTTTCAAGAAGAATGTTAAAAAGTCTTTTCTTTGGCCGAAGTGATTGATTCATAGTCAATAAAATACTTTCGTTTTCTGCCGTCTCCAAGCTTCACCAAACCAAGCCCTGAGAATGAATCTTTACCAATTCCGCTGTTTTCTTCCTTTGCAAGCGCTTCTTTTAATTCAGGATAAAATGTTCCTCTCAGTTCTGATGCTTTCATATTGTTAGATTTCTAACTTTTCATAATAATCTAATTGGACAGATGACTGTTCCTCATCCAATCACCTTTTACCCTTGAAGTTTATTTGTTGCCCAAACTATAAAAAAGAAATACAATCTATACTCCAGGTCCTCTCTTTTAAAAGGGGATTCTTTTTCTCTTGGAAGGTTCCAAATAAGTCACGAATTAAATGGTCTTCAAGTCATAGAACATAGAATAATAGGGTTGGAAGGGGCCTTGGAGGTCTTCTAGTCCAACCCCCTGCTCAAGAAGGAGACCCCGGCCTAGGCCCCAGACCATTCCAGAAAATTGGCTGTCCAATCTCTTCTTAAAAGCCTCCTATCACCCTGGGGCAGAGCCCCACGGTTCGGGGTAGCTGGTGAAGTATTTTTAAATGAGATTTGGGTTAATGTCAGGGTTCCAAAAAACACCCCCAACCAAATAAAACTCCAAGACTTGTGTTTCCCCAAAGTTTCCACTTTATGAGAGATGTCATGTTGGCACATCTGGGAAAACCCACATCTGAAAGCTTCCAGGTTTCCCCACCCAGTTGAAAGTTCTAGATCCTGCCCCCCCCCCCCCCTCAAGTCCATCCCATGGTCCAATCTCCCAGTGCCACGAAGACAGATTCCTCCCATCCGTATCTGGCCAGGTGCAGAGACAAAAAGGACCTTGACTTTCTAAGGAGAATATTATGATGGCTACATACCTCCCGTACTCTGCATAATCCCCCCCCTCCCACTTTCCCATGGCAGTTAGTATGGCAGGCCTGAAATCCAAGAAGAGAAGACCCCTCTCACGTCTGGCACCTCCCGTATCGGAGCATCCACAACTTCGGAGGCAACTTCCGTCCCACTGGTGAATTGTTGTCACTGTCGGAAAGTTTCTCCTTAGTTCTGTGTTGCTTCTCTCCTTAGTTAGTTTCCATCCGTTGGTTCTTGTGCTGCCTTCGGGGGCTTTGGAGAATCGGTTGACCCCCTCATTTTTGTAGAAGGAAGATATTGGAAGACCAATTTCCTGCCTCCACCAGTCTGTCTTTCCAATAAACCAGACATCCCTAAATCCCACAACTGTCCTTGGTAGGTTTCAGCCTCCAGCCAGCCCCCTCCTCCCCTTTCTTCCGCCTCTCTGCATTTTAACTGGGATCCAATAAATGGAGGCCTGGAGCCCCGTGTGGCCACTTGTCCCGTCCCAGGGAGGAAAGCAAGCGGGGCGCCCTTCTCTCTGCTCCCCTGGGCTGCTCCCCTTGCAGGTGGCCTGGGGGGATGGGGGGGGGCGCAAGGCCCGGGCTCCAGCTGGGAGGAGACCCCTTGGATTCCTGGCCTCTGAGCAAAACCGCCTTCTTGGTGAGCTCCCAGGAAGGCCAGGAGCCCCCCGTGAACCGAGGGGGACCAGAGGGGCACCAGGAGGGGCCGGAGGGCTTCCATCGGGGGAGGGAGGGGGGCTTCTTTTCCTGCCCTCGCCATCTGGGGCCAGGTGGCCTCTCGGGGGTACGAATGGAGACAAAACGGAGACAGCAATGGCCGCCCTGCAGTCAAATGGAAGGGCTCAGAGAGATCCTTTGGCCGGAGGCTTCCGCAGAGGAGACCTCCCCACAGAGCCCCTCGGCTGCCCGCTCCTTTGTCTCGGGGTGACCTGGGTGGCGAGATGCAAGCGCCGTTGCCAAGGCAACCAGGGGAAAACATTTCTCAATGTCTGGATGGACAGTGTCATTCACTGAAGTGGAGGGGGGGGCAGCAGGAGGAAGAGCATCACCCGATTTCCAATGTCCTTGCAGCCAGAGCAGCTGTGGGCTTCGTCTGGAGCCTGGTCTCCCCGGAGGAGCTGAGAGTTTGGGGCTTCTTTGCTTTGGTCGAGACCCCCTGGGGGGGCCCACCTGCGGGGCCAAGGGGAGACGAGGTCCGGACGCTCAGTGGAGCCCTGCAGGGTTGGCTGAGTGTCCACACCAGACCGGGGGGGGGGGGTTGAGCGGGCATAGATTGTGCTGAGGGGGGAGGGGGGGCAGACCGGTTGGGGAGACCGGAGGCTCCTTTCCCCATGAAATAGAAACTCTCAGGAAGACCCAATGGCTGCCTCCCTTTCAGTCCCTCTGAGGAGGCCCTTCCCCTCTCCAGGGGCAGCCATGGAAGGACTCACAATCCTGGTGGACTCCAAGTGTGTGTGCGCGCACACACACACACACACAGACTTTTGTTTTGCAGCCAGAGGCCCTTCCTGGGGGGGGGAGAGCCTGGGCCCTTTGCTGTCCCCCCCCCCCCGTGGGCTTTGTGCCGCCCTCTGCCTGGCAGCTCTCTCATGGGGGGGGGGTGTCCAGCCCAGCCCCTCGGCAGCCTCAGTTCCTCCTCCCTGAGCAGCAGCAGCCCCCGGTTCCTGCCTGACCGCCATTGGCCCAGTGAGAAGGCAAGGCCAGCTGGGCATCTCCCAATGGGGGCAGCGTGGAGACTCGCCTGCGGAGCCCAAAGAAATAAGATGGTGAACGGCCCAGAGTCCCTCGCCCTCCTCTGCCTCGGAGATCCTTCATTGGGAGGGGGAGGCAGGAGGCAGCCGTGCTCAGGCCAGAGATGGGCATTATGCCAACCCGAGTCTGTCAATCCACGGGGACGGCCAGAGAGAAGCCCCCGCACCCCCCCCACTGACCAAAGGATTTACTGGAAGGCACCAGGCGAAGCTTCCCCCCCCCCCTTATTAAGATGACATGTAAGACGGGCAGCAGCATTTTTCCTTAGTTTTCATAACCTAGCAATAGCAGTTAAGACTTATATACCACTTCATAGGGCTTTCAGCCCTCTCTAAGCGGTTTACAAAGTCAGCATATTCCCCCCAACAACAATCCGAGTCCTCATTTTACCCACCTCGGAAGGATGGAAGGCTGAGTCAACCCTGAGCCGGTGAGGTTTGAACCGCTGAACTGCAGAACTGCAGTCAGCTGAAGTAGCCTGCAGTGCTGCATTTAACCACTGCGCCACCTCGGCTCTGCCTTCACAAGAGGTACTTACCCCTCAAAGCCCCCCCCCCGCCCAAGGACCCCCCCCCCCACTCCCTTTGTACACAGGGAAATCGCTTTGCACCAAAAAGATTTGGGCGCCTGGGCTGGCTTAATGCAGGGGGATGCTGGCCAAGAGGGGGCCAGCCCCACCAACCAGCAGGGGGTCCTCGGATGCTCAGAGGCAGGAGGGGAGAGCCCCCCCCCTTGGCTTTCTTGGGATGGAGGGAGCCCCCCACCCTTTCCAGGAGAGCCCCACCTTCCCTGGCAAGGGGGCAGGCAGAGATTTCCCCGCTGCTTGAAGAGCGAGCCAAGAGAGGAAGCCAGCCGAAGGGCACTGGAGCTCCCAGCGTGAACCACAGCAGGCGATGGGCCCCGAGTGGGCACCCCTCTCTCTCTCTCTCTCTCTGCCGCCCCCTTCGTGCCCCGCCTCCCCTCTGTCCCTGCCTCCCGGCACACATCGTCCTGTGCCAAAGCAGAACCCACCCACATACATACGCAGGAGGCACACGGAACTACCGCCTGGCAGAGCGGGTGGGGGGAGGGGGGAGGGCTGACGTGCCAGGCCTTGAAACGCCCAGCCGCTCCGGTGCTGCCTGGGGATGCAGTTGGGGCCCGATCAGAAAAAGACCCCTGAAAGGAAGGGATTATGAGAGTAAACGGAATATATGATTCACAATGATAACAACGTTCTCATGTATATTGGGCTGATATTTGCTGATTTTATACACAATTGAAAGCGGAGATGCACAAATGTTTGTGACCAAATGACACGATAAACACACATGTAATTGGTGATGTTTTTATGTTATATGCTTGTTTTTGTTTGTTTAGAAAATAAAATAAAAACTTAAAGAAAAGAAAAAGACGCCTGATCCCCCACAGCAGCCCTGGAGACAGGAGGGAGGCTGGGAATAACCCAGCTGGGGCAGAATGTGGGGCTGGGAGCCCTGGCATCCTCAGCTGGGGGGGGGGGGGAGGCATGGGGACAGAGAAGAGGAGCTTCCTCTTCTTTCCTGCCAGAAAGACCCCCACCCGAAGTCTGAGAGGCTTTTGGTCAAGACCCCCTGTGGGCTGTTTGTGGGGCACAGGTGGTGCTTAATTGAGGAAGCCCCCCCTGACACACACACACACACACACAGACGACTCCACCCAGAGGCTAAGAGTCCCAGGTGTGACCTCCTGGCCTGCCTTTGCTAAGCTCCCTTTGGGCCAGGAGGCTTCCCAGCTGCAGTGAGGGGGGGGAGAGGAGTTTTGGACTCCTCTGGGCCAGTGGTGGCCCTGTTGGATGGCCGGCACTCAAAAGGGAGCAGCAGAAGCCCAGATGAGGCCACCTCCACACAGCTTGTGCCACAGGGCCAACCAAAGGCGCAGTGGCTCCGCTGGCTTAACAGACTCCAGAGGTTTCGTCTGGGGGCAAAGTCTCTGGAGGAATCCCAGCCTGAGGGATCTGCTGCCTGCATGAAGGAACCGGCCTCAGCTGCCAGAATAGGAGGCTTAGGAGGCAGGTGGGACCAGACCCCACAGAGGCCAAGGGCCGAGGGGCCCCGCCTGCCCAAGCCCGGCTGGAGGGCAGCCCAGGGAGGGAGAGGGAGCCTCGGGAGCCACCACAGGGAACAGGGCATCCGCTCTTCCGGAAGAAAGGCACGGGCGGCTGGAGGGGAGGCGTGGGCGTGTGGAGGGGGGGGGACCGGCTGAGCTTCTCGTGGCAGAAGCAGCGAGGCGCACGGAAGTCCCGAAGGCAGCCCAGAGCGCCGGAGGTGCTGCATGGCCTCCGTGGGCCAAAAGCTTGGCTGCATTGCACGAGTGCGGGGAAGCGAGATGCACACAGGTAGCCAAAGCTTCGTGGTGGCCACACAGGGACCGCCTGGCTCCTCGGGGGCCTCGGAGTGCAACGCCAAGAGGGGAGGAGAAGCTGCGGCCTCCCTCTCCCCCGCCCCACCACAGACGCCCAGTGCCAGAGCAGAGCCAGGCAGGGCAGGAATGGCAGCCGGAGGGCGCCCCCCCCCCCCGCATTTCCTGCATCCATGATTAATGCCAGCAGCATCCAGGGCCAGGAATGGGCTCCACAGACCCTGGTGGGGTGGAGGGGAGAAGAGGGGCAGGGATCCAGGCTGGGTGGGCGGTAGGCGCAGAGCTCCTGTTTAGGTTGGGGCACCCGAGTGTGGAGGGTCAGGCGGAATTCATTGCAGGTAACGTGAAGCTCCGCAGTTCCCGCCGTGGCCAGGTAAACAGCACCTGTGTCAACACCGGCCGCGCGGTCCCGCTGTCCGAGCAAACAGGACGTGCCTGGCAAGGCGGCCGCTGCTGGGAAACTCTCCTGCCTGACGGGAGGCCCCGGCAGCAGCGGCTGCTGTTAACCCCCCTCCCCAATCTCCAAAAGAAGGGGCGCCTCTGCGCGGGACGGGATGGGGCGGCTAAGGCCGGGATCCCGCCTAGCTGCCTTCTGCCTCGAGGTTCCTCGCCCCCCCCCCAGCACTCTGCACATGGCCGCCCCCAAAGCCCCGTGCCCGTCCTGCCCGACGAGCGGGACCTGGGTGACGGGGGCGTGCCCGCCCGTCCGCCACGCCTGCGCCACTCGGCTCAGCCCCCTGTCCCCCGCAGCAGGGGCAGCGAGCGCCGGCGCCGTCGGGGCCCCCTCTTGGGCGTGGCGGAGCCCCCGGCCGCCGTCAGGGGGCGCTGTCCAGGGACTCGCGGACGGCGCTGCTCAGAACCCGCAGCGGCGCCGAGGCTCCCGTGGCTGCCAGAGGAAGCCGAGCCGGCGGCGGCGGCGGGTCTCACCCGGGGCTGCGTTTCGGCGACCCCGTCGGGATGGACGGGCGGCTTGGAGGGAGCTGAGCGTCGCTCATGGACGGCCGGACTGAGCCTGCCACGATGGAGGAGCCGCGCCTGCTCAACGCGTCGCTGCTCTGCCGGCCCGCGAACGGCACCGGCGGCGGCTGCGAGGCTCCCCGCAGGTCCGGAGGTGAGGCTCCCCGCAGCCCCGGCCAGTTCCGCGCCCTGACCGCCGCCTCGCCACCAGACCCAGGCGCGTCTGGCTCCTGCCGGCAGCCCTCGAGGCAGCGCTGGGAACCCCGCCGCTCGCCCCCTCCTCTGGCGGCTGGGTCACTCGGAGAGGCGCCCGGACTCCCGCAAGGCTTCCGCGGTGGGTCAGGAGCCACTTCTCTCCGGCCGCCCCGTTGTGCTCTCCCGGTCCTGGAAGGGCCTCTGCGCATATGAAGAGCGCCGCCCCCGCCCACCCCTCCTTTACCCGGGCTGCGGATGGCCTTCTGGCTCCGGGGAAGGTTGAGGGCGGCCGGGAGGGGCAGCTCTGGACACGCTGAGCTCCTGCCTGGCGCTGCGGCTGACCCGAGTCCTTGGGTGGGTTCTGAGGTGTCCCGAACCCGAACCGACATGCCCTCCCCAGAGGAACCCCAGCTGCTGCCAGCCAGAGACACACCCCGGTCCCCCTCTTAGCCCCCCAAGCCTCTCCCCAGTCTGGGGCCTTCAGGGAAGCCAGATTAGGCCTTGGTGTAATCTCCTGAGCCTGGACCGTGCCTGCCTTCTGCTTTCCATGGGTCCCAGCCACATGCCCGGAGCAGGGCCTGGGGGCCACAGGGGGCAGGGGGGCAAGGCCGGGCACCAGACCCAGTGTCCTGCCTGGGGGAAGCACAGGCCGGGGGTGGTCGTGGCCCAGGCTCTACCAGGGAGGGAGGGAGGGAAGCTCCTGCTGGGTCGGCCTCTGCCCCCAGTGGCGGAGGGGCAACCGGCCTGGCCCTCTGACCCTGCTCTGTCCCCCAGAGCTGGCCCTGGCGGTGCGGGTGCTGCTCTACTTGGTCATCTTCCTGCTGAGCCTGTGTGGGAACGCCCTGGTCATCGCGGTGCTGGCAGGGAACAAGCGCCTGAGGACCATCACCAACTCCTTCCTGCTCTCGCTGGCGCTGAGTGACCTGATGGTGGCGCTCTTCTGCCTGCCCTTCACCTTCATCCCCAACCTGATGGAAGACTTCGTCTTCGGGAGGGTCGTCTGCAAGGCCGTGGCCTACCTGATGGGTGAGGGGCTCAGCCTGGGTGGGTGGGGGTCCCCTTGCCCCCTTGCCTGGCAGCTGCAGGGCCTGGGCCCCCCCTCCCCCTGGGGGGAAAGAGCAGCGGGTGACCCGTCGGGTGCCACCTGACCTTCCCCCCCCTCCCTCCCTCCCTCCCTCTCCCAGGGGTGTCGGTGAGCGTCTCCACCTTCAGCCTGGTGGCCATCGCCATTGAGCGCTACAGCGCCATCTGCAGGCCCTTGCAGTCCCGTGTGTGGCAGACCCGCTCCCATGCCTACCGGGTCATCGCCGCCACCTGGGTGCTCTCGGCGCTGCTGATGCTGCCCTACCCGGTTTACAGCACCACCCAGACGGAGCCCATCCACCCCCACCGCACCCAGTGCATCCACAACTGGCCCGGACACATCAGACAGGCCTGGTAAGTGGGGAGGGGCAGGCTGGACCCTGCGGGGATGGGGCCGCCTCCCAGGGCTCCTCCGGGGGCCCATCTGCCTGGCCAGGGGGGCGGCTCTGCTGCCCGTGGAGCCCCAGGCGGCATTCGGAGGCAGCCGCTGGGAGCCTTGTTGGATTGGGCCCCTTTGGCCCAATCGGAGCCACCAGCTGAGCAGGCCGACTCGGAGGAGACGGGCCAGGGGAGGCCCAGCTGTTGCCAGGTCTCTGCCCAAGCCCCGCTCAGGGCCAGCGAGGACCACGGAAGCCCCCAGCAGCAGCCCCCAGTGGTTGGGCTGGGCAGATCGGGGGCAGGGGGGACGAAGGTTAGGGTGGAAGGTGCCATAAGCAGCCAGTCTTCCTCCTGGTGTAAGACTGAAGAACCGAGTCTGTGTCTTAGGCTGGGCAGCCTCTGCCACCCTTTCCTCTGGCACCCTGTGGCCGATGGGCCTGCGTTGGGCCTGCAGGGACTGGCATCCGTTAGGAGGCAGGGCAGCTTCTGCCGTGGAACTGAAGGCTGCGACTTTGTATGAAATGTGGCTGTGTGGCTGTGTGTGTGTGTGTGTTGGCCTTAGGACCATCCTTAGCTCTGCACAGCCCAAGAGCCAGAGGGGGGCGGGGGGGGCAGCACCTGGGCATTTATCCTGAGGCTGGCAAGGGCTTCCTACAGACCTCCTTGGGAACTGGGGCTGGGGGCAAGGATAAGGCAACAGTCATGGGCAAGGAGGACTTCACGGGCAAGTTGGGGCCGTGTCCGTCTCTCTGTGTGGCTCTCTGAAGGGACTAGGGGACTCCGCGAGGAGGAGAGAGACGGGGCAGGTGGGAGGGAGGGGCCCTTGGAGGGGCTTCTGTGTCTCCTGGCTTGTGGCTTTGAGGGGCACCTGGGTGACGGAGGGGGGGAGGAATTACAGGCAGAGGAGCGGAAATTGGGCAAATGTCAACGGCCTCCTCAGGAGGATGGAAACGTTCACAGGGACGCGTCTTCCTATCCGACAAGTCCTGGGAGAGGCTCTCTCTGGGCTGGGCTCCATCTCCCCCTCTTCCTGCCTTGAACCCTTCACCCCTGAGGAAGGGCTCCCTTGGGGGAGGGGGCGGCCAGCTAGCCAGGTTGGTCTGGTGAGGGTGACCCCACGGGGAGGGGGTGTTCCTGGGAGGGCCAGCAAGAGAGGGAGATTGCCCAGCGTGGGAGACGGGTTCAGTGCGTGGAGCAAGCAGGGGAGGGGCTTGGCCGTAGGTTCATCCCCCACCCACCTGGCCTTTGGGGGGTCCCAGCCCAGGGAAGACCCTGCTCAAATCTTAGGCCAGGCCCAGCAGTTCCTTTGGCCCCACTTGCCGAGCCTGAAGGGTTTTAATGCGGGTGGCTGCCTGTTTCTCCAAGACCTCCTGCAAATCCACCTTTTCCCGGGGTTTAGGGCTGCGTGGGCCATTCCTGGGTGGTGGGTCTTGTTCAGATGAAGAAGGGGCTGTTGTGGTCTCCCCATCTTCCTTCCTTCCTTCCTTCCTTCCTTCCTTCCTTCCTTCCTTCCTTCCTTCCTTCCTTCCTTCCTCTGCTAGGTGCCTCCTGCTGCTCATCACCCTCTTCCTTGTCCCGGGGCTGGTCATGATCCTGGCTTATGGATTGATCTCCTCTGAGCTCTACAGGGGGATCCAGTTTGAGATGGGTCTCTCCCGTGAGGCCAAAGGTGGGTAATGGGCCAAGGAGGCTGGGAACAGGGACCCTTGGGTGGGTTGATCCCAGTTCGGCCCGGATCAGGCAAACTGGTAGGAGCAGCAGCAGCAGGAGGTCTGGCCAGGACTCCGGGAGGAGGGGAGGAGAAGCCGCTTGCTCTGCCTTCGGGGTGGGGAAGGGCTCAGGGACCCCCCAGGGACGGAGGCAGAGCGGAGGGGCTGGAGCCGTTTCTGCCAAGGACACCAACGGGGCGTCACTCTCCATGGTGCAGACGAGGGTGGTGAAGCCGCTGCTGCTACGTTTGGGGTGCAACCCTGGAAACCTCCCAGGCTCCCCCTCGTCCTGGGACATCTGGCTCCGCCTCCCTGCTCTTGCGGAAGAGGGGGGGTCTCCGTTCAGGTGTCCGCTCCCTCACCAGCAACCACCGTTTGGCCCCCTTTCCTAGAGAACCCCAAACAGAATCATGGGCACTGCCAGCAGGGAAAGATTGTGGGCACTGAACTGCTGGGAGGATCCGGTCTTCTGCTTCCCCCCCCCCCTTCTGACGGGCACCCTGGGCTGAACCTCCCGGAGCCTCCGAGGGGCCCAGCAACCCCCACAAGGTGCCTCTCTCTCTCTCTGCCTCCCTCAGGTCAGCAGAATGGGGCCACCGCGGAACTCCTGGCCTCTTGCGACGAGGGCGACGGCTGCTACGTCCAGGTGCCCCGGCCCACCGAGAGCCCAATGGAGCTGCCAGCCTTGAGCCCGGAGGACGGCACCAAGCGGAAGCGGGCACGCGTCAACAGCTCAGAGTCCAAGCTGCTGGCCAAGAAGCGGGTCATCCGGATGCTGGTGGTGATCGTGGCGGTCTTCTTTGGGTGCTGGCTGCCCATCTTCGTGGCCAACACCTGGAAGGCCTTCGACCCCAATGCCGCCCAGCGCACCCTCTCGGGCACCCCCATCTCCTTCATCCACCTGGTCTGCTACTGCTCCACCTGCGTCAACCCCTTCATCTACTGCTTCACCAACAAGCGCTTCCGCCAGGCCTTCGCCACCACCTTCGCCTGCCGCGCCACGCCCTGCTGGTCCCGACCACCCCATGCCCCCGAGGAGGAGGTCACCGCCACCGGCGCCTCCTTCTCCAAGATCAGCTACACCACCGTCAGCAGCATAGCCCTCCCCGAGCACTGAGGCTCTCCTGCCCGGGCCCACGTCCAGGGGGCCCAAACCCCACGGCCTTTCCTTCCTCCCCTGCCTCGCCCCCTGCCTCGCCCAGGCTGCGGAGGAGGAGTTTCCGGGGGGGGGGCTCGAAAACCTGGGAGGGAGCAGCTCTGTTGAAGGGGGGGAGGTGAATGGCTGGGCAGAGCTGTCTCCTGCCCACCCCCCTGGCCCCCTCCTCTTCCCTGGGACCCCCTTGCCCCAAGGGCCTCAGTCGCTATCCTGCCTTTCTCCCCCAATTGCCCAACTGAGGGGTGGGATCCTGCTTGTGGAGTGCAGCAAAGCCTGGGTGCTGCCCGGGGCAAGAGGCGAAGCGGAATCAGCCATGAGTTCCATGGGCTGCGCGGGGGTTTAAGGGCCCCATGACCACTGGCCTCCCTCACAGGGCTGTTGTTCCCCATCTGGAGAAGGAGCAGCAATGTCTTGGCCTTGAGGGTCTCCCCTCCCCCAGCTCTCCTTCCTGGAGACCCCCGTGCACCTGCTTTGCATAGCTGTATGCCCCTGCCTCCACCCCCCCCACTGAGGAGTCTGGCTGGGGGTTCTGTGGGCCCCCCTGTCCACCAGCGGAAGAACCCCTCCCATCAGTTTGGGTGGGGGGCAAATGGGGGCCTTTTCTGTATCTTTCTGTGCAATAAAGTTCTTGAAATGGCCCTGCTGCCAACGCAGATGGAAGCGGCTGATCTGGGTCCCTGGCAGAGGCTGAGCCTGGGGGGAGGGGCTGCCTTCTGTCCTCCCCCGTCCACTCCCCCCCCCTCTGCACCTTTGCTTGCAAACACCGGCTGCTGGCCTCTGACTCAGCCTCCTGCAGAGGGACAGGAGCAAAAGCAGGGCCCCCCTCCCTGCACACGCCCACACCCGCAGGCCCCCTCCCTCCAAGCCCAGAAGACGGAGCCGCTCCAGGGCCCTGTGGATGGGCAGCCCTCGGCTCCTACTAGGCTGGCCGACCGAATCCCCCCAGCCCAGGAAGGGCAGACTGAGGCTGCTGCCACCACCTGCTCTCCCCCCCCCCTTCGGAAGAGAGACGCCTGGGCAGAAGGAGGCAATCCCCCCCCCCCCGCTCCCCCGGATAGGCTCTTTGAGTTGGCCTTGCTGGGCTGCCGGTGGAGTCCCTGGGCATCTGCACCTGGCCGGCTCTTCCCTGGGCAAGTGGGGCCCCAAAGGAAGCCTGGGACCCCCAGTTCGCAGGGGCCTTGGGGCCCAGATGGAGGGAGAATGCCCCTTTGCACTCCCTGGTTGGCGAGACCCCAGATGGCCGTTGGTAACTTATAAGTCATTCTTTTTCAGTGCTCTAGTGGCTTCGAATGGTCGCTAAGCGAACCGTTGTAGGTCAAGGAGTACTTGTATGGGGTAGCCAGAACTGAGTATCCCCAAGTGCCCAAATCCCCCCCTCTTCCTGCCCTGAGCGTTGCCTGTTAACCGGCCTGGCAGTGGCAGCTTCAGGGGGCAGACAAGGAAGCTGGTTCACCAGGGAGAGCAGTTCGGAGGAGAAGGCCGGGGGGGGGGGGGGGCACCACGTTGGCCTCTTTGACTCCAGCAGAGAACGAGGGAGGTGGAATCGGCAGTCCAGGCGCCTTCTGCAGAGGACAGGCATTGTGCCCAGATGGCACCGCCAATGCACCCTGACATGCCCACCCACTCCTGGCAAAGCGTCGGTGAAGGGCCAGAGGCCAAACCTCGGGTGCGAGGAGGAAAGAAGGACCTGGACGCTGGGGATGATGGGGTCGGAGGCTCCCTCCTGGCAGCTATCACTCAGGCGGTCACCTGTCAGGTGAGGCTCCTGCCTTCCTGGGCATCCAGCTGCCATTTGAGGGAAGGGGGAGAGAGGCCCTTTCCTGCTGACCCTCCCAGGAGCGGGCATTGCAAGGGGCAACGAAGGGCTGGGCCGGAGGAAAGGCATTTGGAAGGGATCTGACCAGGGAGGGGGAGGGGTCCTGAAGGTGAAGAGGGGAGGGAGGACCTGGCAAGGAAGGGCTTTAGCTGGATCCTGAAGGGAGAAGACCAGGCCTGGGGCTGCCTTGCGGAGGGCTGGGAGAGGGGTGGAGGCGCCCAGAGACAGGCATGTCAATACAGGAGGAGGAGGAGTCTGGTTGCTTATTCCTTCGGTTTTTTAGTCATGCATGTGACCCCCCCCACCCCCAAGAACCACCTCAGGCGGCCTTCTGTCTCCCCCAACCGGCCTCTGCAGCCCCCCCCCCCCCCAAGGCAGCTCCGTGTTGCAGGAGGCCTTGGAGCAGCAGCTTCAGAAAACGGGCTCTCTCCCACCTACCCCAAAACCATCCATGCCAAAGCATGCAGAGTTGTTCTTGCACGACTCTCAGAGGATCCGGGGAGCCCACAGGACCCCCCCCCCATTCTCACGCAGCTTCCTCCCGCCATGATCTCAAGAAGAGCCCTGGGCTGTTGGTGAATGCAGGCGTGTCCCCATGGAGAGGCTGCCCCATCGCTGTCCCGGGGGAATTCTTCAGTGGGTCAGCAGAGGAAAGGAGGCCCCGAGGGAGGGGCGTCCAGCGGGAGAACTGGCCCAGAGACGGCAAAAGGCTCGTGGGGAGAAGCCGTGGCTGGTTCAGGGAAGACCCCAGTTGGCGTGGAGAGCTGAAATGGACCAGGAGCCAAGAAAACCTTTCCCTTCTCACTCCCGTCACTCCGTCTGGGTTACCCCGGGACCCTCGAGTAGGGGGCACTGGGGACGTGTCCCTCGTGGCGGCTGGCGGGTCCCTTGTCTCCTTCCTTTGTTTCCACCATCTTCCTTTTTTAAAAATAAAACATAATTTCCAAGACCTGCACCAGAATGGAAAAGAGCCAGAACTGTCTTTAATTTGATGGCCTCTTCAAAGCCTCTCAGGCCCCCACCTGCTGCAATGAACCTGCTGTTCCCCACATTCTCCTCTGGACTCAGTTGTCACTGCAAAAACCAATGGGCACAGACGGGGGGGGGGGAGGAGAGGACTAACAATGCTTGCCAAAATAAGCTAGGTGGGTGATAAATGGGGAGCTGCTATGACTTTGGGATAAGATGGGAGACTATCTAAGTATTATAAAGAGGGAGGGAGGGAGGGAAGAAAGGAAGGAAGAAAGGAAAAGAGGGAGGGAAGGAAGGAAGGAAGAGAAAGAGGGAGGGAAGGAAAGAAGGAAGCCTTGGGGTCATCTTGAGACCACTTATCAGAGGAGGGCGCTAGAGCTGCCTGCTATACAATCTCCTTCTGTTCCATCAATGGAAGGAAGAAGAGAAAAACGGAAATAATGCTTCGGCGTTCAGCACCACGGACGGGGCTCTTTTGCCTCCCCCACCCTGAATTCAGCACCTTGGACAGGGGTGCTGTCCATGGTGGGCAGGCGGGATGTAGAGACCATGGGGGAGAAATTGCCGCCAATCCGGGGGATAAAAGAGAAAGCCAAGGACCGGGGATGCAAGAGTGTTTTCCAACCCAAAGCCAGGAATGGAAGGGCCAGAAAGTCAGGGTGGTGCCTTGATCCGTCGCTCCCGTCCTGCCGAGGGCGTCCAGAGAGAAGCCCCTCTTGGACTCCAGTGACTGCAGAGTCCCAGCCCTGCTTCTTTCTGCTCCTCTTTCTCCACGGCCTTCAAAGAGAAGCCCTGCGGATGCTTAGCAGGAGAAGAAACTCTGGTTTGTGCCATTGCAGCTTGGCCTAAGCCAGGATTCCTCCAAGGCCAGAGACCCCCGGAGGGAGGAGGAGGACCCTGGGTGCCCCTGGCAGCGCAACCTGGAGCTCTCTTCTCTAAAAGCTTTTGTGATGGATTTGTGTATCCATAATTTAGGTTTCTAATACTTTAAATTCCATTCTGTTGGCTTTGTGCTCCAAGCGGAGTCACCCTCACAAGATGGGTGGTTACATAAACTGCTTAAATAAATGGACTCTGTCAGCCTGGCTGGGAAAAGGTAATTCCAAAGTATTTCAAAACCAGAACAAAGTTCTCCATTTCCCAGTTTCTATATAACTTCATCCCATACTCCAGTTTGCTCTAAATCAGTAAGAATCCTGCTCTGTGGATTATGTATTCTCCTTGAAGGAGATGATGGATGGTCTAAAAACATGAAATATACATAAATAAAAATGTAGAATAATGTTTCCCATCCTTGGCCATTTTAAGATGTATGGACTTCAGCTCCCAGAATTCCCCAGCCACTGCGCACACATTTAAAAGTCCACATATTAACCAACAAAAACAAAACAACACATATAAAAAACTTTCCTCAATTTCATCAAGCGTGTCGTTTGGTTACAAACTTTTGTGCATCAGTTTTTACAATTAAGAATAAGATCACTAGTTATCCATCAAACATAACTAAATACATCATTATCATTGAGCATTATGTGTTCAAATTAGAGTATACAATACTTATAGTGTGGCATATTCCAGAAATAGTTTCCCATTGCTAATCCAATTAGTTATTGAACATTTCAATTCATATATGTATCAATTATTCATTACATCATCATTAGTCCATTTAACATATAAAAATCTTTCCGGTATAACATGGTCAATACTTACAATTATACATAGGATTCAAATCATCCCATTCTTATGCATTGAATACATTATTGTCCTTTATATATCATATGATCAAACTCTATTTCATAGCAAAAAAAAAACTTTCATAAAAATGACTATAACTTTCTGGTGGTACATTAATAAACAGTTTCATTTCCAGTTTTTTTTTTAATCCAACCATTGGTAAAACAAATCCCACACCTTATAAAATTGCTCATCCTCCTGTTCTCTCATTTCAAATGTAAGTCTACTCATTTCGGCACATTCCATTATTTTCTGAATAGTTTCCTCCTGTGTTGGTGTTTTCTCATTTTTCCAATTTTTTGCAAATACAATTCTAGCAGCTGTTAAAACATTTACAATCAAATATTTCAAGTCTTTATTGTATATTTCTGGTATGATTCCCAATAAAAAAAGTTCTGGTTTTAAGTCTATTTGTTTATGTATCATTTTCTCCAACCACATGTGGATTTTAGTCCAATATCTTTTAGCTTCAATACAAGTCCACCACATGTGGTAGTATGAGCCTGGCGTCTGATGACATTTCCGGCATTTTTCAGATTTGTTCTTAGACATTCTTGCTATTCTTGTTGGGGATAAGTGCCACCTTTAGAACATCTAGTTCCTGATTAACTCTTTTAATAAATTCCTGATCTTTTAGTATTGTTCTATTGAGTAACCAACGATAACTGTCCTTTTGTTTTTTTCCATATAATCCTCATGGGATTGTGGTCGGCCCATAAATTGGGTTCTATGTCTGTCTCCTTCACTTCCGAGATTAACTCCATCGACATCCAGACCACATCTGACCTTGACCAGGATTCATGTCCATTCGAGTAGAAGGTATATCGCTTTCCCTCTGGGCATCTTTCTCGTCATACATCATAGATATTAATTTCTTCAGCCATTTGGAAGAATGACCTCGGCAAAGTTCTCCTAGCTCCTTTTCTCTTCTTTCCACTTTTGTACTCCCATTTCTGGTCAACTATAGCATTGAAATCACCCATTAAGCAAATATTTTCATTTCCCATCTCTCGAATAATGCTATGTAGTCTAGAATAAAAAATTTCCTGACCTTCATCAGGTGCATATATTACAACCAGTGACACCTTATTTTGGTTTAACATTATTTCTACAATTGATATTCTCCCTTCCTCATCATGTTAAATTAATTTAGCCTGGATCGTGTCTTTAACATATAGTGCTATTCCTCTTTTCTTTTGATCAGCTAATGCCGTGTAAAGTTTACCCAATCTGGGATATTCTAAGATCTGGATCTGTTGTTTAGTTATATGAACCTCTTGCATTGCAACTATGTCATAATTCGAATGTTTTAGTTTATTAAAGGTTGTTTTCCATTTCTGGGGTGAGTTTAGACCATTGATATACAATGATAGAATCTTGATTTCTCCCGACATAATTCTATGTGTATTTAGGTCGTGTGCTTCTTGTTGCCCTCATCTCTCTCACTTCTTTTGGCTCTTCCCCTTTTTTGTCTAAAATAACTTCTAGAATGTATTTGCACATCTGAACACCAATTAATTTCGATTCCTTCCTGTTTCAAATCTTGAGAGTGGATTTAAGTTCACCCTCTGAATTTAATAGTTCAGCATATCTAACTGTTTGTTCCTTTTTGTATATTATTGAATATGAAAAGGCTTCAATGGTTGATATCCAGACTGGAATTTCCTTCTAGTTCTGAGAGAGGAAGTTGATTGATCCAACCTTAATGATCCTTGGGTATCTTGCTGTCTGTCCTGTCCTTCTTGTTCTCCTTCTCTGGGTCCTGGAGGTGGGGGGATGTCCAGCCTTCAGTATATTATTATAAAAATCTTGAGCCTTCCATACTGAGTTAAGACGATATCTTTGTCCCTGGTAATTAACTGCTAATCCAGCTGGAGCTTCCCATCTGAACTGTAACTGACGGTTTTTGAGCTCATCCACTAAAAAGGCATAATCTTTCCTTGATCTCAACATTTTGGGTGGTATTTGCTTCAAAACAGTCACCTCCTGACCCCCAATTTGAAACTTGGTTTTATAGGACTCTTGCAATATCAAATTCCTCGTATCTCTCGTGGCAAAATACACCACAATGTCCCTTGGGAGTTGTTTTTGTCTGGCAAGCCAGGAATTAACACGATATATCTTGTCAATCTGCCAGTCGAAATCCCCTCCTGGCCGTCCCATCAATTGATCAAAAGCCTCTGAGAAGATCTGCTTCAAATTTTCTTGGTTTTTCTCTTTAAGGCCCCTTATCCTTAAAGCAAATTTCATCTGTCTGTACTACAACATTTTAATTTCATTTTCTGCACCATCAGCCTTGCGTTGGACCACATCCATTTTCGTTACCAGGTTAATATTGGAATCACTAAGTTCTTCCAATTTATCCTCGATTCCTGATACATAGCCAGATAAGCATTTAAAAGCCTCCAAAATATCATCTCTAATTTCTTGATTACGAATCTGGACCGAATTCATAACTTCTTCTGACAATTCCTTAAAAGCAACAGAGATCTTTTCCTGTATTTTAATTTCCATCGCAGCTGCATTATTTTTTAAAGCCTCAGTTAAATCCTGACTGAATTCTTTTTGCAGTATTTCTTGAGTCAAAGGTTCCCCAGCAGGAGTAGGAGGGGGTTGGGAGGGGAGTAATGACTGTAATTTAGATGGCGGAGCAGGTGAATTACCAGCGCTTTTCGAGGCGTTTATTTTTTGCTTAGAGGCCATTTCTCATTTAATCTTCTCTACCCACTTACTAAATCCAGGCAAACCGCTTGTTGCGGTAATTACTATATAGTTTAGTAATAAATCACTACTGATTTAATGATCTTTAGATGGTCTGGGCTCCGTGAAAATCTGTAACATCACAGCATGACCACACCTACAAAGCTGATTGGCGCCATCTTGTCTTTGTCTTCTGCCAGTTAAGCAGAAGGATTTTTTTTTAAAAAAATGGAGTTAAAGTCTGTAATACATTTGTCTGCCCGTGTTGGAATCAGTTATAAATCAATCATTGAGCTGAGGGTGGACGTATGCCTTCGTTCTGCAAAAAAGCAGAAAAAGTCCTTGGCGCGGAGAATTCACTGAGTTATAGGGTGGCTCACACCTTCCACCCCCAGATTTATGTTCTGGGAGGGGTTGAATGGAGCACTTCCCAAACACAGCTTCTCACCTCTACTCCTATGCCCGAAGGAGAGGTAATCAAACTGTCAAACAGTTGATGGATGCTGTTTAGACAGCTTAATGCAGCCAAGGGTCCAGAGCTGTTAAAAACGAAACAACTCCCACAGACACCGCCCAAACCGGAAGCCGTCTATAGTTCTTAATTCATGTAAGGTCTGCCTCCTTTTTAGGTAGCAATGTAAAATATGCTTCTAACCATGAATTTGGTATTTTGCTTTCAATCATTATTTCATTCATAACTTCTAGAAGAGGGAGAGACAAGGATCCCTCTAGTGTTTTATAAAATTCCACTGGTAGGCCATCTGGTGGCGCAGTGGTTAAATGCAGCACTGCAGGCTACTGCTAGATCAGCAGGTCAGCGGTTCAAATCTCACCGGCTCAGGGTTGACTCAGCCTTCCATCCTTCCGAGGTGGGTAAAATGAGGACCCAGATTGTTGTTGTGGGCGATATGCTGACTCTGTAAACCGCTTAGAGAGGCCTGAAAGGCCTATGAAGCGGTATATAAGTCTACTGCTATTGCTATTGCTATTGCTATTGGTCCCGAGGCCTTCCCATTATTTTGTCCACATATTTTGAGACTTCCGGTTGTATTTCCGGTGCCTTCGGAAGCCTGATCTGCAAACTCTGCAGTCAACTCAGACCTCTCCCTGTCAGAGGGTCCAAATTCAGACTATAGCCACCCTGAAGGGGTGGTGAAGTAAAGGGGGACCGCCTGACAGGTAGACGAGAGCTGCATCTCTCCTCCCTGACTTGGAAAGCCCCCTCATCTGAAGACGAGGAGCAGCGGCAGCCAAAATGGCCGCCATGAAGCTGGAGACACCCTGAATACCCAGGACTGTGCTGGAACGGAGAAAGTGAATGGAATGTGATCTGGGTGACAAAATATTTTTCTATTGGAAGTTGACCCCAGAAATCCAAGGGGGAAGCATATTTAAAGGGATTTGTTGAAGCTGCAAATGAGCACAGAGGAAAAATACTGGAGAATTGAAGAAGGAAAAAAAATGCTTTTTAAATAATAAATAGAAACTTGGTTCTCAAAGCTAAAAGATGCGGTATTGAGAGCATTTTAAAATACTGGAATTAAACTCACAAATTTCTCTTTACAAACATTGCTCAACTATTGGACTTATAATTTTAAAATAATTAAAATTGGAACTATTAACAATAGTTTCAGAGAGGTTGAAGCAGACAGAAGTGAGTGCACCATCTGCTGGCAAAAAGGGAAATATGCAAGTTTGGAAATAACTATTCAAAAAGACTGGAAATATCTGTTAAATACAGACCTACTCTTAAGACCACCACAGATTTGATTATTAACTAAGGACTTCAGTTAAGAGCCCTTAAACCTCACTGAATACTATTGAGCATATAAGGGAATTTGAAGAGGCCTGGATAACCTCCTGGTGAATTCAAATTGTTTGGACTGACTATTGATGAGATATTTAAAATTGTGACTTGGAAGTTTGGGCTTTTTGAATTAATGAACTCTGGATAGTTTATTAAAAAAGAGATTGGCTAAACACAGACGCAACACAAGACAGAAGTGAGGAGAACCTAAACAAAATGGAGCTTTTCAAAGCATTGAGAAAATATTTGATCATATAGACCAAAAATTGGGAAATTTAATACAAAGAATAACGGACAAGGATCAGGACAAGGAAGAAAGAATGGAGCTCCCAGAGGAAACAGAGGGGGGAAAGTGGAGAGAAATCAGCAAGAAGAAGATAACAAGGAGGAGATGTTGCCAAAATGAATAGTGATTAAGGAACTAAAAAAAAAAGGAGGGAAATAATGTAAAAGACCTAAAAAGGGAAATGGGAGAAACAGGAAGAGAACTGGGGAAAAGAGATAGGAGGCGGAATGGATAGTTCTGGAATTAGACAGTGGGAAAGTGTTAGGAGAGTTGGGAGGAAAGATTAGACCTAAGGGACAAATATGGGAGGAAAACTAAAAAGAAAATAAGATTAAAGGTTTGGATGTGGGTAAGAGATGAAGGATAAGGGAAAATAGAATAGAAGAATATTTTTATTAATATATTTCAATAATGTGTATTAATATCAGAACTATACAGGTTGGATTATTATTTTAATGGTATGATAGATATCAGGATAATATTTTAATATAAATGGATATGAGGAATTGGAAAAATAGATTTTGAATGACTGTACTACTAAATATGTATAAAAATATGAACAACAGTAGAAGGTTGGAACTTAACAATGGGCAATTAGGTAAATATATATACATATATATTAATCTAAACATATGTAATAATAGTAGAATTATATGGATTGAAGAACTGGAAAGAATATGAATAGAAATACCCTAAATGTATAAATGATTGTGATTGATACTAAAACTGTATAAGGAGATATTGAATAATGGAAGAATGAAGGATGGAACTTTGATTTAACTAAGAAAATATGAACAACAAAATAGGTGGAAAACATCTCTTTGAATATTATAGCGATACGAAAGGGGGAATAAAAGTTAAAATAGTGGGGGGGGAATAATAATTATATATTAATATGTTAAGACATACAAATGAAATGTAATATTTAGGAATAACAATGCTATGTTTATGTGTACTGAAATGTATGTTACCCAGTTACCACATCATTCACACACTGAGATGTAAAAGGAATATAAAAAATAGAAACTTGATTGGAAGGGCCCCACCCCACATATTTTCTAACCAAGACAGAGAGTGAGGTTTGGGGGGAAGCCCCCTCCCCTTAAACAAGGATGGGCCCACGGGAGATCTGTCATTTCCCAGAGTCAGATTCCTTTGCAGGGGTCCCCCAATCAAAGGGAATTGGGAGCCCCAGGCTGAGGTCCGTGGGGGTTGCGTAGAGACACAGCCCCCGTCTTACATTGCTCAACGGGGTGAATAAGTGGACCCCAAGAGTGGGGCTTCCCTTCCCCTGATCTGCCCCACTGAGCAGGGCAGACCTCCCTCGGGTTGCTCCCGGTTGGGCCTCCCGTGGGTCGCACTAAGGCAGCCGGCCGGCTTCCCCTGGCGTTGCAGATCGAGTTTCGCATCTGATGTTCCCTTCTTGTCTGACGGTCACTGTGGCGAGTTAACAGGGTCAGAAAACATCCGGCACTCCATGCTTGTTGCTTGGGTTACACGGGTGAATATTAACATACTGATGCCTGCACGGAAAGGACCAGTTCCTCGTTTTCTTTGCTGGGCGGGTGAGAATAAAATCCAACCCCCCTCCACGCCTGACAGGAAGGGGGGGGCACCTTGACCAGGCTGGGCAGCGACTGTTTTGGAAGTCCAGAACACCAAGTAACCTTGGGAGGCAGCTCAGACAGGGAGGGGCCTCCCTGATTCACTGATGGGCGGGGGGGGTGGGGGGAGACGAGGACAGCAGGAGGAGGGGGAGGGGGGAGAAGAGGCCCAGCAGAGGATTCTACCATTAGAAGCCATCTCAGTAAAAGCCGTTTTTGTGCAGGAGTTCATTTCCTGGCCTGACCCATCGGGGGGGGGGGGGGGCTGACAGTTGCCATATAAGATGTGGGCTTTGTCACTGATGCGCATGCAGAGATTCTGGGGCCCTGATTTGCTGTGGGCCAGGCCATCTCTGCCCAGGAGGAGCCCTGGCTGGCACAGCTGGCACAGCTGGCTGTTGCTCCTCCCCCTTCAATGCATTCTCCTCATGCAGCCCTCCCGTCCGATACCTGCAGGGCCTCCCCTCTCTGATGGGGTCATTAACACCCTGGTTGCCCCCCAGCCCTGCTGGCCTAGGGGCCCTTAGGAAGAGAAACCCCCTAAGCAGGGCCCGGGCCAAGCAAAAGGCTGCACTGCTGGTCCTGGAGTAGATGTGGGGCCACTGAAGAAGAAGAAGACCCCCTTCTGGTCATCCCCAGCTACTGTCTCACCAGACCCCACGGCCATGCGCCTCCCTCCCACTGAGAGCAAGCCACAAAGCGGCACCCCCCAAGCAGTTGGTCTCGGTCTGGAGCTCAACCGGAGCAGGAGCCGATCGCCCGCCTCCCCCCTGGGCACAGGCGGCCTTTCTCCCTCCTCCTTCCTAAGGCTGCCTGCCTCTGGCCACCAGTTGCCATAGTGCCAGAACGGTATCCATGGTGCCTTCATGCACTGACCTTGGGGTCTGAATAAGCTCTTCATCCTGGCTCTTGTGGGGGGGGAGGAGGAGGAGAAGCTCTTCTCCCACCCCCACCCCAGGAATCGACCCAGCTGCCAGCTACCACCCACCCACCCACCTGCACCGAGGATGGAATGTGGAGACGGGGTCCCCTATTCTGGGTTGGAAGGAGGGACTCCGGCTGTGCTGGTCTCTCTCTGGCTGGGACATTTCTTCCACGGGAACAGAGCATTCCTCTGGCATTGGTCTTAGCAATTGCCAACTCACGGAAACAGAAATTAGAAATCCAAAAGTATGGAAGAAAACACCAATTATGTAAGGAAAGGTCCCTAAAATGTATAAGGAAATATTACTAGATCATTATTAATGCGTAGATAACTGCGGGACGTTACGCACCCACCAGTGGTGGGTTTCAAAAAATTTTGGAGCCTCTTCTGTAGGTGTGGCCTGCTTTCCGGGTCCACTGGTGGAACCTCTTCTAACCGGTTCGGTAGATTTGACGAACCGGTTCTACCGAATAGGGGGAGGGCCTTCTCTGTGGCTGCTCCGGCCCTCTGGAACGATCTCCCCGTGGAGATTCGGACCCTCACCACCCTTCAGGCTTTCCGCAAAGCCGTTAAGACCTGGCTGTTCCGGCAGGCCTGGGGCTGATGAGTTCCCAGCCCCACTCGAATTTGCTGCGGCTGTTGATGAGCTTTTAAATTGTTTTCTGTATTTGTTTTGTCTCCTTTGTTTTTTGTACTCCCCCTTTTCCCTATTTGGTTTGTTAGCCGCCCTGAGTCCCCT
This sequence comes from Thamnophis sirtalis, assembly GCF_051295495.1. Classification (NCBI taxonomy): domain Eukaryota; kingdom Metazoa; phylum Chordata; class Lepidosauria; order Squamata; family Natricidae; genus Thamnophis; species Thamnophis sirtalis. The sequence continues at coordinate 240,041 of NW_028261388.1, read as the reverse complement.
CGGGGAATAGGGCGGCATACAAGTTTAATAAAATCAAAATCAAATCAAATCAAAAGTGCTCGAGACGGAGAGGAAGAGCAGAAAGACCATCAGAGCTGCCAACGCTTGGGCCACATCTCAAATATGAGACGCTGCTGGGATTATTCACTGAGCAGAAGCTGAACCAGCCAAAGAGACACGAAGACGATTCACTATGCGTTACATCCCAGTGGTGATCATATGGGTAGATTATACCAGCCCCACAGAAGCAGAGGCAGGCGGGTGCTTCACACCAAAGAAACCACAGAAGAAGAAAAGTGGATGACTGTGTAAGAGACAGCCACGTTCTTTAAGCCCTGATGTAAGTTAAACATTGGAACTTACTGAATAAGCAAGAAACTTGAATATCAAAATAATGTAATCAAAACTCGAGCAGAATGCTGGCAAGTAAAAGCATTAGACGATCAATTTCTACAAAAGGCTGGAGGGAAATTGATAAAGATAAAATCTAAAAATGGTTCACAACTGGAACACTAAAAAAAAAAAAAAAAGGAAGGCTTGATTTTGGCTGCAAGTTATTCGAACCGATCTACTCAAGGACAGAACTGAAAAACCACCTGATGATTCAAAGAACACATTGTGCAAAGAAGCAGAAAAAAACGTGGACTGTAAATTCTGCTTGCACAAAATGATTGTACAAACTGATTATAAAGATGTAACGCAGTCACCAAAATGAGTCATTGGAATAGCTACAATATCATGTGCCAGTAATAGAAATTGGTGGGAATGTAGTAGTTGAAAAACCAGTCCAAAATTAGCAGGTTAAAATATTGTGGGATTTCTGAATATAAACTGATTAGAATCTTGGCTCATAACACCCCAGGTTCAACTGTGATTGAAAAGCGGAAACTGTGGCTAATTGATGCGGCAACCACAGGGGGGGGGGGACTATGAAAGTGGAGCAGGAAGGGAAATGGGAGGGTTTGTGGCATGAAGCACCCATGGTGGCCCTGTGGTCATCGGCATATTGAGCCCCATGCCAACAACTCTTGGACAGCACTTAGAAAATCTGGGCATTGCAAAATTTCCATCTGTCTATTGCAAAAGTGCTCAGATCCACACACAGATTTCGCCAATCCGTTGCGACATCCCATGTTGTTGGCAGGAACTGGATGAAGAAAGGAAGGCCGCCTAAGAATGACAGGCAGCTGTCAGACACAATAATAATAAGTGGTTGCTGTCCAACCCCCAAAGACTCTGGGGGGGGGGCAATCAAAAGAAGGGAGTCCCAACGAAGCCAGTGAGAAAGAGCAGAGACGGCTGGAGGGGAGGGACAGCAGGCCCAGTGGGACAAAGCGAGGACCGTGCTCTCTCTCTCTCTCACCAAGGGCCTGGGGGGGGGGGGGGAGCCAGGCCTTTCCTGCCCTTTAAAAGGACTACAAGCCATACACTCCTCCCCATCTATGTGCAAACACTCCTGACACACCAGTGGTAGGCTCCTACCGGTTTGTGGTGTGGCCAGGCCCCCGAACCGGTTCTCTGGGTGACGCCAGAGGTGCTGCCATGTTGTTCTTTGCTTATGCGCATGCACAGAGCAATTTTAGTGTGTGTGCGCACACACACACACACACACACACACACACACGGAGGGAGAGAGGGAGGGGGAGGGAGGGAGGGAGAGAGAGAGAGATCCAGTACACGGAAGCCAAAGGGAGGAGATGGGCCAGCCTCCCAAAGCAGCAGGATGCGGTCCTGCCATGCCCTCTTATGGAGATGCCAGGTATTGCAGGGGGTCCACAAGGACCGGTGTTTTCCGCTCAAGGGTGAAGCCTCTGCTTCCACATCTGCCTACATGCCAGAGGCAAAGAGGGGGGAAAGACAGGCTGAGCTACCACACAGGCAAGGGCATGGAGCGGGAACGCCAGGGGCCACAGCTGCCAGTCCCGAGTCCTCCTTGGAGCAGCTGCTCTGTGCCTTTCCAGACCCTCTCCTCGTCCCTGGGAGGAGAAGGAGGGTCTCTCTTGGGGGAGGGAAGGCAGAGCCACCTGGGGGGCAGCGCAGAGGCTCCGGGGGGGACAGGCCAGCCTCTTCTGCCCTTCGCAGGAGTCAGAAACGCCAAGCCTGGTGGGGACTGGCCATCTCAGCCCCGTGACTCCCATGCTGAGCCCTTTTCCTGCTCCGGGACAGCAGAGAACCCGGAGGAGGAGGAGGAGGAGGAGGAGGAGGAGGAGGAGGAGGAGGAGGAGGAGGAGGAGGAGGAGGAGGAGGAGGAGGAGGAGGAGGAGGAGGCCGGCTGCCTGGCTGGCTGGCTGAGGGTGCTGGGGAGTGTGCATCACAATGGGAGACCCCATTCTGCTCCAGCAGGGACAGCCAACGTTAGGCCCAAAGTGGTGGACTTCAGGCTGGTGCTTCCCCGCTTTAGTCCTCTGCTGCTGAGAGAGAACGGAGTCGGGGGGCCCTTTTGGCACTTCTTGGGTCTTCAAGAGAGTCAGCAAAAGCCCCGAGGAGGAAGCGGGAGGACTCTCCTTCTTGGCCAAGCGGCTGCTTCCAGCGGAGGTCTGGCTGGTGGGCGTCTCCCATTCAACCTCCTTCCCTCCAGCCTCACCCGCTTTAATCTGGTTGCGGGGAGGGCAGAGCCCACCAGCCAGAGCCCCCGCCTCTTTCCCCTTGCTCCTTGCTTGGATCCTTTCCTGGCTGCTCTCAGCTGAAGAGCCCTTCCTCCACAAATGAGGCCACCTTCCTCCTTGGAGTAAGTTCCACCCTTCACCCCTTGTGCCCCACTTATCTCTTCCTCTCACTGGGGTTCGGGATCATGTAACTTCATTGGACTTCCTGCATTGAAACATCCGGCCCTTCTGGTCTCTTCCCCATACTCTGTTGCCCACAGGGAGGCCTTGGCACCCAACCCACTTCCTGTACTCAGGTGCCCCCTAGTGGCTGCCTTCTCATTCTGTGCCTGGAATTGGGGTCACCTTATTTTATGGACCATCTCCTGGATCAGGCTGGCCCGGTCCCCTCCCAGATGCCCCCCCCCATCCTAGGGACACTCCACCCAGCCAGACATCTCCAGGGGACTTTCTTCTTGGCTTCAGCTGGTTGTCTCCAGGGCTCCAACCAAGAGAGCCACCCCAGTTCAGGACATCCCAGACCAGGGAGGAACAACCCCTCCCCCCCCCCAAGGGCACCTGGGACAGGGCGTGCCCCTGCCTCCGTTTCTTGGGGATGCTCTACCTGCCTGTGTGGCAAACCCCAGGCGACAGGCAATGGCCGGGAGGGGAGCTGAAGCTGTGCGGAGCTGGCGAGCGACAGTCGGGATCTCTGCCTCCATCCCCTCCAAAGGGAAGGGGCCTTTGGCCATGTTAGAGGGCCTCCGGGGATCGGAGTACAGAAAGGGCAGAGGAGAGGTGGCAGCTCTGACTCCTGGGGAGGGACTGGCCACTGCCTGCTCAGGAACCATCATTAAGCCACGTTCAAGGATAGTTTTTGCGTCTGCAAATACATCCCCTCAATTGTGAGGCTTCCCAGCATATTTATCAAAACTCTGACAAACACATGTAAAGCTATGTTAACATGTAACATGTGTTGACACGTAAAACACTTTCACAAGCTGCAAAATTGTTTTCAAGTTGCGAAGAAGATGCTCGCTGTGGATAAAAAGTATTTGTAAGCCAGGTCCCCTTTCTCTGGATCAAGAGGAGGCTGCCAGATGGATCCAGATTCAGAATCACAGAATTATAGAGTTGGAAGGGACCTTGGAGGTCATCTAGAACAACCCCCTGCTCAGGCAGGAGACCCTACGCATTTTCAGACAAGCGGCTGTCCAGTCTCTTCTTGAAAGCCTCCAGTGATGAAGCATCTGAAAGGCCTGGAGGCCAGGAGTTCCACTGGTTAACTGTCAAGGCTGAAACTTCCTTCTGAATTCAGAGATCTTTGGGAATAGGGTTTTTTTTGGGGGGGGGGGTTGATGTCACACAGTGGGAGAAGGGGCCGGTCTCCCCTTCATTAGGCTACTTCTGCCAGGCCTGATAGGATGGGGAGAGGTCACCAGAGATGAAAAGGGGTCCTGTGCCACACAGGGCTTTGTGAGTCCTGATCAGCTCCTTGGATGGAAGCCAGGAGGTCCTGGGCAACCAGCGCAAGTAATGTGGCCAATGAGGAGCATCCATGACTGGCCATGCAGCTGCATCCGAGTGCCATCTGCCAGCCAGTGCCGGCTGGCAACTACGCGGAGGAGAGCCTTTTCAGTAGTAGCTCCGACCCTCTGGAACGATCTCCCCGTGGAGATTCGTACCCTCACCACCCTTCAGACCTTCCGCACAGCCCTCAAGATCTGGCTATCAGGGTTGACTCAGCCTTCCATCCTTCCGAGGTGAGTAAAATGAGGACCCAGATTGTTGGGGGCAATATGCTGACTCTCTGTAAACCGCTTAGAGAGGGCTGAAAGCCCTATGAAGCGGTATATAAGTCTACTGCTACTGCTATTGCCTGGGGGTAAAGATCGTAATCCGTCCCCACCCGAATGATGAATGAATGTTGCTCGATTTTTAATTATACATTGTGTTATATGTCATTGTATGTTCCCCCCCTCCCCATATAAGTTGTTAGCCGCCCTGAGTCCCCTCAGGGAAAAGGGCGGCCTATAAATAAACTTATTCAATTCAATCCTCTTATCACTTGACACTTCTGGATGCTCTTCAAGGGCAGCCCCGGGGGAGAGATTATTGCAGTAGTCTATACAATAGGTGACCAAAATGTGAGTGACCGTAAGGAGAACCCTGGGGGTTCACCAGCACTGAAACCTTCACCCCTGTCATCGGACGCCCTCGTCCCTCGGTTCATGTTGGGGCTAACCAGGAGGGGAGACTGGACCGACATTGTCCCCCGCATGGAGGGAGGCCGACCCTTTGAATTACACAGGTCGTTTCTCTCTCCTATGACTTTCTCCAGAATGACGTTTTCTTCAGGTTGCCACCAGTTTGCACCTGTTAGTAACTCATTAGTTGCAGCATTTACACCTTGAGCGAAGGGCCGTATGGGTAAACGTCTGCAAGCTCCTTAGCAGCACTGAAGGAGCGCGGGTCCCCTCTGGCCAAGGGAGCGGAAGAAACGCCGTCTGGAAAGCTGCCTTTCCCGGCCTTGCGACGGCGCCTCCCCTCTCGGGCCTCCGCTCTGCCCGTTGAAGGCTGCCGGCACCTGCTGGCGCTGGGATTGGCAGCGAGCCCCGCGCAGCCCCTCCGGCGGCTGGGCGTTTCTCGGCGCGGTTTGTCCGCCCACCGAGCGCGTCCCTGGCAGAGTCCTTCGTCAGGGCTTCGGCGGGTTTTCCGGGCCCCGTTTCAGCGTCTTTGCCGCCCGCGGGAGAAACGGGAGGCGTCCTTGTTTGTTTAGGGCGGCCACCCACGCCAGAGCCGGAGGAGCCGCCCGTTCCTGCCCCGAACATCCGCCACGCGCCCCGGCAGCTTTTGCTTCAGCCCCGGCGCCGACGGCCTCCCTCCCGTCCGCTCGGCTCAAAGCCAGGCAGGCCCGATCTCTTAACTACGTTGCAGGCGGCCTTCGCTCGGGCCGCTTCCCTCCAAGCGTGGGGAGGCTTCTTCTGCCTTCAGCCTGGGGGTCTGCGTGGCTGGGGCGCTCCGCTCGGAGCCCTCTCGGCCTCTTTAGAACAGCAGCAGCAGCAGCAGCAGGAGGAGGAGGAAGCGGCTTCGGAGCAGGCTGGGCTTGTGGCGAGGAGCCCGCGGCTGCTTCTGCTGGCGGGGCTGCAGCTGAGAATGCGGGGGAAGGGGGGGGGAGCCGGGGCAGCCTCAGCGCCACAGTCTCCAAGGGGCGGGGGCCTGCAAAGCAACACGTGTGTGTGTGTGTTTGTGTCATCTGGCATCGGAACCACCACCGCGGATGCCCAGGTTTGGTGGGCCATGAAAGGGCAGCAACTGAAAACTCAGGTTTTCCCTCTGTTAATCCTCCAGGCCCCCCAGGAGCTCAGCCTTTGGGGCTTCCAGAAGCAGCCAGAGGGGATTGTTTCAGGAGATCCACGATGTCTACATCTGGATGACTCAGAGTGTGGGGCGCTTTTGAAACTTCAAGCCGGATGTTAGGAAAACTTTGGGGGGGGGGAGCTGGTGGCAGCTTCAAGGCGCTAGTCGTCACTTATAAAGCCCTTCATGGTATTGGACCTGGGTACTTGAGAGACCGCCTGCTGCCAATTACCTCCACCAGACCGATTAGATCCCACAGATTAGGCCTCCTCCGAATCCCATCCGCCGGCCAGTGTCGACTACCCGGAGGAGGGCCTTCTCTGTGGCTGCTCCGACCCTCTGGAACGAACTCCCCGTGGAGATTCGAACCCTCACCACCCTCCAGGCCTTCCGCAAAGCCCTTAAAACCTGGCTGTCCCGACAGGCCTGGGGCTAAAGAGCTTTTGCCCCCCTTTCTCGAATGGTATGGTTGTTGTGTGCTTTTAAATTGTGTATTGTCATGTTTCGTCTTTTTATCCCGTTTGTATCTCCTTCCCTGACCGAATTGTGAGCCACCCTGAGTCCCCTTCGGGGGGGGGGGGAAAGGGCAGCATATAAATGAAATAAATCCTAATCCTGCCTGGCCTGGGTGCGGCCTGGTGGCTCCATGACGACAGAAAGGCCTTCAGTTGCACAAATCGTGCCGGGCGGTGGAGGGAAAGTGCTCAGAGACACAGAACCCCAGAGCATCTCGTGGCCCACAGGCAAAACCTACACGGGGGCCAGGAAGTCACTCTGTGGGCGGAAGGGGGCAAAGGAGAGGAACAAGGCAGTTCAGTCCCTCCCTTTGCATTCAGTCTGTGGGCTGAGTTTATTTGGGGGGGGTGGGTGGAGCTTCATCCACTCGCTCAAGCCTTGGTCCCCTCATGCTTTGAAGGCTGCAGTGGGGAGCCGTGTTGGCTCTTCCTGGGAGCTTCAAGTGGCCCCGGGTGCCACAGAGCGGAGAAGGGTTGTAAAGCAGGGCTCTCCACGGCCCGGTCCACAGCCATCTGCTGGGCCGCAGTCCGTTCGGAACAGGGCCGCAGAAGTGGTGGGCAAGCGCCTGCACGCGTGCGCAGCTGCATTTGTGAAAGCGGCACATGCAGCACACGCAAGGGCCCCCCTCCTCCCCCATCTCTGCTGCTGCCAACGACGGGTGGGAGTTAAGGAACAGGGTGAGAAAACAGGGCTGTGATTCAATACCCAGAATGGGAAGAGGAACCTGCCTGGAGCGCTGGAGAACTTCTCCTTTCCAGCCCCGGCCTCCGACAGGGAAGGAACCAGCGAATGGAGCTCAGCCCAGCAGAGCCTGCCAAGCAGCGGCTGTAGGGCAGAAGGGAGACCTCAGGTAAAGTCTCATTCTAGGCCCAAAGTTTATGGGACGGCCTCAGCCAGCCCCCTCCCCTCCTCTCTTTCTCATTCAAGGCACAAATGACCGGGCGCAAATTATCCCCCTTTGGACACATTTTGATGAATTGACAAAATGGAAAGTAAATGAACAGAAGACTCCAAATCAAACCAATGTTTGGTCTGCCCCACCCTTTGCCTTCAAAACAGCCTCAACGCTTCAAGAAACCCTTGTGCGCCATTCCTGAAGGAACTGGGCGAGGTTCCTCTGAGGGGGCTCCAAACATCTGGGAGAACCAACCACAGATCCCCCCTGTGGATCTGCGCCAGGTCCTTCTGTCGTCAAGTGATAAAAATAAACCCTGTCTTAAAAGCATTCTTAATTCATGGCCTTTTTGCCCAACACCTGGGCATTTTTGCACAGGACTGTAAATCATCCAGGCCAGGAGAGACACAAGCCAACCCGTCTCTCTCAGCCCAACCTTCCCCACAAGGTGGTTATGGGGGGGGGGGAGAAATAGAAGGAGCAATGCAGAATAACAGAGTTGGGAGGGGCTCTGCAGGAAGGAGCATTAGTTTTATTCACTGCCTTGAGTTATTTATAAAAATAATAAAGGCAGGATTAAAAAAATCTTTCAAAAAGACAGATGGACTCAGTTACGGCGGTGATGGGACCAGGTTGGCAAGAGATGGTCCTCCGGGGGGAAATGTAAAGTTCCCGTGGTTCGTCCATGAGGCCAATGTGGAGAAAAGACACGGACACGAACTTTCTTGGGATGGAGCGACCCAGATTGGGGGTCTGAGAGCCCCTTTTATTGAGATAGGACAAAGGCAGGAGGAGCAGGTTAAAAACAGCCTGTAAAAGTACAATTTCTAATCTACTGCTTCAGGGAAGTTCTGCCTATATATGGTCAAATCCTGGGTGTCATTGGTAGGGCACATCTCAGGATGTTATGTTATGAACTATCAAGATGTTATGGGGTTTTAGGAGTTTGTTTTCTCCTGTGTGGTTCAGCGTGGCTCCGCATGCCCTGTTATGAACTGGGCCATGGGTGACCCACACCTACACAAGGAACTATATTACAACAGTAAAATCCATCTATGTGGCCCCTCGAGAGTCGATCTCAATGGCAGGTAATCGTGGCCGTCAACCTTTTTCCTGAGACGGACAAAGGACCCAGTTCTTGGTGGGGCAGCAGAAAAGAGAGACCGGAAAGAGTCCAGTCTGTGCTTCCACAGAGGCCGAGAGTGTTGAGGGACAGCGCAGCCAACAGAAAGCAAATGGAGCTCTTATCTGTCGGCCCCTGGGATAAGGATCTTCTCTCGGGGGGGTTTCTCAGGCTATAGAAAGCGGGTTGGGGGCTCCGTACAGGGTAGGCGCAATGCAGAGAAACAATCCCCTAATAATAAAAAAAACTACCAAGGAGAAGCCCCCCCCCCCAACACTGGCAGGGAAAGGCAGAGGGCAGAAGCAGGGAGCAACACCCCCCCCATTCCTCCCACTGGTGGGAAATAAGGACCTGGCTGAGAGCACCAAGGACCCCACAGGCCAAGCGCTCCTATGGGAGCCACGCGGGGGCCCCCAACGCTTCAGAATCCACAGCGGTGGAAGGAATCCGCCTGCAGGCAAAGCTGCCCCACGGATCCTCCTGCACCAAGGCCCAGGGCAACACGGCCGGCCCACCAGGGCCAGAGGCAAACCCCCCACAAACTGCACCTCTGGATGGAGACTGGCTCAACCAAGCGGCTGCAAAGGGATCCACAGATAAGGACTGTGGATGCTCAGACTAAATAAATCCCCCCACAGGTTTAGGGTACTGAGTGCTTGGGAATGCGCGAATTTGCCCTCCGCGATTATGTCATCGCGGTAGGGTCGCGTTTTTCCTTAGCGCTTAGAACGGCGCGAATTAGTCTTCGCGCTTATGTCTCCGCGGATAAGGGCTTCGCGGATTTGTGGTGGAACCCCCACGGATGGGCGTTGCTCGTTGCCGCCTTAGAAGCAGCACTGGAAACCTGAGGCGGTGAGGCAGAGCAGGGGAGCCCTCCGAAGCCTGGAGAAGGAGGCGATAGCAATAGCAATATAGCAATAGCAGTAGACTTATATACCGCTTCATAGGCCTTTCAGGCCTCTCTAAGCGGTTTACAGAGAGTCAGCATATTGCCCCCAACAATCTGGGTCCTCATTTTACCCACCTCGGAAGGATGGAAGGCTGAGTCAACCCTGAGCCGGTGAGATTTGAACTGCTGAACTGCTGATCTAGCAGTAGCCTGCAGTGCTGCATTTAACCACTGCGCCACCTTGGCGGCCACCACCATCCTCTCAGCAGACCGAGGTCCAACCAGGCCCAGCAGGAAGAGAACGCAGCAGTGCTTAGAAAGAGCCAGAGAATTACTGGAGGGCAGAGAGACCCTCTTTGGGTCCCAGTAGACGCCCAATGTGGAAGCTGAACCAGCTGACGGAGGGAGCCCTCAGCAGACTAAGCGAAACAGGCCGAATCATCAGAGGGGAAGAAGCGAGAGAGGAAAAGCCCTGGACTCGTCTTCCTTCCCGGCTTCTCTGGATGCCCCCGAATCAGAAACTGGGCCTAGGTTTCCACCCAACGGTCTGGCGACCGGCGACCCCAAGACACGCCCCACGGCCACAGAACTGACCGACTGGCCTGGGACGCCTCCTAGGAGAGAGCGAATATTCTACCCACAAAGCCTCCAGGAAAGAGCCAAGAAGAAGTTGAGATGAGGGTTCCTGGGGCGTCACAGCCCTCTTCACCTGCGTGGAGCCACAGGGCTGCACTGCACGCCTGACCTCCTTACACATCCTGAGTTCGAGATGCCCGGAGTCGTGGACCTGACCAGCCTTCGCCTCACGACCTGCTTTCAGACGGATGGACGCAGATGCCAACCGACCAGAGAGACGCCCACTCTCAGCATCTAGAAACCCTGGCTGCCCCCCCCCCCCACGCAAACAGAAATACGCAGCTGTGGATCTATGTAGGCCGGTATGCAGGTGGCGCCTTCCTCCTAATGGAGAAGAACCACCGGAGGAGACGCACGGAGCAATCAAGAGCACCTTCAAAGGAAGAATATTCACAAGGAAGAAGGAAACAACAACAGGCAGCCCTTCCTGGGCGGCCTCATCAGCAGAGGGAACAAATTAGGGAGCCTACGGAAAAACCACCCACGCTCACCCAGAGCCCCATCGCCAAAGCAGAAACTCAACCACCCACAAAAGGAAGCGGGTGTGTAAGGACATTATTCAGATGAACACAAAGGCACTGCAGCAACCCACAACCGCCAGAAAACAAGGGAAACAAGATGACCTGCACAACTGGTTGAAAGATAACAGGAACCCACAGACCTTTATCAGGAGCTCCCCCCCCCACCTCCACCTGCCCTGGGACCAGCCACCAAAAGGCAAGGGTGAAAGACATCTGGGCCTGGCAGAGGCATCCCACAGCCCTACTGTCTGCCGGGAGACCCGGAGCCCGCTTGGCCAAGGGAGGAGGGGTAGGGGCTCCCACCAGGCAGCCCCTCAAGGGCCACCAGGAGACCCAGCCGCCTCCCTTTCAGGGGAGGAAAGGAAAAGGCACAGAAGGGCCCAGAGGAAGCAGCCCCCCACCCCAGGCCAAGAGCAGCCCCATCAAGGAACGCCCGAAGGGAAGGACACCCACGACACACACACCCCGTCGGCCCAAGCCGCTGCAGAGAATAAGCAGGGCGCAAAGCCCCCCCCCCAGCGAGGTTAACTGGGCTGCGGGTGGAGCCTCTGCGAGGGGCCGCTCGGAGCCCCCCCCCGGGACCCCGAAGTGGGGAGACTCTCCGCTCTCCTTGCGAGGAGCCCCGCCGAAGGGAGGGTCGCGGGGGGGGGTCCTCTTTGGCGGCGGCCTCGGGGGGAGGAAGGGGAGACGCTCCGGGCCTCCTGCCTGCCTGCCTGCCTCCCCCGCGAGGTCCGAGGCGGGCGGGGGCTTTGGGCCGGGAGGGGCCGGGAGGGGAGGGCTGCTCTTCCCCCTCGGGGCTCCGCCGCGGGCGGGCGGGCAGAGCGCGGGCCGCGCAGCCCCCGAGGCCAGCCGGGCGGAGGCCATCTTGGGGGGCGGAGGCTCCAGGCCTCGCTCCGCCCGCCCGTCCGTCCTCCGCGGCGCCTTCCCTGCTGGGCGGCCGGCGGCCGGCAGTCAGCCGGAGAGGCGAGGGGAGCCCGGGCGGAGCGCCTCCCTTCTTGCGAGCTGAGCTGCCGGATCGGGCCGGGCGATGGCGGTGCGGCTGGTGCTGGCCGGGGCGCTGGCGGTGGCGGCGGTGGCGGTGGCGGCGGCGGGGCTGGCGGGGCCCCGGGAGAGCCGGGCGGCCCTGGAGAGCCTGCTGCCCGCGGCCGGAGCGCGCTTCGGCTGGACGAACCTCAGCTGCCCCGCCTGCAGGCTGCTCTTCACCGCCCTGGACGCCAGCATTCAGGTCAGCGCCCCGCTCCCTCTCCCCGGAGCCCCAGGCGTTTCCCCCGGTGGCCGAAGGGGCTTCCCGGGCGGGCGGGAGGCTTCCTGGTGGCAGCGGGGCCCTCCGGGGCTGGGCCGGAGAAGGTCCCGGTGGCCCCCTGGAGGAGGAGAAGGAGGAGGGGGCGGCTCTGGCCGGTGGGGAAGCCCAGGAAGTCGGCAGAGCCCGACGGACGCCCGTGGCCCCCTCCCCCTCCGAGGCTCGGAGCCGGCTTCCCTGAGAGCCCCCGGGCGGAGGGGCGGAGAGCGGGCAGGGACGCCTCTGACAGGCTGGGGAGACGCCTCCCCCCCCCCCCAAGGCTTTGGAAGCCTCCGGATCCTCCGGAAGGAAGGCATGCAGTCCGTGGACCCCCCCTCCCCCCCGTCCCCAGGACGTCCAGAGAAGGTTGGCATGTGCCAGCACAGCCTGTTCCGTCCCTCCGCCCCCCCCCAAACCTCCTGGAAGGGGTCAGAAGGGCTGCAAGACCGATGAGATCCTCCCCCCTCCTCTCCCCCCCCCCCATGCCAGAGCAGCTGCTGCGGGAGGGGCTGCCCTTGGGACCTCCTCTCCTCTTGTTGACCATTCCCAGCCACCAGAGGGTCACGAGCCAGGCAGCCAGCTGAGGAGGCTGGGCAAGGTCAGAGGGTTGGGGGCACACAGCCAGGGAGCTCCTGAGTCCACACAGCTCAGAGGTTGCCGCCAGGGAGTGTGTGCGCGCAGGCGCAACCTGGAGCTCCTGGGGAGAGAGGAGGAAAGAGAGGGCCCCTCCCAGGAGCTGCCCCCCCCTCCTCTTCTCCCCAAAGGGCATCCCCCCCCCTCCGTCCTTCCTCAGTTTCCCTTCAGTTTCTGCTGGCTTCAGGGTTGGTGGCCGGACTCCCAGGCCTGAGACTCTGGCGGGAGAAGGTCCTTTAACCCATCACACCACACAGGGCGGGGCTTATGGGAAAGTAGGAGGGGTTTGAAACTTTTGAGTTCTCTGTAAAAGTGATGCGGGTACAAATAAAGAATTGCCAACTCTTTTACATGCAGTATTTTCACAGCCCCAGATTGGGAGGGAGACCCAGGGAGGAGGGGAGGAGGGGGCCTTGTTCAGCTGGTTCCCCATCCCTCTGCTGCAGGGAAAGGAGACCCAGAGGATTTGCTGGGCTCCTCTCCCCTCTGCCCCTTGACTGTAGAGGCAGCCGCCGTGGCACAAAGCACCGGCCTCTGGTTGCACGGCTGGCTGGGTGGCACCTTCCTTCTTCCCCACCTGGTAGGCTGGCTTTGGGGGCCCCCAGGTGTCCTTGGCACCCCTCCAGGCAGCTCTGGCCGCTCACTGGCTCCCCAGGGCCCAGGCAAGCCTCAGGAGCAGGACTGGGGTTGGAGCTGGAGAACTGTGGCCCCTGTGCGTGGCCTGCTCTTCCGCTGAGGGGGCTAAGAGGGGCTGGGGGCCTGGGTGGGGCAGAGCGCATGGCCAGCTGCAGGGAAGAGCCAGGTAGCCCCTCGGAGGCTTTTCTTACCCCCCAAGGAGACTCCTCCGACGCTTCCTAGTGGTTGAGGTGGACACCAAGGGATGGAGGAGTCTCCCCGCACCAGAGCCTCTCCCCCACCCCAAGGGGCTCCGTGCCAGGAGGACCCCGGCAGGAATGTCGGAGGCGAGAGACGGCTGAGGCCTCAGGCAGGGAGATTCCCCCAGCCCCTCTTCTCCTTAGATCTCACAGGGTCGGCCTCCTCCGGGTCCCGTCCACCAGCCAATGCAACCTGGCTACCACCCGTGGTGGGGCCTTCTCTGGGCAGCTCTGGCCCTTTGGAACGAATTCCCCGCAGATATTCGGACCCTCACCTCTCTCCAGGCCTTCCGGAAAGCCGTCAAAACCTGGCTGTGCCGGCAGGCCTGGGGTTGATGAGTTCCCCTCCCCTCTCGACCTGTATGGCTGTGTGATTCTTGTTTATTTTAACCATGTGTAGAGTGTTCTATGTTCCCCCTTTCCCCCTCCGAGTTGTTCGCCGCCCTGAGTCCCTCCCGGAGAAGGGCGGCATACAAATAAACTAAATCTAAATCTCTGCCGGGGACATTTCCGGGGTGCTTCTGCAGTCCTGGCTCCCAACCCCCCAGGTGCTAACACCCCCACCCCTCTGCTTGGCAGCTGGAGACCAGTGTGGAGCACATCCAGCAGCTGGCGGTCAAGGTCTGCAGGACGCTGAAGCTGGCGCCCCCTGAGATCTGTCAGGAGATCATCCGCCTCTTTGGACAAGACCTGTTGACCGCCTGGGTCCGCTCCGTCCTGCGCCCGGCTGAGATCTGCGGCCTGCTGGTGGGCGCCCGGTGCGGCCACTGGGACATCTACTCCAACTGGAACGTCACCCTGCCCAAGACCCCCAAGCCTCCCGTGCGGCCCCCAGTGCCCCCTCCGCCCGGCGCCCCCACGGCCCGCCTGCTTTTCCTGACGGACCTGCACTGGGACCGGCAGTACACCCCGGGCAGCGACCCCGACTGCAGAGACCCCCTCTGCTGCCGTGGGGGGGAGCCGCGGGGCCCCGGGGCCGGCTACTGGGGCTCCTACAGCAAATGCGACCTGCCCCTCCACACCCTGGAGAACCTGCTGCAGCACCTGGCCTCCACGGGGCCCTTCGATGCCGCTTACTGGACGGGCGACATCCCGGCTCACAACGTCTGGCAGCAGACGCGCCAGGACCAGCTGCACGCCCTCACCACCGTCACCAGCCTCATCCAGAAGTACCTGGGGCCGCTGCCCGTCTACCCGGCGGTGGGCAACCACGAGTCGGTGCCCGTCAATGCCTTCCCCCCGCCCTACGTGCCTGGAAACCAGTCCTCCGCCTGGCTGTACGACGCCATGGCCGATGCCTGGCAGCAGTGGCTGACCCCCGAAGCCCTGCAGACCCTGAGGTAGGAGCCGGGGCCTGGCGGGCAGGGGTCCCCGGGAAGGCAGGGAGGGTGGGGGAGAATGACGGCTGCCCGAGGGACGTCGGGGGGGGGGGGGGGCAGAGCAGGCTTGGCCTGGGAGGATCTACTCCCCTGGGAGTCACGGCCGGGTGGGGGTCCAGGCTGGGACCAGATCCTCACCCGCCCTGCCCCATTTTCCAGGTGGCCTTGGCAGGAACCTGCCCTGGGAGTCACCCAGACATCACCGTCACCATCAGAATAAATAAAACTCCCCTGTCGCCACCGGCTCCAGTGGCCTCCCCCCTCCCCCCTCCCTTCCTCTGGCAGCTCTGATGTTTATTTCACTTCCCCCCCCTCCCTCCCCCCTGCGGCCCACAGCCAGAGCCCCCCCCCAGGAGGAAGGCCAGCAGGGGGAGCCAAAGTCCAGGACTCTGGATGTTAGAATTGTAGCGCCCCCCCCCCCCCCCCAGTCCCTTGGCTGAGCTGTTTGGCCGGGGAAATCCAGCGCTTGGTTTTGCCTCTGCTGACTGGGCTGGGTGCAACCGGCTCTCCTGGTTCTTCCTGGGCAGGAGGGCAGCCGCCTTCCTTCCTGCTCAGCAAAAGATCTGGCTTTGCCAGGCATGAGAATTAGGGCTGCCAGGTTCACCAGGTAGAGCCTCACAGTGGCGGCTGCTACGTTTCTGTGGCTGAGGAACAAGGCCATCCAACCTTGGACTCCAACTCCCAGAGTTCCTCACCTCCCCAGCAGAGGAATTCTGGGAGTTGAAGTCCACCGGTTGCCACCTGCTTGACCAGCTGTAGGTGATATTTTCTTCCCCTTCCCTCTGCCCTTTTATTTATTTCATTTATATCCCACCTTTGCTATTGTTATAAACCCCTCAAGGCAGCAGCCGACGTATCTAATATCTCTGCCTGTTTCCCCCACAACAGCAGCCCTGCGGGGCAGCTCGGCCTGCTTTTGTGACCCTTCTGTGGACGTATCTACAAACCTTTCTGCAGTGTGAAAGGCCCCCGGGGGCTCCCGCAGCTTTGGCTGTTTCCTTGCAGACGGTTCAGGGCCCCAACTGGGCAACCTCGTCGGTGGGAGACGGATTTCTCGGGGAGGGGGTCGGGGTGGGGCCCAGGGCGCGCCTGCATTCTGCCAGGGGTCCCTCGGAAAGTCCCTCCAGGCCCCCAGGGTTGCAATCGGGACGGGAGCCCCGCCTCCTTTGCTTGGCTCAGGGGTTCTGGTCCTGGGCGGGTGGCAAAGCCCGTGGCACCAGTCAGGCTGCCTCTGCCCCGGGACACAGACAGAGCTGGGCGACCGAGGCAGCTTCATGAAGGGTGGAGTTGAACCCCCAGAATTCTGCCCTTTGCTCTCGTGGCCCAGGGATTCTGGGAGTTGAGGTCCACAGTCATCACAGCTGCTGCTTGGAGGCCCAGGGGCTCCATTACTGGGGGGGGTCTCGAGCTCTGGGTGACGGTGATGGGACGAAGGAGAGCCTCCCCAAGGGTCCTCCCGGGAGAGGGGCAGGGGCCTGGGGGAGGCGGGATTTCTGAGAGGGCGGCCATCCCTGAGACTCTTCTGCCTTCTCCCTGGCAGGCTGGGGGGCTTCTATACCCTCCCCATCTGGCGGGGCCTCCGCCTGGTTTCCCTCAACATGAACTTCTGCTCCGAGGCCAACTTCTGGCTCCTGATCAACTCCACCGACCCGGCCGGGCAGCTCCAGTGGCTGGTGGGCGTCCTGCAGAGGGCGGAGGAGAGTGGGGAGAAGGTGAGCCGGGGCGGGCGGGGGTGGGGCCGGGCAGGAACTGGGGCAGGCCTGACCGGGTCGTTCCCAGAGCATGGGGTGGCCTCCTGGGAAGGCAGGGCAAAGAGCGAGCCCCCCGTCTCCAGAGGGGGCCCCTGCTGCTGCCCCACTGACACCCCCCCCCCATCCTCTGCAGGTCCACATCATTGGCCACATCCCTCCCTCCCATTGCCTGCGGAGCTGGGGCTGGAATTACTACCACATCATCAACAGGTAGGAAGCGCCAGCTGCCTTCTCTGCCCGGCCTGGCACCCAAGCATGGCACCTGAGCAAAAGGGCTTGTGCCAGGCTGAGTGCAGAGACTCCCGCAGGCCTCTTGCCCGTCCCAGCCTGCACAGTCGCTCCACGTGGGGGGGGAGAGGGGGGGGCTGAAGTCCTCTCAGGCTCCTTCCCCTCCATCGCTCAGGTCCCTCCCGCCATCACTGACTTTGCTTCAGCTGCCCCAGGCTCAGCCATGGCTGACAGTTGTTTCTGCCCTGATTCGCCGGGTGAGCAGCCCATCAAATCCCCCAGGTGGTTTCCTGAGTGATTCCTGAAGCGGAGTGGGGGGGGGGGCTTCCACTCCCAAAGCTAATGAGAACATGTTTTGTTTCGGGGGGGTGGGGGGGTGTTGGGGCCGGCTGGATTTTGAGCCTTGTTCACACAACCCAGGTAGCAGGTCAAGGCTGATGAGGAGCAGCTCCTAACGCCAGCCATGGTTTGAATTCTCACGGCTCAGGGGACTCTGCGGAGCCTCTTCCTCGTGCGGGAGGTGCACCGCAGCCTCTATAACCCCCAGAAGGGCTTGCCGGGGGAGGCTTCCCGCTTCTCAGGCCCAGAGCCGGAGACTTAAGGCATGGAATCCTAGGACTGGAAGTGCTCGGGGTCCTGGGGGCACCTCTTCCCGCCCGCCCCCCCCCCAATCTTCAGGGATTCCTGCTCAGCCTGTTTTGGCTGCCCATCCGGGGCAAAGCTGGGGAGTTCCCGGCTCAGGCCTGTCCCTCCCTGCAGGTTTGAGGGCACTGTAGCCGGGCAGTTCTTTGGCCACACCCACCTGGACGGCTTTGAGATGTTCTACGACGAGGAGACCGTTTCCCGTCCGGTGGGCATCGCCTTCCTGGCTCCCAGCGTTACTACCTACATCAGCCTCAACCCAGGTGAGGTGCTGCCCCCCTCTGCCCCCAGAGGGTCTGCTGCAGGGGCCCTTCCTGGGCGGAGACCCTAACCCCTGCCTGCCTTCCAGGGTACCGGATCTACCACGTGGACGGGATCCGCTCTGGCAGCTCCCACATGGTCCTTGACCACGAGACCTTCATCCTGAACCTGACGCAGGCGAACCAGCCCGGGGCCGTGGCTCGGTGGCAGCGCCTCTACGGGGCTCGGGAGACTTACGGGCTGCCCGTGGCCTTCCCGCAGGACTGGAACCAGCTCCTCGACCGCCTGCAGGCCGACGAGCGGCTCTTCCAGCACTTCTGGTACCTGCGGTTCAAGGGCCACCCGCCCGCCCAGCCCTGCGGGGACGCCTGCAAGAAGGCCACGCTCTGCGCGCTCCGCACCGGCCGGGCAGCCGATCCCAAACTCTGCCAGACCCTCAAGCTGCCCTTCCCGGAAATCCAGGCCTGGTGGCGGCAACAGCGGTTCTGCTAGCAGGGGCCAAGCCGAGGCCCCGGAGTGGCCCTGCTCTCTGGCAGGCTCTGTGGGCATGGGCTCGAGTTCCAGAGAAGCCCTACAGCCCTCCACACCACACCCCCCAGATGCGGAGAAGGCCCCAAGACTCTGAAGAGACGGAGGGGGGGCAGGCTGCCCTGTGCCTCTGCCGCTGCCCCCCATTGCTTGGCAGCTTCTCCTCCTCCGCCCCTGCTCCACCACCACCACCCTCTTGGTGGGGGCATGGAAAGCAGGCCTGCAAGACGTGGCCCCCCCCTGCTGCCCCCATGTATGAAGTGCCATCCGCAGAGGAGGAGCAGAGGCCCGGACGGCTGGGGGCCCCCTTGCCAGGACTCCTCTGCAGGGCTGCTCTGGCGCCAAGCAAAAGCGGGCAGGGTCCCTTCTCAGACTCTTCGGCCCAGCCTCTGCCAGCAGGGGAGGGGGCGCCCCCTTCTCTTCAGTTCCTCCTTCCCCCGGCAATAAATGGCTTCCTCCACTGGCAGAAGGCTCCTCTCTTGCCACCCCCCCAGCAGACATCGGCCGCTTGCCTGGGTGCTCTGGCCACGCTTGACCAGCTGGCTGCCCCCAAGCCCAGAGGACAGGCAGAGACGGGCACAGGCTCTTCCCGATGACTGGAGGGAGGGAGGGGGGAGCTCTGCCTTTCCTGCGCCATATCCCGGGAGGGGGAGGGGAGGCTGCCCTGCACCCCAGACCCCCCCCCCCAGTGCCCTGCCAGGCCCCCCATCATCCCCAGGACTGGGGACTCCAGCAGCCTCTGGGGTGGGGAGAGGGACGCTGGCAGATCCTCCCTCCCATGGCAAGACCACACCAGAGACGGACGGACGGACGGGAGGGGGGGGGAACAGAATTTATTGGTGGGTTAGTACAAGACAAACAGCAGAGGCAGCAGCTCCCCCCCCCCACTCTGCTGCTGGGCCAAAGGGGGGGTTGCTGGGGCCCTGAGCCCCCCCCCCCCCCGCGCAAGGCCAGATGCCAGCAAGGTCCTCAACAGCAGCCGCTGATTCCAGGGCTTGGGGAGGGGGGAGGGATCAGGCCGGGCAGCCGCCCAAAGAGGAGCCCTCCCCCTCCCTCTCCTCCCCCACCGGCATGAAGGTGAGACGCCCGTGGAGATCCACGCCGCCCTCGTCAACAGACCCCTGGCACCCATGCAGAAGACACACGCACCGCGCACGAGGGCAGGCTGGGCGCTGCGAGGCTGATGGCAGAGGCCAGGGGCACGGCTGGCATGGAGGGTCCGGCTGGGTGGGCAGGTGCCCCTTCCTCCTGCCTGGAGCTCACGGCGTCTGAGACCCCTGGTGCTTGGGTTGGAGGGTCCCCAGCAGGGCCTGGATGCCCTTCCGGACCGTGGAGCCCACGCGGCGAGCCACGGAGTCGGCAGGAGGGGCCGGAAGGCAGGAGCTGCTGGTGGACTGGGGCCGCGCGTCCAAGCATTTCTGGTAGCGGAGCTGGAAAGGAGGGATGAGGAGGGTGACGGGGGGGCACGTAGGGCACAGGATCCCCCCAGCCACACCCTGTGAGCGCCCTTCTACAGCAGGGAACGGATGGACGGGGGTGGTGGGGGTGGTGGAGGTTAGGCACCGGTGGGATGGATTGCTCAGGGAGGGGGGGGGGCAGGAATGGCCGGCCAGCAGATTGCAGAGAGCCGGCAAGGTCAGCTTTTGGCAACGTGGCAGAGCCTCTGCCAAGCGGGGGGGGAAGACAGGAGCCCCTCGAACTCACCATGCAAGCAGCCTGGACGGCTTCGCTCAGCCCCGCAGCGTTGGGCTCGCACCAGATCATGTGGCAGGAGAAACTGCCGGCGGCAGCAGCCATGATGAAGGCGAAGGAGCGGGCATCCTTCCCGATGCCCATGAAGGAGAGGAAGCGCACGCGGCACTCGCACAGCACGGTCTCCGTCTGCGGGGAAGGCAGGAGTCGGGAGAGACCCACAGAGAGCGGGGGGGGGGGCCCTCCCATCCCTGGCTCTGAAGGCCTCGTCCCCAGCTGCCCCCGCCAAGCACGCCCTCCTCACCTGCTGATGGGTGAGGGTGAGGGTGGCTGGTGCCACGCTGAATTGGGCGGGTGCCCACTGCTCCTTGCTGCCGGACGACAGGGCCGCCTCCAGGGCGCTGTTGATGACCTCCATGCCTGGAGAAGCAAAGGGGCCAAAGCGGGTGATGAAGCCCTCGGAGGCCCCAGCAGCAGCTAAGCCAGGACGATGGTTCCGGTTTCTGGGAATGGCTGCGGGTGAGGGAGCAGCAGAGCATCTCCACCCAGGAGGCCGGCCTGGGCCCCCTGCGGGCCTCCGATCCGGGGGGGGGCGATGGGAAGGAGGCTGCCCACAGGGGCTCTTTCCGCTCCCTGAGCTGCAGAAGGAGGACTTCCAATCTCCGGGGGAGACAGGGGATCTGATCTGCCGGCCTTCCTGCCTTAGGGGAAGCCGAGGCCGGAGGTCCTGCCAATGCAGCGGAAGGAAAGACCCCCCCCCTGGCCAAGGGGGCCCTGTGCAGGGAGGGCGGGGGGGAAGGGAGGGGCAGCCCAGGGGCTGAGGAGCACGCAGAGACGGGGAGGGGGCCGGGGAGGGCCTGAAGGGGAGGGGGTCAAGATGGAACCGGTCAAGGCTGCTGCTGCTGCTGCCCTTCCTCCTCTTGGGGTCTCTGTCCCCCCTCCCCCCAGCCCACTCTTACCCACGGGCTTGGCCACGGAAATGCTCCCCAGGTAGGAAACCTGGAATTTCTGGACCGATTCACTTTTGGGTGCTGGAAACTCAACTGGAGGAGAGAAAAGGGGAGCAAAGGACAGACCTCGGGGAGTCCTTGACTTACGACTTAGCAACCGTTCAAAATCGTGAGAGACCCCCTCCCCCCACTTTCACCCATCCCCCGGCCACCCCAGTGCTCTCTGGGAGCAGCCCTCGAACCCAGGGCCCCCCTTTCTGCTTTGGGCAAAACTGCCGCTTCCTTTGAGGGACGAGTGGCTCCACTTAATGACCCCTGTGGGGTCATTTTACAGCTGCCACAATGAGTCATAAAATCAGGTCAGTTGCACGATGGCCCACTCTATGACTCACACAACCTTAATTGCTCAACAACGGTTGTAAGCCGAGGACTTTCCTGAACCTTCATGGCTGCCCCGCCGCCCACCAAAACCCCCAGGGTGAGTGCAGGCCCCCTCCCCCCCCACGAGAGCTTTGCACCCCAGGGGAGGGCTGCCACACAGAGCCCCCCCCCCTCCTGGCCCTCCCCGTCCTCCCCTCCCCCTACCTTGGAAGGGGATTTCGACCATCTTGGAAGGGTCCAGGGAGAGGCCCCGGAGGGAACTCTGGGCGCTGTGCCGCTCTGTCGCCATCTAGAGGAAAGGAGCAGGTCACCCCCGGGGGCCGATCCTGCAACTTCTCCCCCACGGCCTTAGGACTGGGGGGCGGGGGGGGGGACGCAGTGGGCCTGAGGAGGGTTCCTGGCCCCAGAGGGAGGCCACCCCTCGTGCCTCCCTTTCCAGGAGCTGCATAGGACACCCCCTGCGGAGGAGCCGGAAGGGAGGGGCCGGAAGGGAGGGGGCGAGCGGCCAGAAGGCCCCCGAGGAAGGGGGGGCGGTGGGGGAGGGGCGGCCCTGACCTTGGAGCAGATTTCGTGGAGGCTGCTGGCGATGTCCTTGGCAGGGGCATCGCACCAGAAGACGTGGCACTTCAGCATCTGAGCCAGCTGGTCTTGGGCCACGTAGGCAAACGCCCTGCAGGGGACGCAGAGGGTCGGCGTGCCAGGTCAGCGCTGGGGAAAGCCCCTCCGGCGGGCAAGTGGGGAGGCTGCCAAGCGGGCACTGGGGGCAGCCATTCCAGTGTCCCTCCCAGCAGGGGAAGCTGAGCGGAGGGGCTGGGGAGGGGTGTGCAAGGCTTACCTCTCCCTGGTCCCGGGGCGAAGCAAAGGAAGAGAAGGGGGGGCACCAGAGGATTAGCAGGGGGGCCTTGCCCCCTCCCCCCGCCACTGCCCTGATTATGTCAGCCCCGCTGTGGGCCGCCAGGAGCCCCAAGGAAGGCACCCATCAGTCACTCAGCTCTCCCTCTGACCCGGGGGCCGTGGGGGGGGGGGGCAGCCAGTCAGTGGCAGCAGCAAGGCGCCAAATAGAGGCCAACTGCTCCCCCCCCTCGGTCCTGGATTGGCCCATCAGATCCGGCCATCAGAGCTACTACAAGATCCCCCCCCCTCATTCAGTGTCGTCCATGGGGAGCCCCCACCCCACCCGAGACTAGAGGGGGAGGGACTCTCTCACAGAGGGAGCCAAAAGTCCAGGCTGGTTTGGACTGCAGGTCTACGCAGCCCCCAGACTCTGGGAGGAGACCCCAGCCCCACTGCCAGGCCAGCCTGAGAGGCGGGAGGTCTTGGGGCTTCCCCAGATGCCCCTCAAGGGGGACACGCGCTTCCCCAGGGGGCTCAGCCGCCACCGGCCTCCTGTGGAGCAGCCCCACCCAGGAGGAGGGTCAGCTGGCCTGGGCTAAGGATCCTCCAGGGAAGCCCCCGCCCAGCAGCCCCCTGGCACCACGGCCACCTACCTTCCACTGTCCCGCCCGACGCCCCAGACCCGGATGGCCGAGATAGGCAGGCAGTGCAGCTCCCTCTGCTCCTGCGGCTCCAGCAGCTTCAGCCGCTCCTCCTCCAGCACCAGCAGCATGGCCTTGCCCTGGGGGGGGGAGGGAGGGAGGGAGGGGGAGAGCTGCCAGTCCCCCACCCCCCTCAGGCCCTCAGGGCTCCCCTCCCTCAGCCGGCCCAGGCTCCCCATCGGCCTCTGCCCCCCCCCCAGGCCTGGCTGCTCCCCTGCCCTCCTCCCCGCCAGCCGCTCACCTCCGCCCAGGAGCCCCCCAGGGCCAGCTCCCGCCCGGCCAGCTGCCGGATGCAGTTGTTGACGGCCATTGCGCTCCGGCCGGGGGCCAACTCCTCCTCAGCCATCTCCACCCAGCCCAGTGAGTGGACGGAGAAGCACTGCGGCAAGCAGAGGAGACACGGGTGTCCGGGGCGGAAGCCCTCCCCAAGGAGAAACTCTCCCCCCCCCCAGGTGAAAGTGGCAGCGGGGTTACCCCGGGCTATGCCTAGGAGGGGGCACCACCAGGTGTCCCTCCCTGGAGCCTCCCCCGCTCAGGCCATTCACGGAGGGTGGAGCCCCCGGCCCAATTCCTGCTCCCCTAGGCCTTCGGATCCCCAACAATTGGGGGGCGGTGAGGGGGGCTTCCTCCTGTGGCCCAAGAGAGCCTGCCAACCTCGTGGCACCGGGCAGCTTTACCTTCGATCCCGGGGAAAGTCCCAGCAGCCCGGCTGCTTCCTCCCCTCCGGCTTCCAGGGAAGAGCTGGAGGAGAAAGGGGGCTCTCAGTTGGGCTGCCCTTCGACACGGCCCCCCTCCGCCCCCCAGGGACCACCCACACCCAGGAGCCTCAGGCCAGACACCCCCCCCCACAGGCGGCAGATGTGCAGACACAACCTGATGCCCCCCAAGAGGGACCGAAAGAGCCCTGGAGGCAGGGTGGGCCCCCAGCCTGGCAGTGCCCCCAACCCTTCTCCCCATCCTCCCTCCCTGCTCTGCGGTGAAGGGAGGTGCCAGGTGGCTTCTGATGCAGGGATGTTGGCGGGCAGAGGCCATCTCCGCTTAGGCCTCCACAGGGTCTCTGAACTATGCCGGACCCCCGAGGGAGAGCCCCTCCCACGGCCACAGGACAACCCCCCCCAAAAAACACACTCACCGTACGCCGGAAGACGCCAAGGCTGAGCTGGGCGGCCCCTCATCCAACGGGGAGTCGGGGGTTGCCCCCTCTGGCGGCACCTCCTGGGGGAGGAAGGCCATTAGGAGCAGCCGAGCCCCACCCACCACCACTCCTGCCCCAGCGCGCCCCCCCCCCCGGCCCAGACTCACTTTCCAGAAGTCTGGATCGGGAGCTGCCTCCGTCTGTCCAAAGTCCATCCAGGTGAGCTGCAGGGAAGGTGGGGGGTGAAGAGTGAACCCCTCCCCCAGCTGTGTCCCTGCTAGGCTCCCCACATCAGCCCTTCCCCCAACGCCCCCCCCCCCTCCGGCTTCCAAGAAAGCCCCTCTGGCAGCCCCCTCCTCCTGCCCAGCCCAGCCCAGAGGGTCCACTGGATGCCCAGCCTGGTCTGGAGAGGACCCATCGTTCCCTTCCGGAAGGAGCTGTGTGGGCAGAGGGGAGTTGCTGCCACGGGAGGGGATGCTCAGTCCAGGCCTCCCCAGGAGCACAAGGGCCGCGCCCACCCTCCACCCCCCCGTGAGGGGGAAGAGCATCTCCCACCTTCCAGGCTTACAGGAACCACAGCGACTGTGCAGGGGGGTCCCAGGGAAACCCTCCTGCCCCCCCCCCCACAGCTGCCAGCCACGAGACCCAGAGTCGCTTGGGGGGAGGGGATGCAGCCGGAGGCCTTGGGAGACGGGGGGGGGGGTGCGTGCCTTGGAAGAGCAACGCCAGAGGCTCCCAGCTGCGCACACACACACACACACACACACCCCACTGCTGCTCAGAGCAGGAAGCTGTGCGGAGGCTCCCCCTTTGCAGGGGGGCCAGCCAGGGCCCTCCTTGGACTGGGGCCACAGAGTGGAAGTGCCGGCTGCCATGGCCTGGCTGGGTTCACACAGACGCACCCCCCCGGCAGCTGCCATCCTGTACCTGGTGTGCCCAGCCCTGCCCTCCTGAGCACCAGTCCTGGGTAGCCTTTCGGCTGCTGCTGTGACCCGGAGCCAAAGGTTCGGTCTGGTGGCTCAGGAGCCCAGGCGAGAAACCAGGCGACTGGGAGTCCTAGCCCCGCCTCAGGCATGAAAGCCAACCAGCTGGGTGACTCTGGGCCAATCACCAGGAGACTGGGAGTTCTAGTCCTGCCTCGGGGTGTCTCCCCCAATGCGCCTGGCAAGGTGAGGAGGGGTTGGTGGGGAAGGAGGAGGAGGAGGAAGGACTGTCCGATGTTTGCTGCTTTGAATTATTTAAAATAAATAATAAAGTCTGGATGAAAATCGAAGTAAGTAAATCCCCAGCTCCTTTGATGTCCCTCAGATCCGAGGGGGCCCAGCAGGACGGTCCAACCCCTCGCCCCCCCCCACATGGCCAGGGGTCCGAGGAGGGCCCCTCCCCCGCAGCCTCTCACCTGTGTCTCCCGGGTGGGGGTGTTTCCTGCCGAGGGGGGCTCCCATTGGGTGGTCCCGGTGGGGATGTGCCAGTAGTAGGTGCCGGAGGTGTCCTGGACCCTCATCCATCCGGCTGGGAGGTCGGAGTCCGTCTCCAGGGCGTTGCACAGCCAGAAGGACTCTGCCAAGAGGAGGAGCCGGGTGGGTCCCTGGACGGCTCTGGGCCTCCCCCAGGCAGGGCTGGGAAGCAGCCAATCCTGCCAGCCCAGGAGGGAGGCGGCTGGGGAGGCTCAGCCCAGCCTGGGAAGAAACACGTTAAGCCCCCCTCCCCTCCGCTGCCCCCCTCCCCGGCAAGGAGCCTCGACCGACGTGGAAGACCCTCCTGCCCCCCCCCCGGCCCTCTTCCTGCTTCTCGCCTTGGCAGGCAGCCCCCACCCCAACCCCATGCAGATGCTTGCGTGCCCCCGTCCAAGGCCTGGGCTTCATTGTGCCACGAGGCTCTCCAGGCGCTGCTGCCCCAGGCAGGCCGGGGATGATGGACTCGGTGCTTATTTCCCCAAACACCCCCACCCCACCCCCTCCGGCCTTACTGGAGCCCAAACTGCCCATCAGCCAGGGCGGCTGGGGAGGAAGCAGGCAGGGGTCCCCTGTCAACTCCTCCTGCCAGCCCTGTCCCATCCCCACAGGTGGCAGAGGGGCCCCTGGCTGCCCACGCCAAGCCCATCTCTCCACACGGAGCCCCAAAGGCCCCCCCGGAGCCCGCCAGTCTTCCCGCCTCCTCTTGGACAACTCTGGTCTGCAGTGGGGCAGGCAGAGAAGAGCCCCCGGCCTCCTTAGCCACCCCCTCCCCACCCCAGCAGAAGAGCCCCCACTCCCTCCCCCCCAAAGGCCAAGGCCAGCTGAGAGCCCTGGGGGAGGGAGGGCCAAGCCAGAGCAAGAGGGGCTGCAGCCAAGAGTCACAAGAAAGGGAGAGAGGGGTTTTGCCCCCTAAGCGCCCCCTCCTCAATTCTGTGGCTGATGGGACCTCCCCTCAGGACCCCTGCCCCCTCTCTGCGCCCAGCATAAGACAGAAAGCGAAATTAAAAGTACAGTCATGGCATTATCTCATCCTTAATTTCCCTTTCACCCCGCCCCCACCCGCCATACTCCCTGCCTCCTTCCTCCGGCCTCCCCAGCTCCCCCTAGCCCCTCCCCCTGCCCACTGGCACCCCCTCCCCTCCCCAGGAATAAGGGCTGCTGCAGCACAGCCAGCGGGGGGGGGGGGGATGCCCTGTAGCAGAAGCTCTTCCTGCAGCCTGACATAAATCTTCCACAGACTTAAACCCAGGATAATTTAAATAGCTGCCCCAGGCCTGCCCCCCCCCCTGCAGCCCCGGGGCCCACCAGCCTCTCGCCAGTCCACATCGCTCAGCCCACTCCCCGTCCAGCCCGAAAGCCCCCCTTCCTCCTCCAAGGCGAAGTGCATCTCAGCGGCAGGCGAGAGCAGCAGCAGCCGGGCTCCCCCAGGGCCGAGAGGAGGGGGGGTGGAAAGCCTCCCCTGCCCGTGGGAGGCTGCTGGAGAGAGCCACAGCTGCAGGGGGCAGGATCAGAAGCAGCATCCCAGGGCTGGTTGCTGGGCACTGGGCAGTCCCTGGGGACGACGGGCGGGTGACATCACAGCTCCCCCCCTGGGGGCCTTCGGAGCCTAGCTGAGCCAGTGCAGGAGCAATGCTGCCAATTGACTGGGGGGGGCATATTAGAAAGCAGCCCCAAGCCGCCCAGCACACCCCCCAACCCAGAACCTCTGCGCTTGCCCTCTGAAGATTTCCCAAGGTCTGTTTCAACAGGCATGGGGCCAGAGGTGCTCCCCCCCCTCCCATTCCCTCCTCCCAGCCACCTGGTTCTGCTTGGCCCAGGCAGGTGGCCTCTCTGCCATGGGGGTCCCCCCCCCCAGCAAGTCACGGATGGCCCCTTGCTCTGCTTCCCCACCCCCAGTGACCCACCGGCTTCATCCAGGGAGCTGCCGGTGGGGCTGCCCTGGCTGAGGGTGGCCCAGCTGGAATCTTCGTCGCTGGCGGTGCTGTTGCGGGTGGCAAAGAGGAGGCTGGCGCTGCGTCCTTGCTCCCCCCGAGGCAGTGCCCACTCTGAGCTCTGCTCCGACTCAGTCACAGGCTCACTCCGGACCGGGGTGGAGCCTTCCTCCTCCTCCTCCTCCTCCTCCTCCTCCTCCTCCTCCTCGTCTTCCTCCTCCTCCTCCTCCTCCTCCTCGGCCTCCTCTGGGCCCTTGGCCTCCTGCCCCGTCAGCGGGACCAGCAGCGTGCTCAGCTCCTTGCTGGGAAGGCTGAGTTCGTTGCGGTTCTGGTCACGACCACGCTCCTCCGCCTGCCGCAGCTGGTTCTGCCCTTCCTTCCTCCATTTGCTGTTGGAGGGCTCCTCCGCGGAGGGCGGCAGCCCCAAGATGCTCTGCAGCTCCCCGCAGCTGTAGGCGCAGCGCCCCTTGTGTGGCAGGACCGGCCCCCCCGGAGGGGCTACCAAGGCCAGGCTCAGGCCCAGGCAGCCGTTGTCGTTGGCCAGGCCGCTCCTCTTGCTCAGCGAGCTGGACATGGTGCTGGGAACAGGGGAAGGCTGGCGGGCGGAAGCAGCCGGTCACGAGAGAGAGCAACCCCCATGCGCCCCCTCACCACTCTCCTTGGGGGGCAGGGGTCCCCCTAGGCCAGCAGGGCCCTGACTATGGCTGGCTGCGATTGGTCAGCGTAGCCTCTGCCCCCCCCCCTCCCCGTAGAGAGCAAGGAGCCAAACTCCTCCTCGGGTGGCCCAGCTGGGCCTTCAGCTGCTGGAAGGGAAGCCGGGGAGGGATTTTTGGAGCCGGCCAAAGATGAGGGGCGGGACGGAGCAGTCCTGGGGCCCAGAGAACCCCCTCAGGACCATCCCATCCTCAGCACCAGCTGGCCCAAAGCTCTGGGCTGCTCTGCACAAGCCCCCCATTCCTGCCCCCCAAGTCAAGGCCTGACTCCTGCAGGACCTGAGCCGCGCTTACCGATCCTGGGCCGGAGGGAGAGGAGCGCGGCTACATGTCTCCGGGGAACCCGGGTGGGGGGAAGTCCAAGGAAGGCCAGGCCACATTCAGCTCCTGGGAGCAACGGGGGGAGGCAAGGGGGGTCAGTCCACCCGGGCAGCCCCAGGGCAGAGGACCAGCCAGAGGGCCCCTCCCCCCCTGCTCTGGTCTCCTGAGTCTCCTCTGGGGGCTGGTGGGGGAGGGCTCGTTTGCTCCCCACCCCTGGCGGTTGGAGGGAAGCTCTGAGATGGACCCAATCCGAGCCTCCAAGTGCCCCCCTTAAGGGCAGCCTCCCGGGTGAGGGTGAGGCCCATTTTGCCTCTTGCCATGTCCCACAGGGGCCGGGGGGGGGAGAGGGGGGGAGGGCTGCTCTGGCCTTGCCCTCCTCCCCTTCAGCTGGGAGCCTAGGAAGGAAGCAGCAGGGAGCCTGTCAGTCCTCCCTGGGGCGCTCTGCTTCTCTTGGGGAGCACTCCAGGTAAGTGGCTGTGTGGCAGCACCCTCCGGCCCACCAGCCCAGCCCAGCCCTGGCCCCCTCCTGCCAGGGGCCGAGCCGACGTTTTTGGGGCCAGGAGATGCCGCCAAGGCTGCTCTCAGCCAGAGTTCCCTCTCCGGCCCAGAGGCAGCAGGGAGCACTTGAGACGGAGCCCCCCCCCCCCCTGGCACCCACAGGGGGTCTAGGACAGTTCCCCCCACAGCTGACTCACCTGGGCCAACTTGCCCTGGGACGAGACTTACATGAAATGAATATCAAAGAAATGGTGGAATACAATCATTAAAGAAATGATGCAAAAGGATGGAAAAATGAAAATTGAAGGGCAAAAATTAAAATGTTTTTTGATTTATTTTAAATTATTAAATTGAATTGTTCAATTGTGCGAGTTGGCCGGAGTGAGTCGGCCCATTCTGGACCCACGGAGGGAGCTCCAGCCCTTTGCTGATCTGGGTCCCCTTGGCTCCCTCTGGCTCCCTTGCAACCCATTCCAGGTGGGGGGGGGTTCCACTTCCTTGAGCCCCGGGAGGGTCTGCAGCCCCCTCCCCCAGGAAGGGCTCCTGCTTCCTCCCTGAACTCTCCCCGGCTCCCTTTCGCCCCGGGGCCTGGCGCTCAGAGAGGCCATCTGGACGGGCCCGGGGCGCTTGCCTGTCCCACCTGGGCCTCCCCACGGGCCTCCCCTCCCCAGCCTGCGTGCGGCCTTGAAGGGGCCCCCGAGCCCTGCGCCCGGCCGCTGACAGCGTCGCCAAGAGCGCGGCCGCAAGCTGGGGGCCCGGCCGCCTTGCCTTCTCAGCCCATCGCCTCCTCCTGGCCGACCCCCCCCTTCTGCGGTGGAGGGCCGGGGGAGCAGGTGGCCGGGCCGGAGCGGGGAGGCTTTGGCCGCGGCTCGCTTGGTCCGGCGGGGAGGCCGTTGCCCTGCCCGGCCCCTCCCGCGCCCCACGGGCTCCAGGCTCAGGCCGCCCGCATCCGGTTCCGCCTCGTCGGGCGCTCCGGAGACCCCGCCGCCCCCGCCGCCCGCCCGCCCCGCGCTGGGTACCTGCAGCTGCAGCGACGCTTTCGGGAGGATGGAGATGGCGGCGGGGGGGGGCTGAGTGGGGGGGGAGGCGTCGTTTCCGCTTCCGAGACCGAGCGGCCCCCCCGGAGGGGGTCGGGGACGGCTGGCCCGGCGGAGGAGCGGCGGCGGCCGCGGGGAGGGAGGCGGCGCTGTCCTCAGCACCTTCCGCGGGAGGGAGGGAGGGAGGGAGGGAGGGAGGCGGTCCGGGCGCCCGACAAGAAGCCGGCCAGGGAGGGGGCTGCGGGCGGGCGAAGGCGGCTCCCCAGCCGAGTCCGGGACGGGCGCTGAGCCTGGGCGAGGCCGGAGAGGGCGCCTGCTTCCTTTGCCCGCACGAGCCGACCTCAGCCCAGCCACCGTCGTCGGCCCGCTTCCCCTGCCTGCCAGCTGCCTGGCTCCGGTTCTCGGCCGGGCAGGCAGGGGCTGCAGGCAGGGCTCATCTTCCAAAGGCGGCCCCCAGATCCCCCGAAGGCGCCCTGGGGCTCAAACTGGGCAGCTGTGGGGGCACCAAGGAGAGAAGGTGCTGGTCGGGGGGGGGGGGCATTGTGGCCTTAGAATCCTAGGCCAAGAAGGGACCGTGGACGTGGCTGTCAGGAAAGTCCCCCTTCCTTCTAGGCTGGATTTGTCTTTGATGATCTCCCCCCCTCCCCCGTTGCCTCCCGTCCGGCCCCCAGGTGCTTTGGAGACTAGGTCGAGCCCCTCTTCTCTGTGGCAGCCCCTCAAGTACCAGAAGAGCCACCAGACCCCCCATTCCGAAGAACAGAGTCTGGAGGCTTTCAAGAAGAGGCTGGAGGCTCCTCGTGGGAAATGCTTGAGCAGGGGTTGGACTAGATCAGCAGTTCTTCACCTGGGCCATATCGCCCCCAAGGGGACGTTTTCATTTTTCAGGGGGGCAATGGAATGAAAAGGGGTGACAAGGGGGGCGAAGGAACGGAAGGTGGGGTGATATGGGGGCGATGGAGCAAGAAGTTTTGGGGACACATTTGATACTTTTTTCGTACAGTGAACCGCTGTATATCTGTCGTACAAAAACATCAGATCGCTCGATATTAGTGGATTGAACTGTGTTTGAAAAGGTTCCTCCAGCTGGCTTCAGTGCAGAACGCTGTAAATATGTGACTACGCATCGCTCATCTTCCTGCGCGTTGTGCAGCAGCTTCTCTCGCTCTACCCATACAGTGGTGATGGAGTGGTGATGGAGTGATGGAGGAGTGAGCACTTCTTTCGAAACGTCGCATGCTGAGTGGCTGCCCCTGTGGTGTCAGCTGTAATGTCAACGTAACTGTTGAAACTAGGTTTA
Source organism: Thamnophis sirtalis (assembly GCF_051295495.1). Lineage (NCBI taxonomy): Eukaryota > Metazoa > Chordata > Lepidosauria > Squamata > Natricidae > Thamnophis > Thamnophis sirtalis. The sequence continues at coordinate 208,993 of NW_028261388.1, read as the reverse complement.
TCGACGTCCACGCGTGTTTTATAGGGTTCCAGTGCAGCCAAAAACTTAATTTGCAGTTAGTGCCTTTCATTTGGAAGACCTCTCAACATGGCCCAGAAGAGGAAGCGTCACCAATATTCGACGGAATACCTAAAATTGGGGTTCATTCCATCTCCTTCCAACGTGCAGCTTCCATTTTGTCTTCTTTGGGAGAAAACATTTTCAAATGAAGCGATGAAGCCTTTCTGACTGAAAGACCATTTGGAAGAATTCATTCGGATAAAGCCAACAAACCGCTATTGTTTTTCAAATCCTTAAAGGCCAAGTTTGAGGGTCGCAGCACTGTTGAGAAGTTATTTGGAAAATCGTCACTCAACGCCGACAAGGGGCTCGTTTGTTCCTATGAAGTATCTTTGTTGATAGCAAAATGTGGCAAACCTCACACTATCGGAGAAACGCTGATTTTTACCAGCGGTGAAAGAGCAATAGCAATAGCAGTTAGACTTATATACCGCTTCATAGGCCTTTCAGGCCTCTCTAAGCGGTTTACAGAGTCAGCATATTTGCCCCCAACAATCCGGGTCCTCATTTTACCCACCTCAGAAGGATGGAAGGCTGTGTCAACCCTGAGCCGGTGAGATTAGAACAGCCAAACTGCAGAACTGCAGTCAGCTGAAGTAGCCTGCAGTGCTGCATTTAACCACTGCGCCACCTCGGCTCTAGAGATTGTTGCCACCATGTTGGGGCCCAGCGCAAGCACTTTCACGCAATCAATTCCTTTGAGCAACAATGTTCCAGTTTGAGTTTTCGGCTTCGTTTTCGAATTCTTCTTGTGCTCTATAAAACATTTTGTGTGTCTCTTTGTATTGTACTTTTTTAGCATCCAGTTTGATATTATATTTTCTCGGTTTTATGGTTTCAATTTTCTTTGTGTAAACTTTTTGTGTAGATATATATATTTCTTCAGTTTAAGGCATTAAATTTGTCGCTCTGATTTTTGTTGCTTTCCTTCTGTAAAAAAATTCTCTGTGTCTTTTTAACCCTTTTTACAGTGTGCATGAATATATATTTTCCTCAAATATTAATTTAGTTTAAGAGTTTTCATTTTGAAATTCTTAGTTCCTGCATTGCGGTTTGTTCTAATGCCCTTTTTATATTTCTTTTTGAGTCTTAAAATTCACTTGTAATTAAATCATTAAATGTTACTGGTTTTTTTCAGGCATTTCATTTTCTTGCAATTGAATTTTGTTTTCAGTGGCCGTTGCATTTAAGTGTCTTGAATAAATAAGATAATAATGAAATACTTGTATCACAAAGTTTGGGAGTAAAGTGATGGGTGGCATCAGAATTTTTCACACAGTTGAGATATGGGAAAAAGACTTGAAATAAATTATTTACATCGATACGTCCTGATGACAATTTTAAAGAAAACAAAAAATGTGTTTGCATAAATTGGAGAATTATCTCCCTGTGTTGTGATTGAGAGGTTATGTTGGGGGAGGGGGGCAGTGATAACTTCCTCAATGGCTCAAGGGGGCGATTCTTTCAAAAGGGTTAAGAACCGCTGGACTAGAGGACCTACAAGGTCCATTCCAACTCTGTTATTCTGAATGGAAGGGACCTTGGAGGTCATCTAGTCCAACCCCCCCCCCAAGCAGGAAACCCCACACCATTTCTGACCGAGGGCAGCCCAGTCTCTTCTTGAGAGCCTCCAGGGATGAAGCTCCCACAACCTCTGAATGCAACTTCTGTTCCATGGGTTGATTGCTCTCCCTGTCAGGAAATTCCTTACTTCCAGGTTGAATCTCTCCTTGATCAGTTTCCATCCATTATTCCTTGTCTGGCCTTCGGATGCTTTGGAAAACAGCTTGACCCCCTCCTCTCTGTGGCAGCCCCTCAAATATTGGAACACTACCATCCTGTTGCTCTATAAGAATGCTATTTGATATGTTTTTCTTATTGATAAGCTTTCAGAAAAAATACAGCATAGAATATTGTTATAAATGTGTTATGGATAATGGGTATAGCAAGATATGTGTCAATATATTGTATCTAATAAACTCCTATAATGAAAAGGTATTTGGGTGTAAATATATAGAACTGTGTCCAAATATGTATTCCATAATGAATAGAAATTGCTCAAATATCCCTTCACTGGCTTTAGAATTCATCTGGCACCAACATTTATAGCCGATTGCCTTGAATAGTGAAACCTGCAACAAGAGAAGCTGTGCTAAATAGATGTAATGCCTCCAGCGTTAAATGCCAAAGCTTCTGATTAGCCCCATGCTAAACTCTTCATTGCTGGCACAATCTCTTCTTTTTCTCTGGAGGTGAAAGGCTGAACCTCTAGAGAAGCATTCTGAGGCAGTGGAAATCCTTCTCTTGGTCAGGCAAGGCATACCAAGAGAGTCCCTTCAACGGTTCACTGCGTGTTTTAACTTCCAGATCCTTCGTCCTCTTGGTTGCTCTTCTCTGCACTCTCTCTAGGATCTTTTCTCTGTCCCCGTGACCAGAGTTCCCAGCGTGACCCCACCAGCGCAAGGACAAAGGGGGTGCTGTCACTTCACATGAACTTGATGCTCTCCCTCTGTTGATGCAGCCCAGGTCTGGCTTGGCTTTTTTGGCTGCTGCAGCAGACGGCTGGCTCCTACTTGTGGCTGGGACCCCCTGATCTCTCCCGCAGTTACCCCTGTTGAGCCCAGCGCTGCCTATTCAGGGCCTGGCTTTTTTCCTTCCTTTGCTTGCTTTTTTGCCCAAGTGGCAGGACTTTTCTCCCGACTGGGCTGAGCCTTGTTGGTTAGGGCTCAGTGCTCGAGACCCTTGTGAATCCTGAGTCTTTCTTCCACGGGGTTAGCAAGCCCCAATTCTAATCCTGGGGTGTGTAAACCATCTGGCCTTGGTGACTGGAACTCATCTCAAGTACAAACGTGTTTTCTTAATGTTTTGCCTGTTTTTGGCTTTTCTCTTTTGTCTCCAACAATTTTGGAGGTTATGTGTTTTTGGTAGGTTAGGCTGTTTTTTCCCCCCTTTTGTGTAAAAAAAGGCGCAAAGAAGAAACCAACCAGTTCTGCCTTCTCCCTGCTGCCCGTCACCTTCCTTGATTTCCTTCTTACTCCTTACATTTGGGAAAGAAAATGTTATTTTGGGCATTTGTTGCAAGTTTTAGCTCATTCTGTATCTTAGCTTTCCTGAAACCCTCCCTGCAGATTTCCTGTCCCCCCCCCCTATTCCCCCCCCTCACCGGGCCTCCCATTCCCCCCCCCCCGGCCTGTGTGCCCACCTGGAAGGGTCTCCCTGCCGATACTTTGTTCTAGTTCTGGGCACCTCAGTCCAGTTTTTACGCTTGTGCTTTTTATTATCCCTCGTTTTCCCAGAGCAAACCTTCCTTTCTTTCCCTGCGGTATTGTTTCTGCTTGGGCCTTCGTTTCTCAGAGCTTCTCCAGTATCTCGTTTTCCCCTTGAGGATTTCCATGGACAGAATCCTTCCGATTCCCGCTCTCGGTTTGCTGAAGTCTTAACGTCTGACGTTGTTCAGTTACCTAGGATTATATCATGGTGAATGCTAGCATGACGTGGCCACTCTCCCCCAAGGTGACTTCCACACCTCGTATCATTTCACCTCGGTTAGTAAGGATTGAGTGCAGCTGACCCTCCGGCTCCTTTCTCTACCTTTTGGGGAACAGGAGCCGTCAACCAGGCAGGCCGGGAGCCTCTTTGGTCTGCCACTCGCTGTGGAGGGAGTGTCTTTCCCAGCTGATGTCAGGGCAAAATCCCCATTGCTGGAGTGGCAAGTTTCTTGCAGCCCCTGGTTTAACCGTATAGCAAAAGGTCCATCTATTTCCTCTGCCTGGTTGGGTGGCTTGTGCTACATACGTCATTCACCCCCCCCGAGGCATTTAAGGCTTCGGGTCGCCCCTCCCGCCCTCCTCCAGTTTTGGGAAAGAAAGTTATGCCCCTGGCCGCACTGGGGCAAGGGCACAGGAGTGGCACTCATTCCTGCAGGCAATGAGGGTACCTGGTCTGTGCCACTCTAGCTGCTGCTAAACATGATGGACATCCAGCTCACCCACCCATCGCCCGGGGTCCCCGGAGGCCTCTTGCCCACGGCCAGGGGACTCCCCTGGGGCCACAAGCCAATAAAGGAGCACCCTTGGCGAAGGGGAGGGGGGAGCGTCTACAGCAACTACCATGGAGCGAAGAATGAAACTTTTGAAAATGCCCACCTAGGGCTTAAAATGGGCATCTTGGCAGAAGAGAAGCAATGTGTGCAACAGAGAAAGGCGGGAGTTCAGTTGCTGAGGATATATTGCAAATGATAAAACAATAAAATGAAATAGCGCTAGTAATGTTTTATGTACTTAAAATAAAATCACGTTTGAATTAAAAATCCATAAAACGCCCTGAAGTTCTTCATTTAGTCCTTCGAGAGGAAGCAGAAGGGAAGCAGGAGAGAAAGCAGGATGCCAGGCTGTGGCCCAGGCAGGAGGGCTCAGGTATGACACATCTTGCAGGTCTGCATGCCAGGCTGGGCAACCGGCTGTTTAGCCTTCGAATCCTGGGCCAACTTGAGAAGGGTGCCACTCCAACAGCGTCCTTTGCAGCCATGGCCGCTATGATGCTCTGAGGGGCTAAGAGGGTGAGCCTCAAAGCGCCCTGGGTGCCAAGTGCAGCGAGGAAGGCACTCAACAGGCAGGGGCAGGGGACCAGCGAGAGGAGCAATGCAACAGCCCCCATCTTATGCCACTTTGCACCATCAATTTCTCTCTCCCCGAGATCGTGCAAGCGCGACGCCATGTGCAAGAGAGCACTAGGAGGGAGACAAGGCTGCTCCCCCCCCCAGGTCACAGCTGGGTCCTCCCAGCCGGCAACTGCACCCTCTTTCTCCAGCACTGGCAAAGGGGCTCGGGTCTTGTGCACCTCCAGAGCCCATGGCCTCCTGTGCCAGAGTCCACGCCTGCCAGTTAACACCCACCTCCCTGCAACTTCCCCCTTGGCCTTCTGGCTGGCCGTCTCCTAGTGCAGTGAAAGAGAAGGTTCCACGGAGGGGGCACGGAGCTGCCTCTGGGGCTGTGCTCAGGCAGGGCGGGCATCTCCTTTCAACGGGGCCAAGTGGACCAGAGCAGCTGGGCACTGACCAGCCAAGCAAGGCAAACTCAGGAGCCTTCAGAGCTTCAAAAACTGGCATGCAGCCCCCCCCCCGCTTCCTCAGGGGTGGGGAGGGGGCCTCAGAAAGGGACAAGACAGAGCCAAATAAACAGGACTCCTCCCTCCCAGGAAGAGAGCGGGGCAGAGCCCCCTAAGCACAGGCTGTTTGAGAGGTTCAAGAAGCCTCAACCAGCAAAGCCACCCACAGGCAGAAAACGGAGGTGGGAAACTCCTAAGAGAAGGCATGCCGGTCACCTTCTCTCCAGAACTACACCTATCCTCCTCCCTTCCCCCCCCCAGAGAATGTGGAGGGGGTCCAGGTGGGTGAGGCCCAAGCCAAAACCACTGAGCACGCGGCTCAGGTGGGCGGGGCCAAGATAAGGTGGGGATTTATTAGGGACGCTACAGGTGCCAGCAGGTGCCCAGTCCAGGTGGAAGCTTGCAAGAGCCAAGCCAACAGGTAAGGCTAAGGCAGACCCCTCCCCAGCCCAACCCCCATCTGTGGCATCTCTGAGGCCATTGGCAGGGAAGGAGGCAGGCGGAATCCCAAGGGAAGCCCTGAGAGGGGGGAGGTTAGGAAGGGGAAGCTCCCTGCCCCAGGGGGTCCCACTCTTGGCTCCCTTGCGCTTGAGGAGGGGGCTTTGGGTTATGAGCAAGCTGTCCACTTCCCCCACCCCCACCCGATGGGGGTTGACCCACCAGGCCAGCCTATGTATCCCTGGGACTGCATGCTGGGGGGGGGGGTGTACAGGCTGACCAAGATGAAAACCCAGTTTCTTCTGAGCCATCTTGACAGAGATTCGCCCCCCCCCCCGGCCCTGGGAACAGGCCGCCCTGCCCCTCTCCCCCCATGCCCAGCTGACCCCTGGCAGGATTCAGGAGGCGAGCCAGGCCCTCGGTGCCCTTGGCAATCTCACAGCACAGGCCGGGAGGGCGGGCCTCTCCTCCCCTTGCGGCCAACTGCCTGCCTCCCCTGGAGGGCAGCGCAAGGGCAGGGTGTGCGGAGGACAAGTCCTGCCCAGGCTCCCAACAGAGCCACAGCGCTGGCCGGACCTGGGGCAGCTGTGCCCCTCCGTCCTCCTCCTCCTCTCTGGCCCCGGGGGGGGGGGAGGCAGAGTTCCTGAGGTGGTCACCACCCTGGTCACCCCGAGGAGGAGCTCAGTTCAGCCGGACTTGCCTTGTGCTCTTGGGGGTCATCAATGAAGTGGTAATAAGTAGCCACCACCTGTCTCCGCTGAGGCCTGGGGAGGCTCCCGTTCAGGTTGAATGCGGAGAATCAAAGGGGTTTTGGTGTCCCACGAGGGAGGGGGGGGGCTTTCCCGCCTCTTCCCTTTCTGCCCCTTTTGCACCCACCCACCCCCTTAGCCCCCCCCGTGGGGCCCTGAAGCCAACCAATCCTCTCAGCAGCAACCTGGTCTGCTCCTTTCTGACCGGGGGGGGGGGCGCTCTGGGGTGACTCTGCCGCCACGGAGCCCTCCAAAGCCCCCTGGCCCAGGCCTTCCACAGCCAGAATTCCCCCGGGGGCTTCCAGTGAACGGGCCAACTAGATCCTCCCCACACGAGTCCGAGCGGAAGCTCAGTCAGGGAGTTGGGCTCCTGGGGGAAGGAGCGAGACCCGCAGCGATGACTGCCTGGCTGGAGGGGGGTGGGAGGGTGTCCCGGGCTCCAGCCCCTGGTCCGCTGAGCCCCCCCCCCCCGTCTCTCCTTGCAGGACGCGGCATGGCGCTCTTCTCCCAGTGCCTGGAGCCGGTGGGCTTCCTGCAGTCGCTGCGCTCGCTGGCCCTGGGGGTCGTGTCCCAGCTGCAGGGCTCGGCCAGCGCCGAGGAGCTGGCTTTCGTGCGCAGAGAGGTGGAGCTGCTGGAACGCGAGCTGGCGGCGGGGCCGGGGCTGCTGGAGGAGGGCGGGCTGGACGCCTGCGAGGACTGCGTGGCCGCCGTCTTCGGACAGCTGTGCCTGGCAGTGCGGGCGCCGCCCGCCGCCGCGCCGCCGGAGATGGAGCTCTTCGCGCAGGGCTGCGCGCGAGACAAACTGGAGCGCCGCCTGCTGGTCCTGTGGCGCCGCCTGCAGGGCAACGCCGCGCTGACCCTGCAGCGCCCCCTGCTGGAGCAGGCCGTGCAGCGCCACCGCCCGCGCCGCCCGCAGATGGCGCTCTTCTGCCAGAAGCTGAACGCCGTGCTGGGCGCCGGGCTGCTGTGCCTGCTGTGCCAGGCGGGGCTGGGCAAGCGCGACCCGGCGCTGCTGCTGGGCGTCTGGGACCCGCGCGTGGCCGCGCTGCACAAGCGCATGAAGGAGGCGCTGGGCCAGTGCAAGGGCTACTTCCGCCAGCAGGCCCAGGAGGACGTGGAGCGCGCCCTGGAGCAGGCGGCCTCCCCCGACCCGGCTCAGCTGGCCGCCTCGCTCCTGCGCCGGCTGGAGCAGAGCTTCGACTGGCTCTGCTGGGCCGTCATGGCCTGGCGGGCGGAGGGCGAGGCGGAGGGCGAGGAGGAGGAGGCGGGCGGCGGGGAGGTGCTGGCCCAGGGCAACTTCGTGACGGCGCGGGACGGTGCGGGGCTCCGCCTGGTGGCCTGCTACCGGGAGAACCCCTCGGCCCTGGACAGGGCTCGCACCAACCAGCTGATCGGCGAGCTGGAGTGGAAGCTGCCCAACCCCCCGCCCGAGGTCTACGCCAGCCTGGAAGCCGAGCCGGCCCGCGCCCGCGGCTACCTCGCCCGCCGCATGCTGCAGAAGCTGGCCGAAGGGCTGGGGCCCGGCGTCTCCCTCCTGGTGGTGCCGGGGAAGCTGGAGATGAAGAGCAGCTTCCCGCTGGCCGCCAGCCTCCTGCACGAGTACCACCACCGCCTGGCCTCGGGCACCGTCTGCATCTTCGCCTAAGCCCAAGAAGCCAGGGGGCTCCCGCGGCCCCAGCTGCCTAGCGGCCGACTCAACAGCCCGCAATAAAAGCCTGTTCTCCCGAACCCGACTCGTTTTGCCCTTCCTGCCCACCCGTCTCATCCGCGCGTCTTGCTCGAGCCCGCACCCGTGCTGCTCTGCGGCGCTCCCTGCCGAGGGGCCGACACACACACAACACACCCCATAGTCAAAAACAAACGGGGCAGAATCGGCACCACGGCTGAGACAAGAGGTTTATTGAGGCTGGTCTCCGGGGCGTTGCCCTCCCCGGGGAGGATGCGGGGGAGCTCCGGAGGGAGAACAGCGGAAAAAGACGGCCGCCGTGTTCTGGGCCGGCGCCGGGATGGTAGCAGTCGCCAGCTGAGCCACGTCCGGATACTGGTGGAAGTCAGCCCCCACGAACAGGAAGACACCCTTGGTGGTGCAGATGGCGCTGTCCACGCGTGGGTGGGGGAGGAGGTGGGATGGCCCTGGGCGACGAGGACTCTGCAGCAGGTCAATCGGCTGGATGCGATTTCCTGGGAGGGAGGGAGGGGGCATGTGGTCAGTGGGGGCCTTCATCTGGGATGCCAGGCTGGGTGGGGGGTCCCCATGTCTTCCCCTGACTTTCGTGCCCCCCTTTCCCTTTCTCCAAAGCCCCTCCTTCACTCATCTGTTTCCTTTCTGCTTCATTGCACACACACAGACCCCAATCTAAAACATGGATGGGATCTGGCTCAGCCCCAAGAAGGATTTCCAGGGGTTTATTTATTCTTATTTTATATTTAGTTTGTCACAGATGTACGAGATGACGGGTAGAAACATGAACATGGACATGAATGCAGAAAAAGGGGATGAATAAATGGGGACAACAGGGCAGGGACGGAAGGCACACGCTGGTGCGCTTATGCCCGCCCCCTTAGAGACCTCTTGGGAATGGGGTGAGGTCCACGGTAGGCAGTTTGAGGTTAAGGTTATGGGGGTCGGAGGGTGTAACAACAGAGTCAGGTGGAGCATTCCAGGCGTTGGCCACCCTGTGGCTGAAGTCGCATTTTTTGCCACTGAGTTTGGAGCGGTTGACCTTGAGTTTTTATCTATTGTTGTATTTTTGCGGTTGAAGCTGAAGGAGTCGTTGGCAGGTGGGACGTTGTAGCAGACAATTTTGTGTACTACGCTTAGGTGGGACCTAAGGTTGACAGAGGGCTGCACCTCCCTGTCGCTTCCCGGTGTTTCCCCGGTGGAGGGCACGGTTTCAGGGCAATACCTGGCAGAGGGGCCTCTCCACCTGCCTTTTGGGTTAGGACTAGAATTAAGGTCTTTGGGTCTTGTCTCCTTCTCTAGCCCATCAGAGGCCACTTGCAGTACAAACCCCAGACTGCTTGGAAGTTTAAGTGGTGTCGGGGCCTAGCTAGACCGAGAAGGGATGGGAGGGTTTGCCCTCTGAGCCCCCTTGCCAAGAAAAGTCACCCCCTCTTGGTTGCGCACCTTGGATGACGAAGAGCTCCGAGGAGTGAGGGCAAGTGAAGGCAGCATCTGCTTGGGACACGCCCAGCTCCTCCACCAGGGGCCGGGGATAGCCCTCCACCCGGCTGTAGCCGTGCTCAGCTCTATAGATGAGAACCTGGGAGCCCTGCAGGGAGGCCGGAGAGAAAGGTCAGCTGTGGAGCCTCAGATGCCCCCCCACCCCCCGCCCCAGTTGACCTTCGGGGGCTGCCACCCCCCAAGACGCCCTGCTTGCTGTCCCATGTTCTGTTCTGTGGCTCTGGTGGTGGCCCACCGTTCGCCTGCCCACCCCTAAGGGAGCGCCCTGCGATGGGGCAGAGCCCCGGATCTTTGGAAGGACATTAAAGTCCAGCCTCCCTTGGCAGCTCACCTGGATGAAGTAGAGCTTGTCTGCCCAGCTGAAGGCGGCGTCCACCTCCCCCTCCAGCCCTGACCAGGTGTGGTTCAGAAGCCAAGCGTGCAGCCCATCTCGCACAGAGTCCACCCGGAAGTAATGGCCGCCTGAGTGCGGGAGGAGAGCCGGCAGCAGTTGGAGGCCCCAGCAGCCCTTGGCTGAGGGGCCCCCAGGACGAGGGCCCCCAGCCCAGCCCTCCCCTGGAAGCGGAGACTGGCCGTCTCGTGCCCCCTGGCTGGGCCGCACAGCACCCGGACCAGGGTGACCTTAACTCCCAGCCTTAGCGCTATCTCAGCCCAAACTCCCCCACCTCCCCCACTACACTCCCTGACTGGGGGTCCGCTAAGCTGCCCTTTGCAGAACACAACATTTCCCCTGCCACCCGCCTCTGGCCTGCTGGCTTACCGCGAAAGGCATAGATTCGCCCAGGATCGTCAGAGGAGAAGGCCGGGAAAGGACGCCCACTGCAGGCGTCGAAGGTGCTCCAGAGCGTGCTGTTCCTCCGGGACTCCCTCCCGTGGCCTGTCAGGGTGCAGGGCAAGGCAGTGAGGCAGAGGCTACCGCTTGGCTCCCAGCCAGAAAGAGCAACACCCCCCCCGCCTCCTCCTTCAGGGACCAGGACTGAGCCCCAGACCAAAGTTTTCCTGCGCCCCTCCTTCTCTTGCAGGCCCGGCCCCTGTCCTGGGCTCAGCGGTGTCTTTCCCAGTAGCCACGAGGGGACCTACCTCTGCCAGGGCAGCGCATGAAGTAGTCTCGGGCATCCAGCGGGTAGTGGGGGGGCACATCACCCCGCAGCGGATCAAAGCGCAGGAAGCGGATGCCTTGGAAGCAGTAGTAACGCTCCAGCCAGCGCACGGCTGCGGTGCAGTTGGAGACGGCTGGCCAGTCACGCCGCTTCACCGCCTTTGTTCTCAGGTCGTAGGTGAACACATTTGGGGCTGCAGGGAAACGGCGGGTGGGTCAGTGCAGGAGGAGGCTGGGATGGGAGCCCAGGGGAGGGGCTGCAGCAGCCACCCGAGCGAAGGAGCAGCCGCACAGAGACCAGCCTGGCGGGAGCCTTTCTTACCCTTGAAGAACATGATGGTCTCGGACGGGCATTCCTTCGGATGGCATTCCACGGCCGCGTCCAGGTCGGCTGGGATGCCCGGGAACTCCTGTTCAATCAACTTGGGGTAGCCGAGTCTCAGCCTCCCTTCATGGTACGCCCAGACCTTCTTGCCCTACGAGGGGATAAAAGACGGCCATTTCGCCTAGCCCCCTCCACCACCCGCCCATGCCCTGGACGCAGCTCTGCCTAAGCCAGCCAGCCCCTCGCTGCCACGGCCTTCCCGGTGGCCCCAGCTGCCCCTCCAAAGCTCGCCTGCGAGTTGGCAGCACCTGGAAGAGCAAAACGTTGTCGTGAAGGCCGTCTGGGTGGTCGTGGTAGTGGATCCGCAGGGCTGCGTCGACGGGGCCTCGGATCTCAGGCCAGGAGTCCTCTATGGGCTGCGGAGTACCTATGAAGCCCTTCCAGACCAAAGAGCCTTTGAAGAAGACCATGGTGCCCATCTCGTCCAGCGTGACAGCGTCAAAGCCCTCCTCGTCCGCACAGCGCTGTATTAACTCTGGACGCAAGAGTGGAGGTAGCAGTGACACACCCACCCTTCAGTGATGGTCCCCTCCTCAGGAGCCCCTCCCAGCCTGTTCTGCAGGCTCATTTCCACAGCATCCCCCCCCCTCTGCCCCCCCCCCATCCGCAGGACTGGGAGACTCCTCTAGTTGAGGGTGGGAATCAAAAGTCACAGAAGCTCCCTCCTCCCAGCCCCACTTCCTCTGGCCAGTCCTTAGTGCTCCCCTGGCGGAAGACTTCAGGGTGGGGTGCAAAGGGCCCCCTAGGGAAGCCCTCGTCCCTCTCCTTTCCCCAGGGAAGGAGAGGGAGATTTGGAGCGGGCAGGTGGGATCCAGCAAAGAGCAGCTTGCAGGCTCTCTTCCGCCCAGAGGGCAGCTCACCCACCAGTGCTGTTGGCTGGAGGCTCCGAGCCCAGGTGATGCCAGGTGCCGGCTGTCTTGTTGCCATGGCCGCCGTGTCCCCTGTCAGAGAAATCCCCCCCCATTAGTGTTTGGTCTTTCAGGGGGCCCCTCTCACGACCCCAGGGCCAAAAGGGATTCCCAGCCAGATCCTGGCTCAAGGGCCCCACTACAAGTCCCATCACTCAGGGAAAACGGATGGTCCCCTGAGCACCAAGGCAGAGAGCCCAGCCCCCGGCCTCTTCCAAGGACTGGGCTTGTCCCCTCCTCCCTGTGCCCTCCCGGTCCACAGCCACTCACAAGGGGTGGGTTCCCACCAGCACCAGGGCCCAGCTGAGGCAGAGCGCTGCAGAGAGGACACCCATGCTGCTCCACTGCCGGCCCAGCCCTGCTGCCCGGCCTCTTATATCAGGGCAGCCAGATGTTTCCCAACAGGGGAAAGCACCCAGCGCATTGCTTAAGCCGGGCCACCCCTTGCCCCCCCCCTTGTGGCTGCTCCTCCCTAGAGGGCGGTACACCCCCCCCTCCAAACCCAGACCTTCCCCCCACCCCAGGCTGCCCAGCTGAGTTGGATCTGCTGCTAAAATCTAGAGTCAGTTCCCACCACCACCAGCAGCAGCAGCAAGAAAAGGTCAACCTGGCTGCTGGGCCTCTCTCAATGGAGGGGTGAAGCTGAGCCACCCCCACCCGGCAGCCCCTGTCCTGAGCCACCCCAGGGCTACTACAAGAGGAGATGCAGAACCCTGGGGGGAGGAAGCTGGGCGGGGGGGGGGGGGGCAGAGGCTTCCTTGGGCTCAGCAGCCCCATTGAGTGGGAGGTCTGGAGGGGGGCAGGGGCCTCGTCTGCTCCCTTCCCCAACCAGCCCAGCTGGCCCAGGGCAACAGCCGGAGGGACAGGCTCTGCATACCTGCTCTGTGTACACAGCGGACAAGAGCCCAGGCTCAGGAATGCCCCTGCCGCCCCTCCCACCCACCCACCCCCTCGCTCCTCTCCCCCCAGCTGAAGCCTTCCAGAAAGTGACCCCCCCTCCGCCCCCCCCCCCAGAATCTCTGGGTGGGCAGCCCTCCCTGGAAGGGGGCTGTCTGCTCTGGGCAGGGAAGGATCCAGGCCCAAACCTTGCAAGTTTTCCCTTCCATGGGAGCGAAACCAGAAATCTCCCCGCCCAGCCTCTTCTTCAGAACCCCCCCCGTGATGGAGCACCCCTTCCTTCTGGTGGCGGGCCGTTCCACTGCTCGCTTGTTCCGTCAGGAAATTCCTCCTTCCTTTCTACCTTGGGCCTCTCTTTAATGACATTCCACTTGTGGCTTCTTGTCCTGCCCTCAAGTGCCTTGGAGCACAGGACGAGAAGTACCAGGTTTAAGGGGACCCCTTAGGTACAAGCAAAATGATGACTGCCAAAATTACAAGCCCCCTCCCCCCCCCAGCCCCGGAGGGGATGTCGTTATTACTACGACGGCTGACTCTCCTTCGTCAGCAACCATCCTATGGAGGCGTGAAGTGGGTCCCAGGAGGACTTTCAGAATCGTTGCAAACAGCTCCAAGGAAGAAGGCAAAGCTACCAAACTTTGCAGAGGAGACGTGCTTGGGCGGGGAAACCATCGGCCTGCCAGTTGGAAATAAAAGCCGAAGAGGTGAAGGCAACGGAATGAAATGTGGCAAAGTGTGGGGGCCCTCGGCTGGGAGAGGAAAGGCCTCTCCTCTGCAAAAGGAGAGCGGAATGCGGTTTGGTGCTGCAGCCACAAAAGCCGCTTCCCTTTCTCGCCACAGTCGTTAAGCAGATCGCTGCGATTGTTAGTAACACCCCTTGTGTTACTCTGCTGGTCAGGAGGTTGCAAGAGGGGCACTGCGGCCATCATAATGCCAGCCACTTTCCAAGTGTTCCGACTTTGGTCATGTGACCAGGGGGAAGCTGCAACGGTCATCAGTGTTAAAAAGTCACAAGTCACATTTTTCAATGCCACCGTAACTTTGGACGGTCATTAAACGAACTGTTGTAAATCGACAACTACCTATCATTTGAGTCTGCTGCTCTGTGACGTTCTTGGGCACTAATAATTCTCTGCAGCAACTTTTCTAGATGGGGGGGGGAGAGTACATCCAAGGACCCCCTTCCGCTGCATTAATGAGGATTTCCCCCCCTAATTGCTGGCAGTCTTAAACACAGAGTGAAACATCTGTTGTGTTTATAAAAATGGGCAGAGGCCCACCGCCCAAAGGCCGGAAATGCTGCTGCCCTTAGAGCTGTGGATTTAGAGGGGAATCAAAGTTCGGTGGATTTTTTCACCCAACTTGTGCAAACATCCAGAGATCAGGCAAATGTTTGCAGAGGGCGAGCAGGTTCCCAGAAGCTCTGAAACACCAGGAAGCGGCACATCGTGTCCCACACCCCTTGCAGAACAAGAACAGGCCCCCCCCCCGCTGGCAGGTGGAGGCAGCAGCCGAGTGGGGCCTCCAACTATGAGGAAATCTCCAGGACTGTCCCAGGTTGCGCAAGGCTCTCTCTGCCCGTCCCTGGTTCCCAGCAAAGATACCAAGGGCTGCCCCCACTTTACGGTTCCCAAAGAAGGGAGGCCTCTGCCCTCTCGTGCAGTTTCCTCCTCAGGAGCCCCCAGCGTCCCCCCTCCCCCACTACTAAAGCAGGACAAAGTGTGAATTAAAATATAAGAATAAGGGGGGGGGGCAAAAGGGACAGATGAAAAGCTCGCTTGTAAAAAGACAGGAAAGTGTCCTTCAACCACAGAAGTCCAGTCAAAGTTCCAGTAAAAGTCCTTGTGTCAAAAGCCCCAAACCACAAGGCTAAAGTTCGCAGAGAGACCCGGGGTCAGCAGCACCCGTGGCCCGAAGGAGAAGGGAGACCCCATCTACTCATAAGGCTTTTCCCCCCTCTCAAGGTAACCAAGAAGAAATGAGTTGAGTGTTTCCGTGTTGCGCCACTTTTGAGAATGCAGAAGGACGCCTGCTTCCATACGGGAGGCGCTTCAGGACTTGCAACGCGGGTCTTCTCGTTGTCTGAACCTGGCGGCCAGCAAACGCCTCCTTGCACCCCAGGCGCCTCGAAGCCTCTCGGTGTCTGCAACGCTGCTGCGCAGAGGGACGACGTTTCCCTTCTCCCTCTGGCAGGCGGGGCAATGAGGGGAAATTGTCCCGGGGAAGGAGGCGGCAGGTCCCCAGGCGGCGGCTCCGGTCCTTCCCGGTTGCTTCTCTGGAGAGCAACACCCCCACCCCAGCCTCGACTTCTGACCAACCCGTTTTATGCCGAGAAAGTGGGAAAGGGCCGTTCAGGAAGGCCGGCCTGCGCCCACCCAGCCCCGGGAGATCTGCCAGAGCAGCCCCTTCCGTGGCCCCGGGGAGACCCCCCCCCAAAGAGGACCCCGAAGCCGCCTCTGCGCTTCCCCCGAGAGGCGGGGGGGGGAGAGGCTAGCGAGGGGGGGGCAACTGGCTCTAAAGGAAGCGCAGGCGCAGAAGGCGGGGAGAGGGGGGGGCATGGAGGCCGCAGCCACGCCCTCTCAAGAAGCCGGAGGAGGGAGGGGCTGCCTCCCAGGGCGCAGCCAGTGGCGGGAAGAGGCTGGGGGATGGGCAGGTTTGCGCCAGAAAGGCCGGAGTCGCTGATCCGCCCCCTTTTTGCACGCTGGGCAACGGGGGGGTGACGCTCCCCCTTGCGTCAGGCGGCGGCCAATCAAGGCGCTGTTGCCGAGGCGAGGAGAACGCAGGCGGGGCCTTCCCGCCCCGTGACGCTCTCCTCCATGCCCGAGGGGCGGGGCCGAGTGAAAGCCGGCAGCGTCCGCGAGGGGGCATTGGAGGGAGGCGGGCTGGGCCACCCTTGCAAGGAGGCGGTGCGCACCCTGGCGGCCACGGCGGGAGCTGCCGGCGGGGCTTTCCCGGAGCCTGCTGGGTCCCGGGAAAGCCTCTCTCGGGCTGAGCGCTTCGGCCGGGGCGGCCCTGTGGCCGGACAGAGCCAGGCCTTGGCTGAGCAAGGCAACGGAGCCCGGAGTCGCGGCCGTTGAGCGGGTGTTTTTGCGTCCCCGTGGCTGCCGGAGCTGGGAGCCCAGGCGTGGCCGGCCGGCTGCTGTCGCAAGCGGTGGGCGAAATGGAGGGTTTTGCGGGGCAGGAAAAGGCCCCGCGCCCCTTCGGACAAGAGTCCCGGCAGCGGATTGGGGGGGGGGGGGGGGCGAAGGCTGGTTCACTGGGCGGTCTTAAGCGGGGGGGGGGGCGCGATCCCGGGCAGAGGGGCAGCCGGCGCTTCAGGCCCCTCCAGTCGGCAGGAAGCCCCAAGCAGGGCAGGCGGCGGGGGGAGGGACGCGCTTCTTTCTGGGGTCCCAGCACTCCAGGGGGTCTTCGGAGGGGTGGGGTGGGGGGTCTTCTGCAGGGGACGGAGGCTTTCAGCTCCCCCGTCCTTGCATCAGGGGGCAGAGGCGGCCCTGGGCGAGGAGCAGCTGCACCCCTTCCTCCTCCCCCCCCCAGTCCAAGACCCGGCGGAGAGGCGGCTTCTTTTCAGAATACTTTTATTTGTACATAATTCCATTATTAGCACGTGGCTGCCGCTGCTCAGCCAAAGTGGGGGGGGGGGAGAGCTGGCGCCCTTTGGGAGACCGGCTGAGCTGGGTCGAGCATCATCGGCGGACGGGATGGGGAGTCGAGGGGCTGGGAAAACTGACCCCGCATCCCTTCCCCGCCTACGCAGAAAAGAGCTCTTCCTCCCCTCGAGCCCCCGCCAAGCACAGGACTCGCGTGGGGCCTCTGGCTGCTCCCCCCCCCCCCTTCTTGGCTCCATGTAGCGAGGGCGCCCAACTGGCCGGAGGACTTTCCCCCCAGAAGAATCGCTGGCTAGCCCAGAAATTCACCCAGAAGGAAAACGGGAGACTGGGGGTGGTGGGTAGGCAAAGTGGCCCCGCATGGCCAAGGGGCTGGGGCCTGGCCTTCGCTACGGAGTCCCACCTTAAAGCTCCCGGGACGTCATCTGGGTCCCCCGCTGGAAGCCTTTCTCGGCTTCGCTGCTCTCTGCAGGCACGGCAGAAACTCTCTCCGGTCCCCTCCCCACCGCCCCCCTCCCGGTCCCTGCAGCTGGGCGACCAGTCCGCCTTCTGCTAAGAGGAGGGGGGGGGCTGCTTCGTCTCCTTTCTGGGCAATGATAAAGTGCAGAAAAAAACAAGGGAAGGGACAATTGCGGGGGGGGGGGGACTGAAGCCGGGAGACTCCAAGGGATTCCTACTTGGGGGGGGCTCAGGCAAGACCCCCCACCCCCAGAGTCATAAAAGCTGCATGGTGCCCGTGGGGGGCTCTTCCCCCTCACTGTGGAGAAGCTTTTTGGGAGAGTGCAGGACCACCCCCAGCCCGCTCCCTAGAAGCTGTCCCAGTGCTGCGTAGTTGCCGTTGTGGCTGTTGGCACCTTGACACACAGCTGCCAGAGCCTCCAACCTGGCGTGGGGTCGAGGACCCGGAGGGCCAGCCCACCCCCAAGCACATAGTCCAGCAGGCGGGCCAGAAGGGACTCGGAGAGCCCCCCCCTTCCAGCCTGCCCCGCCAGGGTTACTGCAGGTAGCGGTAAGCCTTGAAACAGTGGTTGCCCGAGTCGGCCACCACCACATGTCCGTCCGAGGTGAGCGCCAAGCCTTGTGGCCCGTACAGTGGATCCGCCGTGGTGTTGATGTAGGACAGGAAGGAGCCCGAGCTGTCGAAGACCTGGAAGAGAGGAGGGGGCCCTGAACTCTTGTCCGGCGGGGGGGGGCAGCGCTGCCACCACGGCCAATCCCGTGAGTCAAGAGGAAGGGCACCTCCCTGCCCACAGACTCCAGTGGCCGCGCTTCCTGCGTCTCAAAAGCCACGTGGCTCATTCAGGAGTGGGGGGAAAGGGTCACAAGAATAATTGGGGGCTGCAGCCCCTCCCCAACAGGATGCAGTCAGGTTCGGGCCCGAAAGGAGTCGCCCTGCGCTCCCACTAGCCGGGAGCAACGTGCCGTTTTGAAGGCTGTTTTGCAGCAGTGGGGTGTTGCTGGCCAGGGGCAGAGGGGAAGCCCCGTGCCACACACTGGCCACTCCTGGGCATGAAGGGCCACGCAGCAGGAGCATCGGTGGCTGCACCATCCTCGGGAGCGAGGGCCAAGGGTTTGAGTCACAGCCTTTGACCCCGTAGCTCAAGGGACACTGGGAAGAGGCTACTGGATCTTTAGGACCCCCTGCTTGGGGGCCAATGAAGGACCCCGAAAGAGAGAAGGGGCTCAGCCCTGATTTTATAGAGGCAACTGGAGGGTAGCTGGCCCTGGAGTCCCTCTGCCCCTCCAGAGCACCCCGGGGGGCCTCAGACTTCACCCCCCCGACTGGCTGCTGAGGAGGAAGAGGCCAAGCTCCCATCAAGCACCTGGATCCGGCTGTTCCCCCAGTCGGCCACAATGATGTTCCCATTGGAATCCACAGCCACACCCGTCGGAGCGTTGAACTGCCCGTTCCCCTCCCCGTGGGAGCCAAACTTGAAGAGAAACTCTCCATCTGCACTGTAGACCTGAGGACAGGAAGGGAGGCGGCTTGGCGGAGATTCCCAGGCCCAGCATGGCACCACAAGAGGGACTGCCTGGCTTGGTCCGGCCCCTGCCCCCAGCTGCCTGTTGGGTGATTGGGGGGATGCTGCTGCAAAGGAACCAAAGGTGCTGACCCCCCCCCCCCCCAGCAAGCACGGAGCCTCCCCATAGCCAATGGGGCCCAGGAACCCTCATCCACCAGGCACAGCCCCAGGGCGGGAGAGGTTCTGAGGGGTGTGTGTGGAGGCCCATAAGCCACAGGAGCAACCGAGGGCCCCAGCCAAGCCTTCCTCGCAGCAACAGCATAGCTGCCCTTCCCCAGCATCACCTGGAACAGGGGAGAGCTCCCTCTCACCTTCACAGAGTGGTTGTGGAAGTCGGTCACCACAATTTCATTCTTGTTGTTGACAGCCACAAAGTGTGGTCCTGGGCGAGGGAAACGGGAGGGAAGCAGTGAGCAGGAGCCCCGCTGCAGTCAGCAGGGCAGTTTGGAAGGAAGGAGCCCCTGGGAAGGGCCTGGAAACCGGAGAGCAGGGAGACCAGGCGCTCTTCCTGGGCCGGAAGGTAGGAGAGAAAAAGCTCCGGTTTCTCCACCCCAACCCCCCTCCCCAAAAACAGTCTGTCTGGTCCAGAAAACCCCCTAATCTCCGAAGGCTTAAAAGAAGCCTAAGTTCCAGGTCAGCCACAGGAAGCCTTGGGCCAAAGGCAGCCCAGGAGAGCCCAGCCGGGCTGTGCACCCGAGGAGAGCGGCTGCTGCTGCTGCTGCCACGGGCTGCTCCGGGAGGCAGCCGAATGGGCACTGCCTCCACAAAGACCCGGTAGAAATGCCGGCAGAGCAGAGCACTTGCCATCCCTTGCTCCGGTTTGGGGAATGGGCTGTTTGGGGGCACAAACCCCACCCTTGTCTGCCCTGACATTGTGCCCAAAGCTGGCAGGAGGGAGCCTGCTTCACCGCCCACCCCCTGCCGGGCATCCAGAGGAGGCTTCTAGCATCTGAAAGGATCCACCTGCCGGTGGGCGGCAATGGAAGGCAACAGTGCAAAGACGAAGGAGGCAGGGGGCAGTCCCCCTCTTCCGATGCGACACTCTCACGGGCAGGACGAGGGTGGCCCCCCAACCCTTCCCAGCTGGGCCTGAGGCAAAGGAGAGGAACTACTTGCGGCACCTGCAAACTGGCGCTCCGACGTGCCACGGCTCCCAAACTTGGCTACTAGCTTTCCGTTAGATTGGAAGATGAAGACGCAGCATGCCTTGTTGTCCACCACAATTATGTGCCCGTTGCGGTCCACTGCCACACCCTTGGGGCCCATCAGGCGCCCGGCTCCAATCTTGGTCTGGGGAGAAAGGCATACGGGCATGTGCCAGCTCCGGGGCATGGATGTCAGCCTTGGGAGCAGGTCCTCCTGACCCCTCTGATCGTTTGGCAGCCCCCCCCCCCCCCACAGAGGAATGATCAGACACGAGGGGTGTGCAGCCTTCCATAGTCCCCACTGCAGCCGATCAGCGGACCAACACTCCCCAACCAACATGGGTTGCAGCACAAGTCCCATGACTCACTTCCTGCTCCAAGCACTGAGAATGGGAGTTCAACATATCTGAAGAGGGTCAGCCAGAAGACGGGCCCACCACTGGGCAAAAGCAGAGGTCAGGCTGACCCGATGGGGACCACCAGAGACCCTGTCCTGTAAACCGTGTCTGCTTCCCCAGATGCTCACCTTGAATTTGCCCTCGGGAGAGAAGATGCTGACCCAGCGATTGTCGTAGTCTGCGATGATGATGTCACCATTGAGGTCCACCGTGACCCCCGTGGGGCGCTGTAGCTGTCCAGGAGAGCGTCCCCGTATGCCGAAGCGCAGCCTGAACTGGCCCTCGTTGGAGAAGACCTGGTTGGGAAGGGGGGAAGGAAGCAAGCGCCTGTGAAGGGGTCCCGGGCAGCCACCCTGGTGCCCGCAGAGGAGCTGCTCCTACCTGCACGCACTGGTTGTTGCTGTCTGCCACCACGATGCGCCCGCTGCTGGAGGTGGAGATGCCCTGCAGGTTGGTGAATTCGCCCTTTTCTCGGCCCCGGCTTCCTGCCAAGAGAGGGACACCGAGTGAGGTGAGGAGGGGCCCACCAAGCCAGCCAGGGGTTACAGTGGCTCCCTTGCCCTCCGTCCCACCCGGGCACTGACCGACACGGAAGATCAGCTCGTCTTCGATGGGGTTCTCCTTCTTCTTGCCACTGCTGTACATGCTGGAGGGGCGGCGGACGGCCTTCTGGCGGATGTGGCCGCTGCTGGGAGACTTCACCCGGCGCTTGACATCGTCTGGGGAGGGGGGCACGTCAGAGGCCTTAACGGCCTTGACGCGGAAGGGACTGCTGCGAATGGGCTGCCCGTAGAGGCATATGGAAAGCACGTGGTCACCCTCCTGGCGCGGCGTGTAGAGCAGTTCGTAGGTGCCATTCTTGTTGTCCTGCACCTCGTGCTCCAGGGCGCAGTTGTCAGGGGCCACCACCTCAGCCTGCAGGCAGGCACTGCCGTTGCGCACCAGCTCCCCATCCTTGTCCTTGGTGGTGATGGTCAGTGAGGCGGCCTGGCCCACCACGGCATGGCGGAGGCCTTCACCCGTTGCCACAGTCTTGTGGGCAATGGCGCTGGTGGTGAGCAGCACGCCCAGATTCAGGATGGACTTGCGCACGCCCTCCGTCTCCACCACGTAGTCCACCTGGGCGTTTTCGTGGGGCTGCTCGGGGAACTCCCGGCTGGCCAGCTCGCTCAGCCGCTCACTCATTTGCTTCTTCACCAGCAGCACCTCCATCTCCGACCCGTGGTCCAGGGCTTGCTCGGTGAAGCTGCAGCTGCTGAGGATGTTCTCCTGGCCCTGGCGCAGGACTTCCAGCTGGGCCTGCAGCACCTGAGCCAGGGAAGAAGGGTCTCAGCCCTGCCCCCCCCCAGGGAGCCAGCTGGGGGGACCCCCACCCTTTAGCTGCCAAAGAGCAGGGCGGGAGCCCCCTCCTGACCCCATCTGGCCTGGGGGGCTCTGCCCATGGATCCCCTCATCCATGCGTCTTCTCAAGCTGGATGAGGAAGCAAGGGGGGGGGGGATGCCAAGCCCCAGAGGAGACCCCCTAAATTCTCTGGGCTTACCTTTTGTTTGGCCCCACAGAGGGCCTCCAGGTCTCGGACCAGCAACCCCTTCCGCTGTCCCAGCGCCTTCTCCAGCTCAGTAAAAGTGCTCCCAATCTCGGCCACCGCATCGTTCTTGCGCTCCGCCAGCTGCTGACTGATCCCAGACACGAGTTCCACGGCTGCGGCCAGCTGTGGCAGGCTGGGAGAAAATGAGGAGCCCTCAGGAGCCTGTGCAGCGGAGTAAAAAGCCCCCAACCCCCCCCAGCTGGATCTGCGGTTGTGGGCAGCCCACCCGGGGAAATACCGGCTCTTGATGGCGTCCAGCTGCTGGCGCAGGGAGGCCTTGTGCTGCTCCACCACGTCCCGCAGAGGCACGGTCACATGCTCCCGGTGCTCCCCCACCGTGCACTCGTGGCACATGGCCGTCTCACAGGCCTCGCAGTAGTACTCCATGGTCTGGGGGGCAGAGGGGGAAGTTGGTGATCCCTGGGCCTTTGTGACCCAATCCCCAGCCAGCCTGGCTGACTTGTGGGCAACCCCCCCTCCCCCCGAACCCTCCCTGGTTTTGGAAAAGAAAGCGGAGATGTGGACCCCCCACCCGCCCCCCCCCACTGCCCAGGGAAAGCTTCTGGGCAGAGGGCAAGAAGAGGGGCCACCAAAGCCACTCCCACCAATCCTCCCCACGAGCGCCAGCCCCACACATACCTTCCCCTCGTGGTTGGGGCAGGAGAGTGGCTTGCCCGGCACAGCACTGACAGAGTCCAGCATGGCGATGGCATCCTCGTGGCTGGCATTGTCGGGCTGGCGCTGGAGCACTTCCATGAGGTTCGTGATGAAGAAGTTGTTCTGCAGAGCGGCCACCCCCTTCTCGGGGAGGATGGAGGTCTGGCGGCAGACGGGGCAGGAGAGGGTCAGGCTCTGGGGAGGGATGTAGTTCTGGAGACACCTGGCCAAGGGGGCAAAAGGCGAGTCAGGACGGGCACTGGACCTTGGCTGAAGGCAGCGGACGGGGCCCTCAGCCACAGCCAGCCCTTGAAAGGACCACTACAAATGCGCACACAACAAAACCGCGCCTGACTAAACCGCGGTGTCTAAAGCGCGGTGACAAAACCGCGTGACGAATTAGCGACTAATTAGCCCTAAAGCGTGCCGACAAAAGCGCGCCGACAGAAGCGCGCTGTAACGTAACCCTCAACCTAACCCTCAACCCAACCCTAAACCTAACTGTAAATCTTACCTTAAATGAAATCGCGCTTCGGTTGGTGCGCTGTTGTCAGCGCGCTGTTGTCGGCGCGCTTTTGAAATTGCGGTTTTAGCGCCGCGGTGTTGTCGGCGCGCTTATGACATTCGCGCTTTTGACGGGTCACGGAAAGGACCAAGTTGGGGGAGGGGGGAGCAGGCACTGGGTGCCCCAAGTAGCCAGCCGGCCCTCTTGCTTCAGTCCTCCCCATGCTGGGCCCATGCTGGAGGCTCCTGCTATTCAGCCTGCCTGCTCCCCCAACCAGCTGTGGGCCCCAGAGGTTCGGGATGAACCGCCATGGTCTGCCCACTGCCTCGACACCTCCAGCCCACCCCTCGAGCGGGTTCCGCTTCCTTGCAGCCACCCCCAATAAGGCTACAGCTTCAGTGCAGGAGATGGTCCCTGTCCACAAGGCCATGCCACACCCGGCAGAGGATCAACACACAAAGTCTTTTGCCAGCCTGAACACCCTCCAATTTCCAGCTCTCCGTGAGGTGCCGGAAGAGAGTGAGCCCAGGCCTTGGCTCACCGCATGGAAAGCGGGGGGGGGGAGCTTCTCTCGTGGGCAGGGTGGGCTGGAAAGAGGACCATGGTCCTGCTCAGGCTCCAGCCAGGATTTGCACCAGAGCCCGGGGCTTCCTATTCCAGGCCAGGGAGCAGCTGCAGCTGAAACGCTCAGCAAGGCGAAAGGGAAGTGGGTTCCCTTCCTCAGAGGAGGGGGATGGCTGGGACTCTCGAGTCTCCTCCCCCCTCCCCCGCCCGCTTAGGAGACCCAGCAAATCTTCCTTCCCCTTTTGTGCGTGAACAATCGACCGGCAGTGGGTCACACCGAAGACCCCAAGAGTCACACGCAAGCATCTCCCCAAATGCCTCGGCCGCCACCCTTCCCTCTGCTCTGCAGGACCTGCCTTCAGAGCCAACGCCGGGAGCCAGCCCGTTGCCCACAGAGGAGCCTTGGCATCGGGAGGAGGACCCCGTTGCCCCGAAGGCCGAGGCAGGCACTGCACTAGGGGAGCAACCCTTGGGCCCCTTCCCCAGACCGAGTGGCAAGGCCCAAATTCCGGGTCTGGTGTGGGCGCAGCTTCCCTGGGGGGAGGGGGTTTGGCCAGGCCTCTTGGATGGCCAGCCCTCGGCACCCCCGTCTAAGCGGGAAGCATCCTCTGGCCAGCGGAGCCCAGCGGAGAGCTTTGGCCAATGCAGAAGCAGAGGGGCCCATTTTGGCTTTGGGAGACTGCAGGGACCAGCGCAGCTGCTAGCAAATTCTGCCTCAGGCAAATCCAGCAAAGAATCGGTGTGGGGGCCAGAGACCACATCCGCAGCCCAGTCCACCATGTGGGAGACCCAGAGGCCTGTCAGCTCTGAGCAGTTTCCAGGGTCCTCCTAACGGTGGGAGACGGGTGGGCTTCATCACTGGCCGAAGAGCCTGAGTGGGTCAGCCCAGAGGCTTCCCTTCCAGGAGCGCCACCACCCGCTCTCTCCAGGGCCTCTGGGGACCCGGCAGTTTCCCTCTGCTGTGCTTGTACCAATGACCTTGGCCGGTAGGAGGCAGAGCCACAAAACCCCAACGGAACATTTCGGAAGGGAACACAGACACACAGACACACTTTTGGGAGAGTGGAAGGCGGGGGTGGGGGTGAAGAATAGTTTCCATCCTGCAAGAATCTCTTGTCCCCTTACGAGAGAGAGAGCGAGCGAGGACTCCCGGCCGTATTCTGGGCTGGCCTACCTCGCAGGGCGAAGGGTCTGCGCTTAAGTGGAGTCCTTGTGTCCTCCAAAGGAAAAAGGGTGGGTTGAAACCCATTCGCTCTGCCTGACCCTCCCTGCCTTCTAATGTTACAGATGCCTGTCAGGGAGCCCAGAGCACCGTAGGTCCCATCCATTCTGCTTGGGTGGGTTCTACCCCCCCCCATCCTCCTTAGACCCTCACTCAAGGGCTCAAAGGAAGCACAGAGGCTGCAGCGCAACCCGAGTCCCACGCCTGACCCAGCGCAGCCCTTACGGCAGCCTGCAGGCTTTGGGGGCCCCCTCGGAGGGAGGGGGGGGGCAATCTGCAGAGGGGGGTTGAGAATAGCTCCCCCCCCCCGCCGCAACGCCCTGTCGTCATTCTTCATCCGCTCAGCGAGCCTCTTGGCCAGACCCAGCGGCCGCCCGGAGGCCGGAGGTGGGAAGCAGGCCGGGACTCCCCCCGGGCAGACGGCGGGGCCGCGGCGCTCACCTCTCGCAGAAAGTGTGCAGACAGGGCAGCACCTTGGGGTTGTGGTAGCGGTCCAGGCAGATGCTGCACACCAGGAACTGCTTGTCGATCTGCCGCACCACCGGGCTGGAGCTGGACTCGCGCTTGGCCATGGCGGGAGGCTGCGCGGCGCCTCTGCTGCTGTGCTGCTGCTGCGGCTCTGCCCGGGAAGAGACAAGCGGCCCTCCGGCCTCAGCCCCGCCGCACGCCAAGGACCAAGGGCGACCGCGCCTCCGCCGGGCTGCCTCTCGCGGGAGGCGGCAGAGAGCGGAGCCGCATCCCCTCCCTCCCCTTCCCCGAGCATGCGCCGCGCTGCCCGCCTCGGCCCCCCGGCCCGCCTGCCGACCCCCGGCCCTCCCGGCCCCGCAGCAACGCCAACGCCGCCGCCGCCGCCTCTCCCCCCGGCTCTTCCGGGCGCCGCCGCCGCCGCCGCGAGGAACAGGAGGCCGCTCGCCGACCGCGCCCGGGGCTTCCGGCCTTTCGACGCGGAGGCTGCAGCTACGGGCGGCTCCTCCCCGTCCCTGGAGGGAAGACGGGCAGCGGCGGGGAGGCGGCCGGGCCGGGGAGGCTCTCCGAGGCAGGGCGCCCGCCACGCCCTTCTGCGGAGACGGCAATGGCCTAATGGCCCCTCCGCCCTTCTGGCTCGCTGCGCTGGGCGGGGACGGTGCCTGCGCGCCCGCCGCGGCTCCCGCTCACCGCAAGGGCCGGCCGGCCAGGGGGCGTCAGCGCGAGCGGAATCCCGGACGCGGAGCCCGCATCTCCCTCTGCGGCCGCGGTGCCGCTCCCGGTGGCGGCGGCGGCGCTGCGAGCGGGCTGGGCTTCTCAGCGCATCCCCTCTGCTGATGGGGCCGGAGCGTACCACTGCTGGCGGCGGCGGGGGGAGGGATGGCGGCAGCCGGAATCGCGCCCGCCCCCCTCCGCAGCGAGCCCGGCGCCGCCCTCGCCCGTCCCTCTCGCCCAGCCCGAGTGCGGCTCGGCCGCCGAGGAGGCGGGACGGTCGCGCTGCCCCGCCTCGCTCCCCCGCCGCCGCCGCAGAATGGTCGTGCCCGCCGAGCCCGCTTCGGAGCTGCAGCAGCTGCGGCTTCTCCGCAGTGCCCGAGCGGGGAGAAGCGAGCAAGTGGCGCGGCGAGGGCTGGACCCGCTCCCGCCTCCGAGGCGGCCCAGCCCGCGCGGGGAAAGACCCCTGGCGGCCTCCCGGCTACAGCGAGGGCCGCGGGATGCTGGTTGCCATAGGAACTGCATCTGGGCCGAGGGTACCAGAGCAGGCGGGGGCGTGGCAGGAGCGGTGGCGCTTCTGGGGGCGGAGGGGCTGCTGCCCGCGAATCCTTCCTTTGCTGCCCTCCTCGGCCTGGCGGGGCTCCGAGCAGGCTGAATGGGTGGGGCGCCCCCCCTCAGTCCCACGCATGCACCCCTTATGCCCCAAGGTGCCCTCCTTCCCTGAAGCCCCTGGCCAGGCCCTCCTCCAAGCCCAGCCAGGGTACCTTTCCTTCAACCTTCCAGGCAGAGGAGAGGCAACCCGCTGGCCTGGCAATCCAGAGCCGGAATCGAACAGGACGGGCCCCACCGTGATCCCAGAAGGCCTCCACACCCACGATCAGAGCCCCATGGGTCCCCGTTCCGGTTCCAGCCAATGGGAAGAGGCTCTGCACCCCTGGCCTCTGAGCAGATGTCTTTCCCCCTACCACAAAGAGCCTCCGCAGTCTGAAGCAGGTTTCACCAGGGACCCTGCTTCCCACTTACCATGCGTTACCAAGACTGCATGTTCCTCGGGGGAACACACCTGTCCCCCCCATCCGTGGGGATGAATACCTGAAAGGCATTACGAGCGCCACCAAAAGTGTCCCAGGGCCAGAGGGCCCAAAATCCCGGAGCCACTCAGCCTTGCCAGGGTTCAGCCGAAGCCTGCAGCCCCCCTACTATCCAGGGCACCCAGACAACAAAATACCAGGCTCCAGGCTGAGAAGCGCCATCGCCGCCCGCAGTTCATTTCAAAAAGCATTTTGCCAGGCATTGCCACGAAAACCGGGGGTTTGCAAACAAGGCAAGGCTTCCATTGGATGGACCCAGCCTAAGCCAAAAATGCATCTCCTGGTGGTGCTGGATCCACTTCCCAAGGACATCTGTCCTGCTGCTGCTGCTGCTGCTGGTGCTGTGTGTAGCTGCAGCAGCCACCCCTAATGGATCAATCTCGGAGCCTGGATGTAGGTCACCCCTCACTTCTGCAGAAAGCCCCCATCCCTCGCCCGGTGGGTTCACTCCGTGCCAACAAACTTTCCCAGCTGCTGAAGCCGTTTTCCAGACAGTGCCCTTTAGAGCCAGTTTCTCTTGCACCGGGCCCCTCACAAGGGCCACCTCCGTCCTGGCATTTCACTAAGTTCTCAGCTAATTCCATTTTATTTATTTTATTTATTTATTTAATATATTTATATGCAGCCCAATCCCGAAGGACTCCGGGCGGCTTACAAAAAACATTAAAAAAAAAAAACATAAGGATAAAAGAAAACAATTTAAAAACAACAAACACCCTCATACATTCATTCTAGTCGGGGCTGGACCTCAACAGGGAGGTCAACAGCCCCAGGCCTGCCGGAACAGCCAGGTTTTTACAGCTTTCCT
The DNA here is from genome assembly GCF_051295495.1 of Thamnophis sirtalis. Taxonomy (NCBI): domain Eukaryota; kingdom Metazoa; phylum Chordata; class Lepidosauria; order Squamata; family Natricidae; genus Thamnophis; species Thamnophis sirtalis. The sequence continues at coordinate 181,383 of NW_028261388.1, read as the reverse complement.
GAAGGCCATGAGGGTGGGTAAGGTCCGGATCTCCCGGGGAGAGCTGGTTCCAGAGAGTCGGAGCAGCCACCGAGAAGGCTCTCCTCCGGGGGGCCCGCCAGCCGACACTGTCTGGCTGACGGCATCTGAAGGAGGCCCAATCTGTGGGATCTTACTGGCCGCTGGGAGGTATGTGGCAGCAGGCGGTCTCGAAGGTGATCCTTGACCTGATTTACCACCACTACCACCACCCTATAACTCCGGTTCAATTCAATTCTTTTCTGCTGTGGCTCTTGCTATCCAAGAGGGAAATTATGTGCTGGATATTCACCATGTCTTCAACATGTTGTGTGGGGATTCCCCCCCCCCACCCCTTTTCTGCCTGAAATATTTTCTGTTCCGGCTGCTGAACCTTTTGCCCCGGGTGGTGGTGGTGGAGCAGCACCGGCACTACAACCACCTGTGTCTTCTTTCCACAGATTCTTGTTACGGGGGTTGGTTGGTCTTCTGGTAGCCTTGGGAATCTCAGGGGGGGGGGGCGACGGTATTTCACTCTCCCCCTTTTTATGCTTTGCTTCCAGCTCCTGGGTCACTCTCTAAAATAGCCGGCATTTGTGCAATACGTGAGGCTGGGTGATTTGAGAGCTACCGGTGAAATCGGAAGTCTGAGCTGGTGGCAGCTGCGCCAAGAGTCCCACAGGCCGAAGTCTGTGGCTGCCCCTGGCCCTGCCGGGAAGCCCCTCTCCTTGGGAGACCTTCCTCACAAAGGAGCGCTACTTTGGAGCCAGGCTGGGCAGGTGGCGGTCACAGGAGATCCGGCAACACCCAACAGACGCCCCGCAGCTCCTCGGCCAAGGAGGCGAAGAAGAACGCAGAGAAACCCAGGAAAGTCTGGATCACGAGTCCTTTCGTTTGCCAAGAAGCGCAGGGCTGTGCCCCACCTGCATCTGCACTGGGGACCCTGGGGACCCCTCCCCCCCCCAGGCTGTGCACAGGATTTTGTTGTTGGTTGTGGTCTGTGTTTTTTTCTGGGTGGGCAGAAGCTTCTAGGTGGGGTCTCTCAATGGACCCTGATGCAGCTACTCAATTCTCTAGCTGGGCAACCCAGATCATTTGCAGGGTGGCAAGTGGGCATCCCATTGCAACTTTCACTCCCCATATTGCTCCCCCCCCCCCAATTCCCACCTATATTGAATGGCAGAGGCGGAACATCCAACCTCCGTGGGCCAAGACCCCCGTGTCTTCTCACGGGAATCGGAAGCATTCCTAACTGGAAGCCCCTCTCTCCCTTTCTGAGATGTACCCCCTGGCCGAGACCGGGACCCATCGGCCGCCATGCTGCTGATGACGGGGCCCACCCTGAAGAGCGGGGCTGAGCTGCCTGGATGCAGCCTTCCTTCGCTGCCCTCCAAGGGAAGCCTTGACTTAACGTGCCCCCCACCCACCCCGCTCTTCCAGCCCTGGAGCAAGCAGCTGTTTGACTGACTATAGAGCCTTGGAAGCCCAATTCTGTGCCACGCCCTCTCTGCTGCTCTTGATGAGCCGTTTTGCTGGCACTAAATGGCTGGTGCTTTTCACCTACTCTGGCCATTTGCGATGAGGAGAGTTAAGGCTGGGAGTAAAACCTGCTCCTTAGAACGGTTTGCAGAATGGGCCCCTGCCATTCTTCCATTCGAAATGGCAATCCAGCAGGTGCCGGCCTCCATTTCCTGCTTGGGTTTCTTTACTTGGTCTGACAAGGGATGAAATGACAAAGGGGCAGACAAGCCCCCTCTTAAAATCCGACTGCGGTGCTCAGGACAGGAGGCAATGGGCCTATCAGGGACTCCCAAGGTTGGGCACCAAACCTGTCCTGGATTTTCTCCTCATGAAATGGCACACTTTGTGGAGATCCCCCAGGCATCCCCGCCCCCCAGGGCCCACCTAATGGGACCCCACTCGGACGGACAGCCTGACAGAAGCAGTTATCAAACAGAGCCCAGTGCTTAGCCAAAACCTGCTAATGCTTAAGGTCTTCAATTCTTGGAAATGCTCTCCTGACCAGAAGGACCACACTGATCATTTTTTGTGGGTATTAAAGCACCAGATCATTGATGCTTGTTGGAAAAAAGCCAATAAAGCTTTTCCCCAAGAGGAAAGGGGTTTGAAGGCTCAGTTGCTGTCCCTCAACGTTTTCCTGGTCAGCCCAGCCTCTCCCTCCCTCCCTCCCTCCCTCCCTCCCTCCCTCCCTCCCTCCCTCCCTCCCTCCCTCCCTTGGAATTCCGTGCATTCCTCTGCTTGCTGATCCCTGAGCTGGGAGTCTCCTCAATCAAATGAGCACTGCATAAAGTATTCTCTAACCTGCAACTTGTTTTCAATGCCATTCTAGTTTTGGGAGAAAGTCTGCAGGAGGAAGCCTGCCCAGATGCTGAGAAGTGCTATTCAATCCCTCCATGAAACTGAAAGGACCATCATAGGCAACTCTGGGAGTTTTTCATGGCTGGTTTTACTTTTCCCAAACTTTAGGCCAACTTTAAAACTCGTGGACCAACTCATAAAATTCCCCAGCCATGGAACTCCGCAAAGAGTGTCATTTAACGGGGGAGAGAATCGAGGATAGGTTTGGTGCCTTAAGTGTTGCTGATGGAAGTAGATACTAATCACATTGAGGCCTTGGATAAAAATAATATGAGACTCATTTACAACAACTAGTTAGGTTAAAAAAAAATATGATAGTCATAAACCAACCCGTAAGCGGGCTAAGGCTAAGTCTAAGTCTAAGCAGACAGAACTTCCCCTCCCCTGTTTCTCCCCTGGAAGGACGTGGCTGGCTGGCTTTGGGCCAGTCTCCCTCTCTCAGCCCCTCATAGGCGGTATGTTCATCGTCTTGATTTTTATAAAAACAATAAAGGCAGGATGTAAATAAATAGATAATTAAATAAAATCCAAAGGTTCTGTTAGCGTCCCCATGGCCACTAGGGGGCGCTGGCACTGAGTGGAGACCAAGAGGTGCTCAGCATGTTCAGAGAGGGAAGCTGGGCCGGTTCCCGGCGCCCTTGGACCTGAGAGCCCCCCCCCCTCCCCGCTACTTTCCATCTTGCCAGACCAGCGTCAACTACTGGTGTAGGCGAGGACTCTCTTGGGGCTCCTGAGTGGCATCCCTGAGCCTGGGCACCGTTGGCAGGAAGAGCCTTGCAACTATTCGCACATTCGTTCTGTCCAGTCACCTCCTCTACCATTCTGTGCGGCTGGAGGATTTAGCCATCGTTATTCTTTATTCTAGAACTAAGTTCTGAAAAGAAGAACTAGGAAGTCTCTGCAAAAGCACCTCTGGGAGAACCATGAGTTGGATGACGGAGAACCTCCATAGACATTTAAGCCTGTTTCTCCTGCACCCGTCTCTCCCCCAGGAAAGATGTGCTCCTGTGTCTGAACCACTTCCACACCACAGCCCTTGGCCACCCAGGTTCAGGTGGCAAGCTCAGGTGGCTGGGCAGGTGCTGGAAGAGGTGGGCCTCAGGTCACTGGCCAGCCTCCCTTGACACCCCCCCCCAAGCCCTCTCTGCAGAGGGAACTTGACCTCTGGGTTCAACCCCATCCTCTGAATGCTCCTGATTTTACCTGCCTGTAGGAAAAGCAAGAACAAGCCATTATCTCTGTGTTCCTGTCGCAGAGACGGCAGGGAGCTACGGTGATGGCTTGGCCAAAAGGCAAAAAAAACCAGGCTCTGCTCTTGTTTTGGTCCACCAGCGGCCTGCAGAGCTGCAGCGAGGAGGTTGGGGAGGAACATGGGCCAGTCCTGGAGTCTGGGGAAGGCTCAGAGGAGGGCCCTACATCAGAGGCAGAGAGGGAGCCTTCTAGGAGTTATGTGCTGCCTTTGGAGCCTCCAGAGTCAGCCAGCAGCAAGGCAGAGGAACAGACTCCTCCTGTCCCCAGTGCACTCATGCGCAGAGTTGCCAGATGGCAAGAACAAGAAGGGACGACTCGGGAGGAAGGCTTGGAGGTGATTGGCCCCTCCCATAGGACATAAAGGAGGAGCAGAGACACGTGAGCCTTTGCAGGAAGCAACTTGGTTCATGCTGGTCAGTTTACCTTCTCCCGTTCTGACTCTTTGCTCCGTGTGGCCTTGCGAAGCTCATTGCCAATTAAGTCTTTGGTAGCATGTCAAGAAAGATAAGGCTTATCAGCCTTATCCCGAAAGACTTTGGCAGACTACTGTAGGACTCTTGAGAACTAATTGGGACTCATTACAGGCTGTGAATGAACGTAATTCACAGGCTTTTAAATAAAAAGAGGAAGCCCAGGTCAGAACAAGTCTCTCACCTGCACTCTAGAGGGGAAACTCCCCCATTATGGGCTGGGCAGCCCAGGAGGAAGAGAGGGACCCTTGTATCAAAAGTAAAAACACTCTTCAGAGTCACTTGGAGGCCCCTCTCACAAAAACACCTCGCAAGAAAGCAAGATGAATAACAGCCAAAGCCCTTCCCTTCTTCCCCAGGCCTGGTAAGGAAATTCTCCCCCTTGCTGGAAGCCAGGGAGGTTGGTGGGGGAGGAGCTTGCTCAGCCCAACAGCTGCAAGAAGGGATCCTTCTGCCTTTCAACCTTCAAGAGAAAGGAACCAGCCGGGGATGGAGCAGCCATGAAGGCGGCGTGGAGATGGCGGGAGGGCTCTGGGGCTGCACAGGCCAGAATCCTGCCAGTCCTGATCCTTCCTGTCACCCTCTATGGAAGCAAAGGTTGGAGCCTGAAGAGGAAGTTAGGAAGAAGAGTGACGTCTTTGACTTTTGTCCCTGGAGGAGATTCCTGAGATCACCAGGAAAAAACAGCTCAGCCTGCGGGGCGAAGGGCCCTCCGGGAGCCTGTGGCCAGGAGAACAATTAGGCCACCTTTGGACTCGGTTCATGAAGACCCAGCGGCTCTCTGGAGAAGGCGCCGCTGCTGGGAAGGAAAGGAGGGAGGGGAGGGGATAATAGGGACAGGTGGCCATGGAGAGAAATCGCCCCGATCGCGAGGAAACGATCCGCCACCCGCATCAATCGGGAGGTCGCGCGGAGGCTCAGTTGGGGCAAGACTCAGCGCCGGCAACTCCCGACGCCGGGCGCCCCTCGGGGAAAGCGGGAGGGCAGCCCAATTAGCGATCGAACAGCTGTGGCGGAGCCACCTTCCGAAGCCAGACGCAAGGCTGAGACACGGCCGCCGGGCATGCAGTTTCGCGGGAAGCCCAGAGCTGGGCTGCCGAGGGTAGAGGGGACGGACGGACGCAGAATCCCTTCCAAAGCTGCCACGCCGGCCCACGAGGCGCCTTCGGGCAGCATGGGACGAGAGAAGCGGACGCCGCCCCGGCCGTTCTCTTCCTGCAGGCGCCCGGCCTCGGGCGAGAATGTGGCTCGACTGGTGCCGCTCGCCCGGCGAGTTGCGCCTTCTCCACCCGCGCACCTGCCCCGAGGGCCGACGCCTTCCCGCCTGGCCCTGCTGCTCCGGGGGCTCCGCGACCAGAAACGCCGCCGAGGCGTCCCGCGAGCCCGCTCGTCCGTGGGCAGCGGCAGCCGGAGCGAGGAGGAGGAGGGTGCGCGCACAGTCGGGGGCTTTCCACCTGCCCGGCCACTCCCGAAGAGCCCGGCAGCCGTCTTTCCTGCGGCTCCCGAGCAATCCGGCGGGACAGCCCGGGCAGGACTGCCCCGGCGCCCGGCCCACCGCCGGCCTCACGAACAGGACCGATACCCGAGCGCCGAGCCGACTCACCTGTAGAGGCCTCCGCCGCGAGAGGCCACAGGTAGCGAGCAGCGCCGGCGCCTGCTCCCCGCTTCCAGAACTCGGGATGGCAGCCCGGAAGCCGCCGCCCTGCCAAGGCCGGCCCCGCCGCCGGCTCCCTCGCGGACCAGCCCTGCCCCGGAGCAGAGACGGCGCTTCCCGCCGGGAGGACGCCTGGCTGCCCCGCGCTGTACTTCTCTTCTTGCGAGATGCGGGAGCTTCTCGGGCACCCCAGTGCCCTCCTGGAAGGTGAAGGGCCGCTACCTGAGGGGCCACTTGGGGATTGCTGGGGTGGCTGCTGCTGTTCTTGGAAGCGGGACTCCCAAGAACCTTCCCCGAGCTTCCTGGGGTGGGGGTGGGGGTGGTCCAGAGGGGAAAGCTGTTCCACCTGCAAGCAGCTCTAGGCGGAGGAGGAAGGAAGAAGCTAGACAGGGATGATGGCCAGCCTGTCACGGGTGGCATTTCCTTTGTGATCTCAAGGCCTTGGGGGTCCTGCTCCTGTCTGGCCTATCTGGAGCCTGTCAAAGCAGGGGAGAACAGGGCGTGCTTCCCCCTCCCCCTTTGGAGGGGCTGCAAGGCCACGCAAACACCCTCCAAAGTTTCCGGGCCTCAGGCAATCAGGTGCTGCTTAGGATCCCATTTCAGAAAGGATTTTACAATTAAAAACTATGAATTTCTGATGCACCTCTGAGCATCAAGGATCCACCCTCACATCCCCAGTGGAGCCCTGGGCCAGAGGACCCTGGGGTGAGCTTTTGTCGGGCGTTTGGGGCTTCCACGCCAGGGCAGGCGAGTGTGGCTCAGATCACACAAGGCAAAGGTTGAGTTGAAAAAGGTTTATTGAATGTAAACAAAGTGGTCCCTTAACACCACTCAAGGCACAGAAACGGGAAGGTTAAAACAGCCCCCGCCCCATCTGGCCCCCCACATGGAGGGAACAGGAGGGACTGGGGGGGGGCACAGCTCCCTTTGCTAGACCAGGGACCCAGCCTCGAACTAGGAGGGGCTGCGGGGCTTCTCCCCGACACTAAGCCGACGCAGGAATCCCACCAGGCTACAGACCTCCTTGGAGGTGGGGGACGAGGGGCTCTCTGGCCCCTTTGCTTGGAAGAGGGCAGGCAGGCGGAAGGTGCTGGGGGTGAGGGGGCCCTGGGCGGAGGCAGGCAGGGCTGGGGGGCTGCTGAACAAGGCCTTGAGGCTCTGACCAAAGCCCCCGGCCTTCTTGCTACGGCTCGGGGGGGTTGGGGGAGGGGGCTGGGGGACAGCCTCCAGGGGCTCAGGGCACGGGGACAGCACGGTGAGGGTGTGGCGCCGGTTGAGGTGCTGGGGCCTCGCTGCAGAGGGGCGAGGACCTCGCGGGGGGCGGCTGCGGCGGCCAGAGGGGGGAGTCCAGAGGGCAAGCAGATCCAGGTCCAGGTCCCGCAAGCCAGGATCCTGGGAGGAGCAGGTGGCAATGGAGCGCCGCTTCTGCTTCGCCTGCTTGGTTTGCTCCTGCTGCCTCCGCTGCTGCTCTCGGTGCATGGCGGCCTCCCGGGCCTGGTTCTCCTGTGGGGGGGGGGGAGCCCAAGGGAGAGGTGAGAGAATTCCCCCCTCCTCAGCCTTTCAGGCGGCCTCTGTGACCCTCGCTCCCTTGGCGGTGGGGAGACAGTCACACCGAGGCGGGGGGGGGGGGGGCAGGCCGGCCAGCCGTACCTCGATGGCTGTGAGGAAACGCTCCCCAAAGGCGTGGAAGATGCCGCAACACTCGGGCAAGCGGAAGGCCTCGGGGTCTTCGCAGAGGAAGTCGGCGAGCCTGGCCGTAGCCCACCGGAGGTCTTGCTGAGCGGCTTTCACGGCCTCGAGTCGCAGCTCTGCCGTGTGCAGGAAGGGCCCCATCTGGCCCTCCAAGCCCAGACCCTCCAGGTCCCCCCGGGCTCCCAAGAGACGCTGCTCCAGGCTCTGCAATTCCGCCGCCACCTCCTGGCCATCGATGCTGCCGAGGAGAGCAGCCGTCACGGGCCTGTTCTCAGGCAGGCAGGCAGGCAGCGGCAGAGCAGGCAGAGCGGCCTTGCCCATCTCCTCGGCCCTGCAAGGTGGGTCTGATCCGGCCTCCCCCCCTCCAGGGTCTCCTCCATCGCCTTCCTTACCGTGAAGCAGGGGCTGCGTGCTGGAGCTTCCGGGGAAAGTGCAGAAGGCCGGGGTCCTTCCTCTCAGCCTCCTGGAGAGGAGACAAGGCAGTTGCAAAAGGCGCCCCCTGTGGCGAGACCCGAGGGGGGCAGTGTCTGCTCCAAGCCCCCTTCTTCCCCTGCTCTCACCCAAGCCCCTTCTTTGGCCCAGAAGGGTTAATGCTCATTTCAGCCCATCACGTGGGCAGGGATTTGGAAATGGTTGAGCCCACTGGACCTCTCCCCATGAAAAGCGTCAGAAGGGGACCCCTCCCCTTTCCAGAGGACCTTTAAAAAAAGAGACCCAGCTGGAGGGCGCATTTGAGCGATTGCCCACCTCCCTACCCACTGCACTGAATCTGCCTGGAAACCCCACCTCGTCTCCTGAGAGCCCGAGACAGTGCCAGGCCAAGGCGCGGAAGGGGATTCCTTTAGGGGGTCCCGGGGTCCTTCCACTTCACCCCTCAGAAAAGCTGCCCTGCAACCCATGCCCCCCCCCTCCCCCCCAGCAGAGGCAGGTGAAGGTGAGGTTGAGGTTGATTGGATGTATATGCCGCCCTTCTCCCAAGGACTCAGGGCAGCGTACAACATAAATGAAAACACATATTACAAGAATTAAAAGGGACATTAAACAAAGTATTAAAAAACCCCAATTGATATTTACAATAAAAATTTAAAAATTAAAATTAACAACCAAATTAATCCTGTATTTTATTCTGTTCAGGCCAGGCCGGCTGGCTGGAAAAGCCAACTTTTTAGGGCGCGTCAGAAGGACCAGAGGTCAGGGACTATGCGAAGCTCCGGGGGGGGGGGAAGCTCATTCCAGAGGGAAGGGGCTCCCACAGAGAAGGCTCTCCCCCTGGGGGTCGCTAGCCGACACTGCCTGGCCGAGGGCACCCTGAGGAGGCCAACTCTGTGGGATCGCACTGGACGGTGGGAGGCTACCGGTGGCAGTAGGTGGTCTCGCAGGTACCCTGGGCCTAAGCCACGGAGCGCTTTAAAGGTGATAATTAGTACCTTGAATTGGGTGCTCTTCAAGGGCAGCCCCATGTAGAGAGTTGCAGTAGTCCAGGTGAGAAAGGACGAGGGCGTGAGTGACTGTGCACAGACGCGCCTCGGGGCCGATCCCTGTCCTCCAGTCAACATGGACTGTGACTGATCCAACAGGTAAGAGGATAACCACCGCAAAACGGTGCCCCCCCCCCACTCCCAACCCCCCGAGTCATCGCAGTAGGATACCATGGTCGATGGTATTGAAAGCCGCCAAGAAGTCTAATAGGACCAGGACAGAGGAGCAGCCCCTGTCCTGGGCCCGCCAGAGATCATCGACCAACGCGGCCAATGCCGTCTCCGTGCTGTACCCAGGCCTGAAACCCGACTGAAACGGATCCAGGTAGGCAGCTTCATCCAGGGACTGGGGAAGCTGACGTGCTACCGCATTCTCAACAACCTTCGCTACAAAGCGAAGGTTGGAGACCGGACGATAATTGGCTAAAGAGGCTGGGTCCAGGGGAGGCTTCTTAAGGAGGGGCCTCACCACCGCCTCCTTCTCTCAAAGAAGCGTTGGTAATCGCCTCGTGTCACCTCCTGGAAAGCCGAAACTAACCAAGAGGGACACGGGTCCAGCACACAAGTGGCAGCACTGAGTCCCCCCATAATTCTGTCCATGCCCTCGGGGGTCACAGGGTCAAACTCATCCCAGATAGTCTTCGGCCCCCTCCTGGCCAGTCCTAAAGGCCAGAACCACCAACCTCCTGGAGCAGCTTCTCAAGGCAGCCACAGCACAGCTTCCTCCACGGGGGAGGGTCACCCTGCCCCCCTCCAGGGCTCCCCTTTGTGTTCTAATCTCTTCCCAGGGCTCCTCCCTCCCTCCCACCCCCAGGCCCAAATCCTCACCAAGGCCAGGAAGTGAAGGAGGTCCATGCCAGGCTGGTTCCCTCTCGTGTCCGGCAACCGCAGGAGGGACGAGATGTGAAAGCCGCAGGCAGACCCGGCATAGCCTCCCTGCAGGAGGGGAAGGGAGGGAGGGAGGGAGGGGGCAAAGGGGGTCAGGTGCCTGCACCGCCCACCCTCGAGAGGCCTGAAGGCAGCCACGCTCTCCGGAGCCTGGCCAGATGCCTCCCCCACTTGGGGCACCAGCCAGCTGCTTCCTCAGGGGACCGAGTCCCCAAGAGCCACAGCCCCCCAGGAGCCCCCAAGAGGAGCCCCAAGAGGTCACCTCGTTTAGGTAGTTTCCCGTCTCCAGCACCAGCCGAAGGAGGTCGTGAAGCTCTTCGCAACCCAGTAGCTCTGTGGAAGGTAGGAGGGGAGCTGAGCAAGGGGGAGGGCAGCCTCCACCCCAGCAGGACCAAGCAGAGGCCCCGGCTGGGCCCCCTCCCCTCCCCGGATGATGGGCCCCAGCCTGCCCCCCCCCACGGAGGACAGAGGGCCCCTTGCAGTTGCACCTCCTCCTGGTCAAGGGGGGAAGGGAGGAGAGAGCCAGGCTCCGCGCACCCAAGGCAGCCTCGGTCAGGGTCTGGATGGCCGACTGGAGGGCGCTGAGCTGGGGGAGCAGCTGCAGCTTCAGCACGAGGATCTCCAGGCGACGGGCGTAGCTGGAAGACAAGAGGGGGGGTGGGGGGGGGCTGTCCAGCAGTACTTTTAGAATGGCGCCCTCCATGCCCAGACCAGCCCCCTCACCTGGGCACTTGGACGAGAAGCAGCGCAAAGACCTCGGCCTCCGAGAGGCGGCTCCGGTCACCCTGGAAAGACTCCAGCTTTTCCACCTTCCCAGGAGAAACAACGGCAATCACGAATCTGTCCAGGGGGCAAGAGCCCCTCCGCTCCTCCCCCGAGGCCCCCAATCACCTCCTTCCCATCCGGAAGCATCTTAAAGAGCTCCAGCAGCTTCTCCGGCCCATAAGGGACTCCTGTGCCATGGCGGATATCAGCCACGATGTCTTCAACTGGCCTGGGGGGGGGAGGGAGAGCTTCCTCGTGACTTGTCCCCCCCCCCGCAAGCCTGGGGTCCCTCTTCCCCCTCCCCCCTCACCTCTTGAACTGCTTGAGGAAGATTCCTAGATTCAGGATTTTCTTGGCATCCAAAAGGGAGGCCTAAAATGAGGGAAAGACCCCCCCCCCGCCTTGAGATTAGGGGAGGGGAAGGAACAGGGGCTGCTTTTGCCCTCTTGAAAAGAGCCAGGCAACCCTTCTTGAGTGCCACCCCCTGGCAGGGATTCCCCACTTCTCCCGTTGCCCTGCAGACCCCCTGGCGGTAGACAGGAGGAGGAGGAGGAGCCCTGGACCCTGCTCAGTTCCATCTCTGGAGCACCCCCCCCACCCCCCTGGAAGAACTGCCAGCCATCTTCTTCCCAATACTTTGCACTGGGAGCCGCCCAGAGTTGGTTGAAAGAGGAGTGGCCATATATGCATGTTTTAAACATACACATACTGTACATACGTGCATACATTCTCTGCCAACTGGCATCCACCCCGTCCTTGTTAAAGGCAGCCCTCGGCTGAAAGGGTGCCATTCCATGCCCCCTGTCAAATGTGATTGGAACATTCAACAAGGTGACCACAGTATGTGTGTGTGTGTGTGTGTTTCTGTGTCTATGTGTGTGTGTGTGATAGAGACAGACAGACAGACAGAGGCACAGAGAGATAGAGGGAATGAGAGACAGACACAGAGGGAGGGAGGAGAGAGATACACACAGAGACAGACAGACAGACACAGAGAGAGAATCACAGAGACACAGAGGAAGGGAGGGAAGGAGGGAGGGGGAGAGAGGCAAAGACACACACACACACAGACACACAGAGAGAGAAAGAGAAAGAGAAAGGAAGGAAGGAAGAAAGAAAAGAAAAAGTGAGAGATGAAAGAAAAAAGGGAGAGACAAAAGGAAGGAGAGAGAGAAAGAGAGAGAAAACACATGGCCGGCAAGCCACTCCCACCAGGTCACATGGCCAGCAAGCCACTCCCACAAAGGAGGCCACACCCAGAGTAGGTTCCAAAATTTTTTGAAACTCACCACTGGCTCAATTGGGGGGGGGCAGGCTGGGGGGAACTGCCCTCTCCCCCCCAGAGAAGGGCACTAAGCGTGTTGTGTTAATGTGGCCACAAAGTCTAAGGACAATCAGGGGAGGTCAGTCCTATGAGTCCAGCGATGGGAAAGGTCCCCCCAAGGCTGGATGGCCACTGATACCCCCCCCCCCCCCGCTCAGCCGCCTTTCAAGCCTTCCAGAGGGAAACCCGGGTGGCTCTTGAGCAAACGAGGCTTCAACCAGCACCCCACCCTAGAGGAGACTCCGATTCCCCCAAGCTCTGAGGATTTGGGTGAGCTCCCATGGCTCAGAGTCCTCTACCTGGCAAAACTCTTCTGAGGACAAAAGGACCCCCTTCCTCCCCCCCCCCCAGCCCAGACTATCTTGAGCTGCCCAAAGAGGATCCGCAATGAAAGGCCAGGCGAGGGAGAAGCCAAGAGGCTCTTGCCGCGAGTCCCTCGGGGGCCACGCGGCTCTTCTCGCAAGAGGCTGAATGGGGGGGGGGGCGGGATTTCTATCGCCTTTCAAATATTCCTTTGCGGCGGGAAGCTTCAAACATTCTCAGTCAGAAAGAAGCAACTCCGAAGGGAAATGGCTGCGACTTGGGGTTCGGGCTCCAAGAAGCGACACCAAAAGGCGCCACCCAATCTCGGGGCTGCGCCCAACTCCCCTTCTCTGGCCGGGGAGGGAGAGCTGCCAGACCGCGCCACTCTCTGGGCTGGCTCGGCCCTGCGCTGCACTGCGTGGCGCACCCTCGGTGAAGCGGCCGTCGGAAGAGAGAGCAGCCCAGGGCGCTGCTGCCCAGCAGAGCACGCGGCCCGCCTCCGCCCGCCCCTCACCTGCTCCGTCGCGGGGAAGGCCCGGAGGCCGTTGCAGGTCGGCTCCGGCCGCTGCCCGAAGAGCTCTTCCAGCAGACGTCGGTTGGGCGTCCAGTCGCCGCGCCGTCGCGCCGCCGTCCAGAGGTTGGAGCGCCCGCGGATGCGCTCCGCCGGAATAGCCTCCCAGTTGAAGTTCCGGAGACGGACCGGGCGCCGCGCGGAGGGCTCCTCGGCCGCCCCCTCGCAGGGCGCGGCGTCGGCCAGGCTCACGGCCGGCGGGGGAGGCGGCGGCGGCGGCAAGGAAGGACCCGCGGGGGAAGTGCGGGTAGAAGAGACGGACGAGCTCGGCGGTCCCGGCCGCGTCCACTCCTCCAGCGAGGCCGCGGCGGACGCGCCCTCAATAGTCACCATTGTCGGCAGGGGCGGGGGTGGGGCGCGCGGCAGGAGAGCCCGGCGCGCTTAGGCCGTCCCCTCGGGGCCAGCGGAGGGCGGGCGCGGCGCTCAGGCGAAGGGCCGCGGCGGAGGAGCCTCTGCCACGCTGCCCTCGAAGCGCACAGGTGGCCCGCAGCGGTCTTCGGTACGCGCCAGCCCCTACCCGGGGAGGCGGGGCGGGGCGGTTCGGGGGGGGGGCGTGCGGGTCCGAGGGCGCCGGGGCCTCTTGAGGAGGATGGGCTCGCGGGGAGGGCCGCGCCCAGTCTTTTTTCGAGGGGGCGTCCGGCGGAAGCGGCAGGCAAAGCTCGGGCTTCTCTCGGGCCGGCGGCGGCGGCGGCGGCATCTCCCTCCCCCACCTCGCTCTGCCCTCCGGCCCTGCCCGCCCTGGCTGCGTCCTTTCTGGCCTCTGCTGTGAGGGTCAGCTTCCGGCCTGTCTAGCCCGGCCGCTGCCCTCCCCCTCCCCGGAGCTCCGCTGACACCTCCAGCCAAGCTCGCGTCGGGTTCCCGCGAGCGGCTTCCCCGGGGCTTGGCCGGCGAACAAGGCCCGAGGCTCTCCTAAGGCCGGCAGCGGCCCAGGTGACAAAGAGCGGCCGACGGATCCCGCGGAGAAGCAGTTAGAGGAGCGGCCCCTCCGGTGGGCTGTATGGGACCCCGGCTGGCCGGCTAGGATGCTTTCTCTGCCTCTCGAGGGTCTCTCGCCCGCAGGAAAGCCCCTTGAAGGAGGAGGGAGTGAAAAGGCCGGGAAAAGCAGCTGCTTCTCCAGAGGAAGATGGTGGGCAGGAGAGGAAAACGGGGGTCCTGAGATCCCAGGAGGAAAACTGCAAAGAAGGATTGAAAGGGGAAAATCGGTTTGGGAAAGACCAACCAGGCCTCTCCGGGCAGAACTGAATGGAAACCAAACGCTACCAAGCTCCCCTGTCTGTCACCTTGAACCAGGCTGTAGGGTGGTGCCTCCTCCTGCAACATTTTTGAACCAGGGTTAGCCTCAAGTGGGCTAATTTTACCACATGCATCCAAAATTTGGGAGCCATGGAGTTGAAAAATGTTATAAAACTTTCTATGAATAGTACAAAATGTTGTAAAACATTTTCTGTGATCGATTCCTGATGTGTCATGACTAGTTCAACGTGGAGGACTTTTAAGGCAGCCACATCTCTGAACATCTCCCTAATCCTGAATTTCTAAGACCTTTTCTAGTCCAGTCGCAGCTCTGCCCTTTCTGAAGGGATTGGGGAGTCTGTCAAGGAAACCCCTGGAAGGGTGGCGGTGGGCGAAGGGGGGTGGGTGGGTTGCCCAGTAAAGAAGAAGAAAAGGGATCTGGGCTGAGGATGGAATGCACGAGATGCTTGTACCAGAATAATAGCAACACCTCAGAGAGTGGAATCCAAGCAAATGTTAGTCTCTCAAGAAAAAAGATGCATGGAAGGAGGTTCTGAATGCTAAAAAAAAATGTTGAAAAACTATCAGACTGAGGATGCTGTAACTAGACTAATGTTTAAAAGGGTGTGAGTCACTTATGCACTGCCGTGGCAACTTGTCTAACTCTGTGGCTCTAGCCGTGCCTGGCAATTAGAATAATGCAAGGAATTTTCCTTTTCTATAATGGAACAGTAACTAGAATGAATGCAAAGCCTAAACGGAGATGCGTTTGTCTTGTGAGCCCACAAAGACCTTCAGCAAAATTCCAGCTGAAGGATATCACGATTGAAATGAGAGTACAATATGCCAGGCTGGTAGTGTGCAGACCATGGAATCATAGATTCTTAGTCCTGGAGGGGACCTTGGAGGTCTTCTAGCCCAAGGCAGGATCCTTATATCATCCCAGACAAAGGGCTGATCAATCTTTCCTTGAAAACCTCCAGTGACAGAGTACCCAAATTTCTCCATATTTCCAGGCTGAATCTGAATCTCTCTCTCTCCCTCCCTCTCTCTCCAGCTTCCACCTGCCCTCAGGGGCTATGAAGAATAAATCCAGGCCCTCTGACAGCCCTTCAGTGGTATGTGGACGGCTATCATGACTGGATTTTTGCTCTTCAGTAAGCAGTGTGAAAGAGGAAAGTTTACTGTTCTATTGATTTAGAGAAGTCAACGACTTGCAACCTACAGGCCCAATTCAGCCCACCGCCTGTTCTTGTATGTCTGCAAGCCAAAAACAGACTGGTGGGGAGCAGATGGCTAGGCCTTGGGGCAGTGGCAGCCTATCAGCAGTCTCCCGGATGGCTGATGCATTTCTTAGCTTGAAGACCTGCCAGCCCAGCCGTGCCCACAGGTGAAGAGGGATGGGATCTGTCTGGAGGAGGAAAAGCTTGCTGACAACCCCCCCCACACACACACACTTAACGGGAGCAGGTGGCGGCTGTTCCCAGGATGACGTGGGCCTCCTTGCCCCTCAGCTTTACAGCAAGTCCCTCATGAGAAGCAAGCTTGGAAGCTAGCAGGGAGCCAGAATGGGTGCCCAAGCTGTGAGCAGACCTAACCCCTCCTCCTGCCAAAGAGTAGCTGGGGGTGTGTGTGTCTCTTTATGGCTCCCTTCCAGGGACCCTCCTCCAGGATCAGGTGCCCCAAGAGCCTAATTGAGGCCTGCCTAGTTGGGGGTCGCTGGGGTTTCTTTGGGGTGGGCCTGGCCCCTTCTTGCTCCAAGAGTTTTGGGAGTAGAATGCTGGCTGTCCCAAAGGAGTTTTTTTTTAAAGGCAACTGGACTTATGCTCTTTTCTTGAAGAGGTTTCACTGCTCTTCCCAGAAGCATCTTTAGTTCTGGAAAAGCCCCTCTGGGACTACCAGGACCTGGAGGACTATGGAGACTCTCCAGAGACATTTAGCTGTGCCTGGCTGGCTGGCCTGTCCCTGCCTTCCCCTCCTCCAACCTCCATTAGTACTTTAAATTCACCGTGGGGTGGGGGTGGGGTGGGGGTTCCATTTGTGCTCTTAGGTTGCCCGATTCTTGTGCTGTTCATAAATGAATTGCGTTGATCCAGGAAGGCTTTGCACAAACAGGGCGGAAGGTTGAATGCTCAAAATTGTGAATGGAATCATGGGGGGAGGGGGAGCAGATGCAAATTGAAGGGATTCAGGAATTGCACCCAGTAAAACAAGGTGCGATGTTTGACATCTTGATGGATAAGCACACAGGCTTGTGGTGACTGTAGAAATGTGTTAGTTATGAATGGGCATTTCCACATGGGCAGTGTCCTGTTTTGGCTAAGAATCCGGCATGCAATAAAGGTTAAATTTCTGAGACAAACAGGAATTTGGATCTGAAGATAATTCTAAAGAAAAGTTGTGTTTAACACAGAAAAGGGGAGGTGTCCCCCCACGATACATCAACAATTAAAATTCACAAGTAGATGAATTTGTGCACTTTGTTCGTTAATGGTGAAATGTTGTGCTGTGTGTTGTGAAGCACAAGTGTTGTGAGAAGCAAAAATGCTGCAGTTAAACCTCTGAATTCTGGGGATTTCGGGCTGCTAACATGCCTGCGCTGCTCAAGGGGGGGATGGACGGCGTTGAGAGGCGGAAGTGACTGGCTTCTGGGCGAGAGTGGAGGAGGATTAAATCCCAAAACACAAACCCTGGGAGGACTGAGGAAGCCTCGGCTGCACTAGAGGCCCCTTGGAGGTCATGTAGTCCCAACGCCCTGCTCCAAGAGGATTCCCTGTACCGTTCTCGATGGCTGTCCAGTCTCTTCTTAAAACCTCCAAGGCTGGAGCACCCACCACCTCCGGAGGGGAGCCGTCCCACTGAGTCTTCTCCCTGACAGAAATGCCTCCATCCCAAACAGTTTCTCTCCTTGGCTGGCTCCCATCCAAGACAGTCAGTCAAAGGGAACCTACAGAGTTCTTCTTCTTCTTCGCAGTGGTCAGAGCAAGGATGGTGTGCAAGACTGGGGTGGGGATACACGGAGGGCACTGCAGCTGTGGCCCCTTATTATTAAACCACACCCGATTTCTTTAGCTTGCTCTCTTCCTTTTCACCCACCCAGAAGGAAACTCCGGGACTGAGACCCTCCTAGGAAGCAGCCTGTGACCTCATGATTAACAGCCCACTTTCCCCCCCAGTCCCAATGGGCTGAAGAAGAGGAATTGAAGGCCTCTTCAGACGGTGGGCGACGTAGGCCAGAAAGGCAGCAGAATTCTTCCCTTGGGAAAGAGAAAGGGGGGGGGCGCCAGAGGCGAGAGGGGGAGCTCCGTTCTGATCCCGCAGGACGAAGACAGGCAGGGTTGCTGGCTGCATTCAGTGCCTGAGGCTGCAAGGGGGCACCGGAAGTAAAAGTGAAACAGCCGTTGTGCTTACACACACACACACACACACACACACACAGCCCTGGACCTGCCCTGGGAGGTTTCAGGGTGCCGTTTATGATTGACCTCTTGGGTTGAGGCCCCAGGAAGGGCATCAGAGCAGGACCTCAGCCTGGCACTCTGCCAAGGCAGCCCAGGGTAGACAGTTTGGCAGCAGACGGCTGGCAGAGAAACCACCTCAGGCAAAGGGGGGGGGGGGCTCCATGCACAACTTGAGACCCGCCCCTCCTCCCTGGCAGCTGGGAGTCAGGCTCCGACAGCAGCATCCTCGCCCTCCCTCCCTCCCTGGCTGGTTGTAAAACAAGGGGGGGGGAGGGCTTAGCCAAGCCCCCACCCCCACCAGCAGGCAGGACTGTGAGCTCTGCCCCTCTTGTGCTAGCCAGGGTGGCACCAGATGGCAGAACTGCCCGCCCTTTCCTGGGTCGTCGTCCCCCCCCCCTGTGCCATTCCCCGCTTGGGCCAAGGGAAGCCCCGGGCTCCGCAAAGAGACGTCTGCAGCCATTTGGTACCATTTATTGGGGAATCTTTACAGACGTGGTGGGGGCCGGAGTGTCGGTCGGGGCCAGCTGGGTGGAAGGCCGGAGTTTGCCGCCCGCAGCCCCCATAGGGAACACAATATGGGACACTGGCCATGATGAACGCACACATCACACACACGCACGCACACCCTCCCAGGGGCCGGAGCCAGGAAGTGTTTGGTCCCTGGCCCCCCAAATAGGGGGCCAATCTCACATCTTGGGCACCTCCAGAGCAGCCCCGGCACGTCCAACCCGGCCGACCCGTAGCTGCCTTCCTTGAAGGTCCCGTGGGGCAGGATGGAGAGGAGGTTCCTCAGGGAGAACAGGCCGAGGGGGGGAGGAGGAGGCCCAAGACCGGGGACGGCCAGCCAGGGGTGGCTGGCATCGGGTCGGGCCTGGCCCTCAGCAGAGACCCTTGATTGGGGACCGACGGGGGCGCCCTTCCCCCCCACCCTCGGAGTAAGAAAGTGCTTGCTGCTTCCGGGCATTGCGGAGGGAGGGACGGGGCGGCTCGGCTGCCCCAGCTCTCCCCGCCCCCCCGGAATGGGAAGCCCCCGGAGGGCACCAGAGGGGAGGGCGCCCCACGGCAGGGCCCTCCCTCCGAGTCCAAGTCTGTGAAGGGCGGGAGGGGCGCGGCGGGAGGGGGGGCGATGACCCCCCCTGCTCACTGCTCCTCCAGCCAGGAGGGCTTGTCGGCCCCGGGGCTCTTGAGCTTGATGTTGAACTGTTTCAAGGTCTGCTCCAGCTGCTGCTGGTTGCCAGCGAAGTAGGCCGAGATGGCGTTGTGGAAGAGCAGAAGCTGCTTGTGCATCACCTTCACCTGGGGAGGGGGAGGGGGGTGCAGAGGTCAGTGTCCGCCTGGCAGCCGCGCCCCCTCCCCCTCCCCCTCCTCCCCCTCCTCCGCCGGCCAGGCTCACCTTGTTCTCTTCCAGGAACTTCAGCTTGACGGCCACGTCTGCCCGCAGCTTCTCGTACTTGGCGCGGTGGGCCTGGAAGTTGGCCTGGGCAGCATCCAAGCGGCAGAGCGTGTTGGCATCCCGTGGCCCCAGGCTGAGCTCCTCCAGGTCTGTGCGGTAAGCGTCGTACTCCAGCCTGCACCAGGGGTGGGTGGGTGGGTGTGGCGGGTCAGAGGAGCCACGGCAGCCCGGCCCTGACCGACCGACCGACCGACCGGTTTCCCCCGGGAAGGACCCACCTGGCCGTCTCGTACTGCTTGACCGTCATGAGGGTGTCCTCCATGGTTTTGTTGACCAGGGTGTTGATGCTGGAGACAAAGAAGTTGACGGCTCCCAGCAGGGTCTCCCCGTTCTTGCAGAGCAGCTTCTGAGTCTCGGCGTTGTATCCGAACTCCTCCTGCAAGTGGGGGGAGGGACGGAGGAGATCGAGGAAGCTCCTCCCCCACCTGGGACCCCCCCCCACTTCCCCTGCCAGGGAAGGGCAGCCGCACCTGCTCTGCCTCAAAAGGAGGGCTGCCCCCTGCTTTACGATGGGGGTGGAGCTCTTGACCCCCCCCCCCTCTGGGTGCTTTGGAGGGGAGGAAGTTGCCCCCCCCTCCTCCTCCTCCTCCACAGTCCCTTTTAGCCTTCCCACCTCGCACATCCCCCTCAGCCATGCCCTTCCCCGGGCCTTATCTCCATGTTGGAAGCCTGGCTCTGCCCTCCCTGAGAGACGCCACTTGGGGGGTGTGGGGGGTGGAAGAAGAGCCCACCGGCTGCCTCCTCCTCCTCCTCCTGGGAACAGCAGCTCCCTCACTTCCTCAGAGCAAGTGGTCCCCTCCCAGAGCCAAAAGCTTCACTCCCATCCCTGCAGGGAGTGAGTCAGCCTTCTGAAAGGCCACAGGCCCCGGGGGGGGGTGGGTGAGTGGGGGGATGAAAGCCTGCCCACCGAGGGAGGGACGGAGGGGTGCGCTCACCTGAAGCTCCGGGGACTTCTGGCTGAGGTCCGAGAAGGCGTCCGCCAGGGCATGCTGTGTCTGGACGAGGCTGTAGAAGTGGCTGGTGAGGGCCCGTGCCAGGCCCAGCAAGGACTCGTACTTCCGCTTGGTGTCACGCAGCAGCTCAATCTGGGTCTCCAGCTCCAGGTCGATGGTCCGCGAGCCGCGCCCGAAGCGCTCCGACAGCAGCTGCTTGGTGCACTGCGCCAAGGGTGGGGAAGAGCAGAGGAGGGGCTGGCATTCGGGAAAGGGCCTCTTGCCCTTAATTGGCCGGGTGCCTCCGAGGAGAAGCCACCAGAACGGCTGGGAATAAAGAGGAAGGGCCCTTTCCCTGGCACGGAGGAAAGGGGGCTGCAGGAGGACTCTCTGCGGGGGAGTCACACCCCGACCATGAGAGCGACCCCCCCCCAGCCCTCAGCTAACCCAGGACAGCTGCCCAAAGGCCCCACCGGCATCCGGGGAAGCCCCTCACACAACCCCACAAGGCCCAGAGGCTGCGCGAAGGTGGTTCTTATAGATTTTAGCTCTGCATTTAGCACAATGCTTCCCCATGGACCAGCGTCTAAACTTACGGGTCTTGGACTTCCTTATAAAATCTGCCTTTGGGTGATGGATTTCCTGTCTGGCCGCTCTCAGAGGGTCAGATCAGCTAACCATCTCTCTTCAGCCCCGATTCGTACACCACAGGGTTGCATGTTGAGTCCCTTACTCCATGCTCTTTATGTGCATGATGGCCTCCCCACTCACGCTAGTAATATTATTACTAAATCCTCAGATGATACAACAGTACTGGGGGTCTTTGGGGGGGGGGGAAGGGGGGGATGAGTCTGCCTATCGAGATGAGGTGGACCGGTTGTTTTCGTGGTGTGGAGACAATAACTTGGTCCTTAATGCCAAGAAGACAAGGAGCCGATAGTGGACTACAGAAGGAACAGATCAGACATCCAGGCCTTGCTTACCAAGGGAGACCGAGCAGCGCAAGTGGGCAGTTTTCAGTTTCTGGGCGTTGTCTTAAAAGAGGACCCGACCTGGGGCGCTCACAGCCCTGGTCAAAAGGGCCCAGCAGTGACCCCACCCGAGACTTCTCGGGAAACAACCCCCGGATGGGGAAACTGCTGGTGACTTTCCATCGCTGCCCCATAGAGAGCATTGTAACCACCTGCGCTTGGTTTGCCAATTGCCCAGTGGCAGAGGAGGGCAGCGCTCCATTGCCCAGGGGATCATGGGTTGCCCCCTCCCCTCTTTGGAAGAGCTTTATAACCCCCCCCCCCGCTGCCTTAAGAAAGTTCAAAACCTTCTTAGAGATCCACCTAATTCTGGGCACCCTTTTCGTTTTGAACTATGACCGTCTGGCAGACGGTACAGGACAATAAAAACAAGGACAGACAGTGGGCTGAAAAACAGCTTCTCTCCCAGGGCAGAAACTGTACTGAGTTTTACTGCATAGTGCAATATTAACGCAACATCAGGTTTTCAATTCATTTGTACGGAACACGGATGATACGTGTGTGTGCGCTTTATTTTTATAGTTATAACGTACACCGAAGACGGCATTTAGTTTCGGGTTATGAGGTGCAATGACAGTAAACTCTCCCCACCAGCCGTCACAAGCCGACTCGTCTTCGAGATCGTCCACGGGGCCCTCGAAAAGCCGGCGG
The DNA here is from genome assembly GCF_051295495.1 of Thamnophis sirtalis. Lineage (NCBI taxonomy): Eukaryota > Metazoa > Chordata > Lepidosauria > Squamata > Natricidae > Thamnophis > Thamnophis sirtalis. Next base: position 159,850 of record NW_028261388.1, on the reverse strand, counting down.
TAGCCCCGCAAGGCCCGGGGCTCCATTCAGTGCCTCCCCCCGTTCCCAAGGGGACTCACTTTGTAGGTGTTGATGCCCCATTTCCTGACAATGTCGAACTTCTCCACGGCTACCCCTCGTGTGGCAGCAGCTGCGGCCGCCGCTGCCTCCTCCCCCGTCATGGCTGGGCTGGGGTGGGGCTGGTGCAAGTTGGAGCCTGCAGTTGGCAAGAAAGGATGCCCACCAGAAAGACGGCGACCCCCTTCCCACACACTCCCCCACTGGAAGGGCTGCAAAGCCCCCATTTCCTCACAGGTTTCCCCCTCCCCTCCCTGCCCCCCCCCCACGCAGGACAATACCTGTGGCCACGGGAGCCTGGCTGGCTATGCGGCTGGCAGCCGAAGGGCTGGGGGGGATGAGTGGTCCTCGGGGAGGGTGAGATGGAACGAGGGAGCCTGAAATGGAGGGCAGAGGAAGGCAGGGCAGGGCAGCCGGGACCAGAGGGGGCGAGAGGACACAAGGGGGCAGGCGATGAGCGTGACACATGGTCAAGGAGATGAGGGGGCGAGATGGGGGGTTGCGTACCAAAGGATCCATGAGACAGTGCATGAGACAGTGAGATCCCCTCCCCAAGCTGCCCCCTCCCTCTCCCCTCTGGAGCTCTGGGGAGACGGACATGGCTGCCTACGCAGAGGAGGGGGCTTCCAAGCAGGCGCCCCCCTCCCCAAGCAGCCCCATCAGCCCCTGCAAATGCTGACCTTTGATGATGCTGGTGGGGACGATGCCCTCGGCTGTTCCCCCGTAGCCTCCAGAGACAATGCTGGTCTCGTTCAAGTTGGGCCCCGACACCATCACTTGCTGCAGGTCCTAAGGAAGGGGGGGGGGGGAGAACCAAACTGCCAGCTGCTTCCCCTACAGGGCTCTGCCAGGCGCAAGGAACCCCAGGCGACACAAGGTGGCACCTTTCTGGCTGCTGGCCTGTCGATGACGGGAATCTCGCCACTCACTGAAAAACTGCCAAGCTTTAGGAAGGGCCCCCTTTCCTCAGCCACTGCCCCCCCCCCAGGCCTCTCAACCGGCCGTTTTCCTTCAGGCAGCCCATGGGGCCAAAGCTATCAGGCGGGAGGGCACACAGCAGTGTTCTTCTACAGCCGGCACTGGAATTCCCACAAGAGAGCATCTAGTCCAGCCCCTGCTCAGGGCTCGGTCCACCAGGGGAGGATTTTGCAAAGGACCTCCCGGTCCCTTTGAAAGGGACAAGACTGTCATTAGAGCTCCGCCTCTTGGAGGATTCGGCACCCTGAACAAGTTCGACCCCCTTCTGCTCCCCCCCAAGCGCTCCCTGATCAGTGGGTCCCCGCCTTTCCCAACAGTGAGAGCAATTAATGAGTGGAACGTTTTGCCTTCAGAAGCTTTGGGGGCTCCAGCAGTGGACAAGCACCTGTCTGAAATGATATGAGGGGTCTCCTGCTTCAGACCTCCAACGTCCCTCCCAACTCTGTTATTCCATGTCCTCCCTTCTGTTTGGGAGCCTCCAGGAAAGACGAAATGCCCGCTTCTGTGCCCGCCTGGGCCACTGGCTCCTAGATCTGGCCTGAGCCCCCTTCCCTGAGTGGCTTCTGGGCAGCCAGAGGGTCCCCTCCCTCTTCTGCTTGGCAAACCTTCAGACGGCTGCTTTCCTCGGAGGCCAAACAGAAGCGACCTGGAGGGCCTCCCCAAACTCCCACCCACCTTTTTGGACTGCCCAGGGCTCCGCAGGAGGGGACCTCAGAGGGGGTGGGTGGGTTCCTGCTCCCCCCTGCCTCCCTCCCACCCAAGGCCGCTCTCCCTAGGGCGAAGGGGGCCAGGATCTCCTCTGCCCTCGCCGTCTCCTCCTCCTCCTCCCGCTCCCCTCTTCCATACCTGCTCCAAGCCGTCGTCATCGGCCAAGCGCCTGGAGTCTCCGTTGCCGTGGATGGGGATCTCCATGGTGGCTGCCTTGCTCATCGGTCCTTCGCTCATGCTGGGTGCCTGGGGGGCAACGGGGGGGGGGTTGAGGGGCTCGGCCTCGGCCCTCTCGCCCTCGGCCCCCTTCCCGTCTCTTCCGCGGAGGACGCGGCGGCGGTTCCTCCCAGGGGGCTGAGCCCGGGGCAAGTGCGGTGTTGCAGCCCCCGGGGAGCCCCGGGCAAAGGGAGAGGCCGAGGGTGGGGGAAGCGGCGGCCGAGGACCCCTCCCCCGTTTCCCTTCCTCTCTCTCCCCCGCCGGCCCCGGCAGCCACGGCGGCGGCCCCAGCCAGCCTTTCCCGGCGGCGCTAGCGGGAGCCGAGGACTTCGGAGTCCAGTCCAAATCGGGCCCCGCTTTCCGCGGCGGAGAGGCCTCCTGCCGCCCACCGACGCCCGCCCCGCGAGAGCCGCTGCCAGGGGAGCCGCCCCGCCCGGCGCCCGCAACTCCGGCCGGCCAAGAGCCGCGACGAAGAAGGCCGGACGGGGCCGGGAGCCGCCGCCGCCGCCGCCGCCCCAGGAGGCCACAGACCGCCCGCCCGCGGCCCGGGGAGGAGGGGGCCGGCGGCACCGCTCACCCGCTGCGGGCCGGCCCCGGGGGCTCCGGCGTCGGTCGGGCGCGCGACGGCCCCAGCGCAAGCAGACCGGAAGCGACGTCGTGGGGCGGAAGTGGCGTCACGGGGAGCCCGGGAGGGGAGCGCCCGGCCTGCATGGAGGACCCCGCGCCGGAGTCGCAGCAGCTGCGCAGCGTGAGCCGCCTCCCCTCCCCCCGCCTCCCCTCCCCTCGCCTCCCCTCCCCTCCCCCTCCCCTCCCCCCGCCTCCCCTCCCCCCCTCTCCGCGGGAGGGCGGGCGGGCGGCTGAAGCTTTGCTGTCGTTGCAGCTGCGGGACTTCCTGCTGGTCTACAACCGGATGACGGAGCTCTGCTTCCAGCGCTGCGTGGCCGACCTCAACTACCGCGCCCTCACCCGCCAGGAGGTGAGTCCGGGGCCGGGGGGGGGGGCTGGGGAGAGGCTGGGGGGGTGTGTGAGGTCCACGATGGGGGTGGGGGGTGAGCGAGCCCCCCTCCCCTCCCCCCTCTCTCTCTCTCTCCCCCGCAGGAGGCCTGCCTGGACGGCTGCGGCCGGGAAGCTGGTGCGCTCCAACCACCGCCTGATGGCCGCCTACGTGCAGCTGATGCCCTCCCTGGTGCAGCGCAGGATCACCGACTACGAGGCCGCCGGACACGACCCCGCGCCTCCCGCCGCCCTCCCGAGGGCCCGACGCCTCCTGACCCGCCTGCACCTCGCCCATCTTGGGAGGGGCACCCGGAGGCCCCGAAGAGCCTTCCTCCGGGGAGCCCCGGGGGCGCAGCTCTCCTTCCGCCCAGGGTCCCTCCTGTGGAGGAGGAGAAGCGGTGGCAGGAGGGCAACCGAAGGGGACCCTGGGGAGCAGAAACGTTTCCCAAGGCACGGCCGGCCGGCCGGCTTTCCGTGACTGAGAAGCATTCTGGTCCAGGCAGAGGCCGTTGGAACCCGGCCTTCAAAGCTCTTGGCTGCCCCCAGCCCTGCTCACCAGGGGCAGCTTCTCCCTTTTCCAAGCCCAGGTGGAGGCCAGATCATCAACCGCTCCTACCTGGAGGATCCTGGCCAAGGACCATGGGTGCTGGAAGGAGGACTCTTGACCAGCTAGAATTGGGGCAGGTGGGATGGGTTGTCCTAAAGGCTGCTGCCTCCGGTGACCTTGCTTCTTCAAAATGGCTGCCCCAGAGATCTTTGTTGCTACTCCATTGCGCAGGAGAGCACTAAGCTTAATTGGTTATGCTTAGGTGAGCGTTAAGCAGGCCTGGCCTGGCCTGAGCCACAGCACTGCACTGGGTTTCCCCAAGGCACGCTTGCTTCAAATGTGACCGGGAGGGCCTGTGGGCTGGGGGTCTTTCAGGGCGCCCGTGAGGTCATTGCTTTGAGGCTGGCGGCAGCAGCAGCAGGACCCAGACCCCTTCTCCCTCGCTTGGCATGGGGGATGCGATGGAAGGCCCCATCACACAGCATTTCTGTTAGAAGAGCTGCAGGGTGGGCCTGGGGGATCCAGAGAGGAGATCTGTTCCAGTAGAGGCCTTTGCAGCAGGGAGCCTGAACACATCTAGGAAAGGCGACCCCTTAATGTAACCATGTTCAGCCTCTGGGAACCCTCTGGATGATGGGTTGAGCTGGTAACTTCCTTGCTTCTGGCAACCATACAGTTCTGGGGGCAACAGTGGTAAAGTGGCCTCCCACTGCTTTTTCCTAGTCTGGTCTAATTGCGAGGCCTGGGTTAAGAAGACACCATTGATTGGATTGGATTTTCTTATTACATGTTAAATTCAGTAATTCCCTCATTTTCAGGATACACATTGTACTTGGAATTCCACAGCAATTACGCAGTCTTGCTTTTTGGATTGTATTAAAGAAAGAGAAATACAGTTTCTGAGTCTAGTAACCCATCTCATTTGGCAAGAACTTCGTGCTTTGTGTATAGAAACATTGACCAGTTGTGGTATTTATCCCCTGAGATCAGCACCTGGCTTAGAGGGAACGGCAACATGTACACCTTCATAGATGGGGAGGGGGATCTACCTGTGGGGAGGGGAGGGCACTACAGCTACATGCCGGATGGGATGCACTGCCCAAATATTTGCTCCTCCACAGATCATGGAGGAACCATGCAAGACAGAAATTTTATTGCACTTTTGCCAGTTTACAGAAAATGTGAACATGCTTGTACTGCGGAACACGTTGCACGAATATGGAGTTGAAGGTGGGTTGCTAAACACAGCAAGAACCCCTAGAATGAATGTCCAGTCGGGGTTTTGATATATGTACAGAAACTTGGAAGGCTTGTGATGTCCTGTTAGAGATGTGAACACAGGCGTATTTCTCTGGATGTTTGACAGGGAAAATGGAAATGGATTTATCAGATTTATACACCACTCACATCTCACCCCAGAGATTCTGGGTGGGATACAAGGAATGCCCAAACAACTAGTATAACAGCCCACCCGCTTCCCCCCCCCCCCGGGGAAACTAAGGTGGTGGTGGTGGGTGGGGGTCTTTTTTTAAAGCGGGGGGGGGGGTTTCGAGGGCCGCCGTCCTCGGGGGCGTCTCCTCTGGCCGCGCGTGGGAGGGGCGTGTCGGCCGGGCGGGCCGTTGGTGCCCCTAGCGACGCCGCGTGCGTCCCTAGCAACGCGGGCCCAGCCGCCATGGAGCCGCCCGGTGCCCAGCCGCCCGTCCCGGGGCTCCCCGAAGCGCGGCCCTCGGAGCCCGAGGGAGCCTCCCCGCGGCAACCGGACCCGGCCTGGGCACGCTCCTCCCGGCGGCGCCTGGCCACGCAGTTGCGGGAGGCGGGCCGGGCGGAGCCGCGGGATGTGGAGGCGCTGCTTGCCGAGCTGCTGGCCGTGTGCCGGGAGGTGCTGCGGGGCGGCGGGCGGCGCGCCTGGCTGCGGCTCCTGGAAGCGCTGCAGCTCTGCGCGCCCTTCCGCGGGCTGCTCTTCGGGCGCGCCCCGCTGCCCGCCTACCTGCGCGCCCTGCGCTACCAGGCCTGCGGAAGCCGGGCGCTGCTGGCCGACCTGGACCCGCAGGGGGCGCTGCGGAGGGCCTTCCCCAGCCAGCGCGCGGCGCTGCGAGACGACCCCGAGGCCCCCTGGCCCCTGGCCCTGGCCGCCGAGGCCCGCCGCCTGCCCGCCGCGCCGGAGCCGGCCTTCGCCGGGCTGCCCTGCCCCTTCCGCGCCGCCTTGGACGCCCCCGCCGCCGGCCTGCTGCACCCGCGCCCCGTCTCCCTGCCGGAGCTGCAGCGCTGCGTGGGGCCGGTGGGCGGCCGCGTGGCCCGCCTGGAAGCCCCCTGGGCGGGTGGGCTGGGCATGCTGCCCCTGGCCCTGGCCGCCGCCCTGCCCGTGGACTTCGCCTGCGCTGCCCGGTGAGCCCCGCCGGTGGGAGAGCGGGAGGCTCGGAGCGAGGCCGGCAGGGAGACCGCCTGAGCCCAGTCTGACCCCCGCTCCCACCCCTGCCGCAGCAGCCCGTCTCTGGAGTCTGCCGAGGTGGCCAGCCCCGCACCGGCCCCCGGGCTCCCGGTCGCGGCGCCCCCGGCGGACAGACAGGCCCCGATGAGCGGGTTCCAAGTAGCCGAAGTCCTCTCCGGGAGATACCACGCGGGGGAGATCCGCTTCTTCTACCTGAACACTGCCCCGAACCGGCATTTCAGGTACCGCGTCGCCCCCTTTAGAGCCCCCGCTCGCCGGGCTTTGCCTCCCTACACGGCTGCCAGCTGGCCTTCCCCGCGCAGATGCTGGGGACGGGCGTCATCGGCTGGCGTGGGGCGGCGGGCTGCAGCCTCTGAGCGGAGCGGAGGCTCCTGGCGGGCCGGGGCTGCCCAGCCTGTCCGAGGAGATGGGCGTTGTGAAGGGCTTTTTCCTCCATGGCCTTCCTCCCGCCCTGGCTGTAGGCCTTACGACCTAGTGACCGTCCCGGGGTACCTGATCAAGCCCCAGCACTACGTCTTCTCGCCCCTTCGGGGTGCTGTGCGTGCATCCCGAGGAGGGCTCCGTGGCGCTTTCCTTGGGCGACTGGCATCGGGAGGCCCGGCTGTGGCAGCTGATGCAGCACATCCCCTTCTTCCGCCTCTTCTTGGTCCGCAAAGCCTTCACTCGGTAGGAGCCCTGGGGGTGTGTGGAGGTGGGGGATTAGGAGGGGCCTCTCCTCCCTGCTCTGTGGAGAGTTGCTCGGAGGAAGAAGGTAACTCAGCCTTTCTCAGCTGGTTCTCCCCCCCTCCCCCCAGGTGGTGCGTTAACGTCAAATATTTGCAATACTTGAAACTCCGGGAGAAGCTGAACTTCCAGTTGCTTCAAGCTGTGCCCCATTTTGGAGCAGCACTTCTTCACATATCCAGGTTGGGGTGCCAAGAAGCAGCGGTGGGATCCAATTTCTTCTACTACCGGTTCTGTGGGCGTGGCTTGGTGGGCGTGGCTGGGGAAGGTTACTTCAAAACCCCCATTAACCCTCCAGATCAGCTGGGACTGGGGAGGCAGAGACTAGAGGGGGGGGTGGAGGCCACCCAGAGGTGGCATTTACCGGTTCTCCGAACTCCTCCAGATCTCTGCTATCGGTTTTCCAGAACCGGTCAGGACCTCTGCGGAGAAGGCAGTGAGGAGACCCCGGGGTCACAGGAGCCCCTCCACTGCTTTGCGGCCTCTGCAGAGATTTCTCTCTTTCCTGTTTAGACTCCTGCAGGAGTTGCAATCCGTCCACTGGCTGCCAACTGGCGCCAGCAGGTGTTACAACTTCATTGAACTCAAGCGGTCTCTGGCCCAGATGAACAGCAACGCAGACGGGTTCCTTCACAGGTTCCTCGCCCTCTGCACCTCCATCTTGGAGCTGGTGAGCCTCAGCCTGAGTGGGACAGGGGCTCTTGCAAGGGGGAGGAGGGGGTGTTTTCAGGGGAGTGGTGAGATAAGGCTCTGCGTTGCAACCCCCACCCCCCCACCCCTTCTGCCTCTTTCTCTCAAGGAAAGTTTTGGATTAGATTGCAAGAACCAAGAAAATCCATCTCATTTTAACTCTTGCCACATTTCACATTGGCGACGCAGCCTGGTCAGTGGTTGTGAGCTGATGTGAGAAGAGTATTTCAGTGAGGCAATTTAATTTAATTACTTTAGTAGGTTTGTAACGATCACACACTCTATACGGGTCCAAGAAACGAAGAATGAAAAAGCAGTTCACCCTAAAGGACAAAGCAGCACACACAGAAGCCCTTACGCAGCTCCCTCGATTGAAAAGTCTTTTTATTTTAATTGAACAAAACCACACAAAAAGAATCCTCCTTCATTACATCTTGTAGAAAGCGTGTCGATTGGCTGCAGATAACTTTCGTGCATTTCTACCACAGTCATTACTTATAGTTCATATTAGATTATACACTTTAAGTCAAAAAAGCTTTGCATATCTTACTATCAATGTACCACAATTCTCATTTGACTACAATTATTTGAACAGGCTTTTACCTCAAATCATTCATACTTAAAGACACAACCACATAATGGAATTCATTAGCTATTTCAAAAAACCCTCCAATAACATTACACCTTTATAGCATCTTTTAAGTAAAAGTCAATTAATAGAGTTTCTAAACCTTTCCCCCCCTTTTCCTCCCCAACTCACTGTTTAGAATTTATATCTAAGTTACTTTTGCCAATACCATAGCATGTATATGTTGTTAAATAATGTCCATTGACATTTCCCTGTTGTTATTATAATTGGCTAAAAATCATTTACTATTTATGTCCCATCTCCTATCATCAGACACCCCCCCCCCCAAAAAAAACCTTACACCTTTATAACAAGATCTAAATAAAAATCTGTTAATAAAATTTATAGGTCTTTTTCCCAAGTCACAATTTGCAATTTATATCCAAGTTTCTTTTCCTAGATTGCCAGTACATGTATATATCATTAAGCTGTATCCATTATCATTTCATTATTGTTATTATAGTTAATTATTTGTTAACGAATAAACATTTGATAACAATCTAAAACAATCTAAGAGTTACTAAATTCCTACTTATTAATCACCAAAATCAACTAATTTTTTACTGGCTTCTTCTTAAGCCCCGTCCCACCCGGCCCTTTCTCTTCTCTGCATTCACCAAACTCTGTCCGTTGGTCCAGTGCAGCCAGCAGCTTCTACCAGAGAGAGAGGTTTTAGCCAGTGGATTCCTCCCGAGCGCCTGTCTTGCATCGGGTAGCCTTGGCAGGTTCATTTCTGTAGAGGTCCCCCGTGGAGCAGTGCTCTGTGGTGCCCTGTCCCACCCGGTGGTGGTTCTTCTTCTGCCTGCTGGGTTCTCTGAAGCCGAGAGAAGCCTTGGAAGGAAGTGGCCTTTCAGTGCCTGGTTCATGATAGCAGGCAGGCTCCGGCCTTTAACTGTTGCCGATGATCTCCTTGCTGCTCTCTGTGCTTGTTGTTTGCCCAACTGAGCCACCTGATCACCGTAGTAGTGAGTGTGGGGTGGGCTCCCTGTTTGTAGACCACCCTTTGCCCAGCCAGCCTTGGAGGGCCGATGGGCTTCTCCTGGTGGTGCCTTGATGAAAAGTGTTTTCTGCTTGAGTGTTTAACCGCCTGGTATGTTTAACCCTGCTGCTGCTTCTTCTTCCAGGGTGGGCTGTTGGAGAGCGGGGGGGGGGGAGGGTGTTCTTTTGGTCCCCTTCCTGGCTTTTTAATTGTCTCTCTTGAATGGTGTGCAAAAGTGGGCTTACATCTTCGCCTCGGCAGGCTCGGTCTGCAACACAGACCGGATCTGAGGAGAGGAAGGGCCCCTGGAAGGGCCCGGAAAGGGACCCGTTGTCAGTGGGTCCCGCTGTTTTGTGTGCAATGCTGGCAGGTGCGGGATGACACCTACAAGATGGTCCATGGGCTGCAGACGGAAGTGCAGGGCTACCGGTTGTACATCACCAAGGAGTCCCCGTACCAGCAGCGCCTGGAGTTCGAGAGGCTGCAGTGCCGCTTGCGAGAGGCCGAGTCCTGGCTGCAGATGCTGGGGACCCTGGCCATGCTGGTGAACTTCCTCATTTGCCAGACCCTCATCTCCGTGATGCACCAGGAAGCCTCCAGCTTTGTCAATTTTACCATGCAGGTCTGCCTCAGGGAACACGGAGGGCAGAGGAATTGGGGACGAGACCCCCATATGTGCGTGGGGGGGGGGGGAGAGATGGAGTAAAACCTCCCGGGAAGCCCCCTTCTTCGGCTTCCAGGACCAAAGAGCCTCTGTGTTCTCACCTGCCTTTTGGCCTCTTCCCTTGCAGGCCGATGGCTCCACCCAGAAAGCCGTCCTCCGGGTGCAGCTGGTGTTCAGTGCGGACAATCAGCTCGTAGTCTTTCCCTCCAGCGGGGAGCTGGAAGACTGCCTGTTGGGGGCTCTGCAAACAATGGTGGAGACCGTCCTGGAGGTGGGCTAGTGCGGTCCTTGTCTTTCTGGCCCAGTGTCTCCCGTGTGCCCCCCCCCCCCGGTCGCCAAGCAGGATGGCTCCCGAGGGGTGTCCGGGATGGGGCTGTGGGTTCTGACGTGAACTGGCTTCAGCCCACAACGTTCCTGACTTCCTGTGCCCTGCAGACCACCCGGGTTAAAAGTGAGAAGGCAGAAGCTCAAGCAGGCCCCAGGACCCCTGAAACAGAGCGTCCGCCCTCCCAAGCAGGTGGGGAGCCAAAGAGCCTGTGGGAAGAGGGCCTGGGGGCAGCAGGGCCTGGGGGTCTGGGCCAGGAGCAGAGACGCCCCGGAGGGAACCCTTCTGCTCGGGGGCACAAAAAGGGCCGCGTCCTTTTCAGCTCCAGAGAGATGAGGAGCGCTTGCTGCCCTGGGCTGGCCTGGTTCTCCTGGGCCTCCCGTGTTTCAGTCCTTTGTCCAACCCATCGCTTTAAGATTTCTTTCTAGCTGCCTTGCCCAAAACGAGCCTCTTTAGCAAACAGCCGTTGGGTCCTCCCTTCCTCCCCTTAAAGCTGGAGACGTGGCCCCCGCGGCCCCTGGGGATGATCAGATCTCCCGGCTGCGTGAGCAGCTGCAGCAGATGTCGCTGACGGTGCTGTGCAGTGATAAAGCCCAGCTGGTGCATCGTTTGGACCTGAAGGCCTGCAGTGGGCTTCAAGTGGTGGGCCACCGGCTGCGGGCAGAGTACCCCTTGATGTCTCGTGAGCAGCTGGAGACCGACCTGCACACAGACAGCATCATCCAGACGGCCATGGCTAAACTTCAGGACCTCTTCATGGTGAGTCTAGTTCGAGGGCCTCTGCTGGCCCCTCCACCTAATTCGGCAATGTTTTCCTGCTGCCACCTGAGGAATTTGGGTTCCAGCAAATTGAAGGGATGGGACTCTCGAGCGGCTCCGCCTCCCAGCCGCCTCTGGCAGGAGGGAAGGCGGCCTAAAGCAGCCCCTCCGTAAAGGGAGGCGGCAGGAGTCATCAGCCCAGGAGATGAGATGAGAAGATGCTGCATTGGGGGTTTCCTCAGGTTCTGGGCCCACAAGAGAGATGAAAGGGAAGGGATGGGAAGAGCGGGGGAGGGGCAAATGTGTCCCAAAGAGAAGGAGGAGGGGCTCCTGCCCATCAGGGACCACCTTCCGACTCTGGCTCACGGGCTGCCCAGAAACACAGGAGGCCTCCCGACAGTTTCCTACCTGCTCGGCTCAGGTCCTCCTCCTCAGCCCCTCCTCCGTTCTGGCAGCCCAGGGAGGCAGCCTGGGAACGCAGGGAAGTGGGAAACGGGCTCTGCCAATTGTGTCAGTGGGAGAAACATTTGCTTTCTGAAGCTGAGAATTGTAGAGTTTGAAGAGAGCCCTGGCCCTGCTCCCTGGACACCCAAAGTGGTCAAAGAGGAAGTAAAAGAGGAGGAGGAGGAGGAGGAGGAGGAGAATCTAGCCCTTCAAGAGGCGCAATCAGGACTACTAGCTCTGTGTACAAATGGCCGAGTGGGTAGTGTTGTGTCCAGGTACCGAGCAAGAGTTACCTAAGAGCAGAAGGCCCTCCACAGCTTCCTTCGAGGCGTCAGGCTCTTGGGAATCTTCCCATCCCATTCCCCAGGGCATCTTTCCTCGGTTGACTAGGTGGCCAACCGGATGCCCTCCGCAGCCCCCGCTTTTTCCTCTTTGGAGCCCAGGCAGGAGTCCTTTGTTGAGCCTGTCCGGTGGTCTTCCTGGGGGTGTCAGGTGTGACTTCATTTAATAATCAGGAAAGAAACCACTCAACTCCATTTGTTTGAAATTAAGTGTACTTTTACTAATTAGAAATGAACAGTAGCGAAGCGAAGCTGAATCTGGTTAATTAGGCGCGAAAGCAAAGAATATCATGTATAATTCAATCCCCTCCCCCTTGGCCCCCCAGTCCATAGTCCAATTATAATGCACCCAACCGTCAGGTGGGAGATGTCTTCGAAAGGCATCACCAGGATGGAATGCCGGACAGAGTTAGCCTTGGCGGGAAACTCCCTTCCTCCACATGCGCAGTGAGATGGTCAGGCCAGCGTCTAGAATCTTCCTCCAGCACATCACGATTCCCCTCCCAAATACCATGCCCCCCCTCCCCCCGTTTCAATGGCAGCCGAAGCAGCAGCAAAGCAGAGGCTGACGGGGGGGGCGTGAGGCTTGTGGCCGCTGCTTTTCATCCAGGGGTCTAGGATGGAGATGAGAAAAACAATGTCAGTGGGGACCCCTTTCCTGAAGCTCTGCGGATGGGAAGTCTTCTTGGCAGGTTTGAACCCGTGCCACGCTCCTTCCTTCCCCTCTCCTCTCAGCATTTTTGGCTTCTCAGCACAGTCTCCCAGCGTTCCCTGAGAAGCTGAGAGGCTCTTTTCCAAGGGGGCAGCCAGATGATGCCCTTCCGTTCCTTCTCCTCAGGGAAGCCCCACACAATAGCGGCTCCTCTGAGCAGCTCTCCCCCTGCCTGCTCACACCTGTGGGGGCCCAGCGTCCACCCTCTGTCCAGGCGACCTCTCCGTGGGCCTCCCTTGGGGGGACGGGGGCTTTGGCTCCCCTCCTGAGCTCCGGGCAACAGTGAGCAAAGGAGCTCCTTCCCCCTTCAACAAGGGGCTTTGGCTGTAGGTTCATAGGTGACCAGTCTGGAGTTAGGTACAGAAGGAATGACCAACGGTTTGCCTCTGCACAATTACACCCAGCCCACCTCCCCAAAAGGAATTGGCGCAGGAACCGAGGGAGACGCCTGGCTCCGGCTTTGGCATGCAGGAGGCCTTCCTTCCCCACTGAACCACCCCCCCCTTCCGCTGGGAGAGCCTCTCTCACCCGAAGAGCCTGGCCGAGCGCTCCGTCTCCCCACAGGCTGGGCTGGCAGAGACACAGCTGCTCTGCCGAGAGTACTCTTGGCTCGGCCATATCTACCAGTACGTGCACAGCTGGAGCGACGGCCAGCTGGAGAGCATGAAGGGACTGCCGGCAGAAGAGTACGTGAATCAGATCCTCAAGTTGCGCACCTGGGCGGTCCAGGTGCAGAAGGTGCCGCTGGTGGTCATCACCTTCAACCGCTTCTTCCTGGTGGACTGCAGTGGCATTCTTCAGGACATCCGTAGGTGTTTCCTGGGGTGAGGGGAGGGAGGGGGCCTCTCGTGCTGCTGGCGCCCCTGAGCCTGCCTTCCTCTCCCCCCGCCCCCCGCAGTGCCCCTCCTGGCCTCCATTGACGAAGACATCCTGGCCCTCCTGCTGAGCGAGATCACCGAGCGCAGTGCGCAGTTCATCACCGAGTTGGCCTCAGTCCTGCAGCTGTACATGAACGTTGGCACCGACATCTTCACCATTGCCAAGTGTTCGCAGAAGGTAGGTGGAGATCGTCAGGCTCCTTTCCCTTCCCACGGGGGCTCCCGAGAACTATTTCGCCAGCCTGGGAAATTAAGGGCATTGTACCAAGCAAGCTAAGACGCAGTGGCAAGCGGGATGGGTTGTGTTTGGGATCTTGGGATCTTGGGAGAGATGCCGATTTGAATGTGAGGGTGAGTTGAAGTTGCCTGGTGGGACGCGGATGGAGAGCCTTGGTTGGGTCTGCGCGTGTAAATAAAATTAGCCTAGGAGACTTCTTCTTTTTTTAATCTATTTTTTTTATTTTTAAACATAAAAAAAAACATATTTAAAAAAATGATCTCATCCATTACATACATCATGTCGTTTGGTTACAAGTGTTTTTGCATCCATATTCTCAAATACATTTACAATCACAGATTTTTCATCTAGTATAACTAAATACCTCACTTTCATTGTACAATGTATATTCAAATACAATTAATATTATTATTTTTTCAATAAACCTAATTCCCTTACATTCTTGATTGTCTATTTAATAACAGTATACCTTTATATAATCACAGATCCCAATATGAAAGCGATTTACCAACCATTTATATTTGTATATCACTGTTTTCAATTATGTATAATTCCACCAATCAACTATCGAGTATGCTTATGTTCATTATAGTCCTTGTACATCATACCTTCAAACCAAGATGTAATTCCTTCATTTTTCAACAAGGTATTCTAAATAGTCACTTCATATATATATACCAATTTTTAATTATTCCCTTATTAAAATTATTTATCAACAAGATATTGTAATATGTTCTTAAGATTATACATTATATCACCAATCCTCTATCAAGTATACATAAAATCGTTGTTATCCTTATCCTTTTTAAAGCAAAAAATTCTAAAGTATTCAATTCATAGATGTATCAGTTTTTCATTGTTAATCTATTTCACAGCATGATTGTGTTTTCATTTAACTCCTTCAGTTAAAACATGAGTAAAACATTTTTCATTTCCAAGTTTTTTCCCCCCAGCCACTGATAAAACAAGTCCCATATCTTATAAAATTGCTCGTCCTCTTGTTCTCTAATTTCAAGTGTCAGTTTACTCATTTCGGCACAGTCCATTATTTTTCTAATAACTTCTTCCTGTTTTGGGATTGTTTCATTTTTCCAGTTTTTTGCAAATACAATTCTGGCTGCTCTTAACACATTTACAATCAGATATTTTAAGTCTTTGTTATAGATTTCTGGTATGATTCCCAATAAAAAGATCTCTAGTTTAAAGTCTATTTATTTGTGTGTCATTTTCTCCAACCACATATGGATTTTAGTCCAGTATCTTTTAGCTTCAATGCAAGTCCACCACATGTGGTAATATGAGCCCGGTATCTGATGACATTTCCAACACTTTTCTGATTTGTTCTTGGACATTCTTGCAATTCTGGTTGGGGGTAGATGCCACCTGTAAAACACCTTATACAAGTTTTCTCTATATGCAGTAGACATTGTCATTTTATAGTTTTGAGACCACAGTTTCTGCCATTTCTCTAAATCAATCCCATACCTAACGTTTCCCCCCCAACTATCATGGTTTCTTTAACTTGTTGTTCTTGTAATTTAATCTCCAATAAATATCCGTATAGTTTTTTAATTACTTTTTCATCAGTACCTGTTAAAATTTTGTCTAACTCAGTCATTTTATTGTAAAAACCTTTGGATTTTCTATCTTCATTATATCTAGATTGTATCTGTACATATGAATACCAATTCATTTCTATCCCTTCTTGTTTCAACTCTTGGATAGATTTGAGTTTACCCTCTACATTCAATAATTCAATATATCTAACTCTTTGTTCTTTTTTATATATTATTGGATATGAAAATGCTTCAATCGTTGATATCCAGACTGGAATTTTTAAGTAGTGTAATCTTTTAACCTTTTCCCAGTTTAATAACAAGGCCTCCCTTATATAATGTCTTCTAAAATAGCCATGTGCTTTAGTTCCCTTATACTATAAAAAAAGCATGCCATCCCAACAGTAAATCATGACCTTCTACATTCAATAGTCTAAGAGTTTTTTAGTGTTATCCACTCCTTAATCCATATCAAGTTTGTTGCTTGGTAATATAACTCCCAATCAGGTAAGCCCAGTCCTCCTCTAGTTCTAGCGTAACCGTTTGAGTTTTATTCTTGCTTTTTTCCCTTGCCAGATAAACTTCAAAACTATTTTATTTAGTTCTTGAAAAAAGCCCTTACCCAATCTGATTGGGATTGTCTGGAACAGGTATAAAATTCTAGGTAGGATATTCATTCTTCCCATCATTGATAATTGTAAATTTTCCCATTTCATCAAGTCAGTCGCAATTTGTTGTTTTAGTCTAGTATAGTTGTCCTCCTTAAGAGTTCTGCATATAGGTAATAAATATATCCCCAAGTATTTAACCTTGCTTGTGATTTGAATCTGAAAGCTTCTGACAACTCTTCCTTTTGCTGGGATGTTCTTTGTCATAATCTTTGTTTTGTCTTTGTTTATTTTCAAACCTGCTACTTTTCCATATTCTTCTATTCCTAACAATTTGGGTGCTGTTTCTAGTGGATCTTCAAGAATAAAAACGAAATCATCTGTAAACGCTTGTAAGCTTATATTCTTTTTTAATTTTCATTCCTCTTATTCTTCTTCTCTAAACTTTCTATTTAAAACTTCTAATGTTAAGACAAAGAATAACGGTGATAATGGACAACCTTGTCTTGTACCTCTCTTTATTTCAATAGAATCTGTCAATTCTCCATTTACCATTATCTTTGCTGTTTGTTTATGATATACCATTTGTATGGTTTGAATAAATTTCTTACCAAATTTCATCAGCTCCAATTCTAGAAACATAAACTGCCAGTTCACGTTGTCAAAGGCCATCTGTGCATCGAGAAACATCAAAGCCATTTGTTTTTCGGGATGAGCCTCATAATATTCCAAAGTATTCAAAATCATTCTCATATTGTCTTTAATTTGTCTCTTGGGTAAAAAACCATTTTGGTCTGAGTGGATGAAGCTATTTAAATATTTTTTGAGTTTCTCTGCTAGTATAGATGCAAATAGCTTATAATCTGAATTTAATAAAGAAATTGGTCTATAATTCTTTGTGTTAAATCTGTCTCCTCCTTGGGTAGCAATGCAATGTATGCTTCTGACCATGATTTCGGTATTCTACTCTCAGATATCACTTCATTCATAACTTCTAAGAGTGGGAGAGTCAAGGTTTCTTCAAATATTCTGTAGAATTCCACAGGTAGTCCATCCGGACCTGGGGCTTTTCCATTATTTTGTTTTTTATGTGCTTCCGTTAGCTCCATCATTGTTATTTTACTTTCCAACATTGTTCTAATTTCATCTGATATCTGGGGAAGATTACCATCCTGTAAATACTTTTTAACTCCTTCCTCTTCCACCTTCTCTTGTTCGTAGAGCTTAGCATAGTAATCTTGTATAATTTTTTTTTCTCAGTGTTTCCATACTGAATTAGAGCCAAGGTGGCGCAGTGGTTAAATGCAGCACTGCAGGCTACTGCTAGATCAGCAGGTCAGCGGTTCAAATCTCACCGGCTCAGGGTTGACTCAGCCTTCCATCCTTCCGAGGTGGGTAAAATGAGGACCCAGATTGTTGGGGGCAATATGCTGACTCTCTGTAAACCGCTTAGAGAGGCCTGAAAGGCCTATGAAGCGGTATATAAGTCTACTGCTATTGAATTTGTCATTGTTCATCTCTTAATTGGAATATTTTCTTTGCTTCTCTCTCTTTTTTCAGTTTATATGCCAGCCATCTGCCTGGTTTATTTGCATTTTCAAAGTAATTCTGTTTAGAGCCTCTAATTCTTTGTGCCAGTTCTTACTTTTCCAGTAGATCCATTTTATGTTTAATTATATCCATTTTTATTTTAACATCTTTTTTGGTGGCGATCTCTGTAACTCTCTTTCAAGTATTTTGTAGTCATTATCTAAAGCTTTATGCATTTGTCTTTTCTTTAAGTTCCTCTTCCTTGTATAGTCTATTATCAGACCTCTAGTATCCCAAAGATTCTGCATTGATGTATCTTCTTTCCTATTTTCTTAAAAAAAAAAAAAAAAGGCTAGTTCTTTTTCCATTTTTTGTACCAAGTCTTTTTCTTTCAATATAGTATTAGTTAATGTCCATCTAGATCTTATCCTTTGGCCTTTCCATTTAATTGTGATTGGATTGTAGTGCTTGCTCCGATCTCAATTTCTTGTGCGTTACAAATCAATTCTGCTGAAGCCGATATCATATCAGTTCTGGAGAATGATGAATGCCTATTTGAATAGAAAGTATATTGTTCTTTCTTAGCATTTCTTTCTCTCCATATATCTTTTAAATTTATTTCATCTATCATCCTGAAGAAAGATTTCGGAAGCAGTTTCCTATTTAGCTTTGTTGTTTTGTGTGTTTTGTAGTCCATGTTCTGGTTCACAATGCCATTGAAATCTCCCATCATACAAATATCAACATAGTCTAAATCCAAGATTCTTTTATGCAATTTTTTATAAAATTCATCTTGTTTTTCATTAGGAGCATAGATTCCAATCAGAAGTTTTTGTTTTTTTTGATATCCATAATTTCCACCATCAAAATTCTTCTCTCTTCATCTGCATAGATTAATTTTGCTGGAATATTATCTTTAATATAGAAGATCATTCCTCTTTTCTCGCAATTCGCCAGTGTTGTAAACCTTTTCCCAAGCTTTGGTTGGGTTAGTAGGTATTCATGTCTCTTTTGAATAGGTCCTCCTTGTAGGCAGATGATTTCAAGTTTTAACTTTTCTAATTTGTGAAATGTTTTCTTTATTTTAATTGCTAAGTCCATTAATATTGATTGTAATCATTTTTCTTTCCTCCATGTTTATACTTTATGTACAAGGTTTAGAGCTCTAGTAGGTCTGGGTTCTCGTTGTTCTCTGTAGCTTACACCCCCCCCCCCCACCGCACCTCCTCCTTTCTCAATTCCACCTAGGAGACTTCTTGAAGAATCCTTGCTGCCTGCTATATTTTTATCAACCACCCACCCACCCCCACCCCCGTGTACAGAGTTTTATAGCAAAGGCATGTGAGGGACGGCCTTGTTTCTTGGTAGGCATATCCATCAGCAGCAGAAAGAAGCCCCTTGGTCTCCTGCTTAAAGCCCCAGGCTAGAAAGGCAGGGAGGAGGGAGGGTTCACTTCAGCCACGAAGGCCAGCTGGGTGGCCTTGGGTCAGCCCCACTCTCGGCCCAGCCCACCTCACGGGGGGGGGGGGTGGTTGTTGTGAGGAACATGAAAGGGGGAGGAGGGTATGTTGGATTTGGTCACCACCTTGAGTTATTTGTAAAAATAATAAAGACATATTAAAAAACATTAGATCTGTTTGCCATCTTCAGTTTATTAAAAAAAAAAATGAATTAGTATCCAAGATCTGTGAGGGATTCATTTTTTTTTCCAACCAATTTTTTATTTTTTATAATCTTTATACATATCAGTGAATGAATGGTGTGGTAACTGGGTAGCATACATTTCAGTAAACCTAAGTGTAGTCTTATTATTCCTAAATATTACATTATTTCATATTATTTATACGTGCCTTTTATTATCACCTTTCATTTCTGAACCATCTTTCTATCCTTTTGTATATTTTAACATATTACCCTATTTTTCGGAGTATAAGACACACCCTTTCCCCCCCAAAAAAAGAGGGTGAAAATCTGGGTGTGTCTTATACTCCCAATGTAGCCCCAGCCACCCACTCCATGCATCGCATTTTCAGGTGGTTCCAGGCGGCAGGGGTCCCACTTCCACTTGGACTTTGACATCGGGCTTTTTGCCCTTTAAAAGCAAAACCTTATCACCCTCTGCACATTTAACTGGAGGGGGTGGGGTGGGGGCAAAAGAGGGACCTGGCACTGAAGGCTTCACTCCCGAGACACCCCTGTCTTCCCACCTATAACCAAAAGCCTGGCTTTCTCGCAGCAAAGCCCGATAGAGATGCATCACTCCGGTCCTCCTGGACGCAGCCATATCACAAACATATTGTCGTGCTTCCCAGCAAGACCCTTGCGCTTTTGCTGCTTCGGTCGGAGCCTGAAGCGGCCCTGGGGAGCATGTGGGTTGGGACTCGGTGAAGTGGGCATAGCGCAGGAGGTATAAGGCAGTTGCTGTGATCTCCGCTGCCGGGAACGCCTTCGTTTCAGATCTGCCGCCTTCTGCACACCCAGTTTAAGATCCACCACCCTCTTCCCTACATATTCATACAACAGGATAGCTTTATCATGGCATCCGTTTGAGCGGATGGTGGACTGCCTTTTTTTCTTGTTTTACTGCCCCCAAATTAAGGTAATTATACTTAATTATATATATATATAATTAAGGTCTTATACTCTGGTGCATCTTATACTCTGAAAAATATGGTAATATATAATTATTATTATTCCCCACTATTTTCTGTCCCTATTTTAACTTCCCCTCTTTCATAACACTACAATATTCAAAGACGTGTTTTCCACCTATTTTGTTGTTTATATTTCCTTAGTTAAATCAAATTTCCATCCTTCATTCTTCCATTATTCAATATCTCCTTATACAATTTTAGTATCAATCATTTATACATTTAGAGTACTTCTATTCATATTCTTTCCAGTTCTTCAATCCATATAATTCTGTTATTAATACATATTTAGATTATTATATATTTATAGATATTTACCTAGTCGCCCATTAAGTTCTAACTTTCCACTATTTTTCATGTATTTATACATATTTACTAGTAGTCATTCAAAATCTATTTTTCCAATTCTTCATATCCATTTATATTAAAATATTATCCTGATATCTGTCACACTGCTAAAATAATAATACAACCTGTATAGTTCTAATAATAATACACATTATTGAAATATATTCATTAAAATATTATTTTACTCTTATTTTCTCTTACCCAACATGAACCTTTAATCTTATTTTATTTTTATTTTTCCTCCCACATTTGTCCCTTAAGTCTTTTATTCCCTCTATTTGACTATTCAATCTAACTTTTACTCCCAACTCTACCCTGTCTCACTGTCTAATTCCAGAACTATCCATCCCAAGGTAGATTCCCCCAGGGCTGCAGCAGAAGAGGGGCAGGTTCTGTACATGGCTTTAACTGGTGGAATTGGAATGTAGCAGTTGTGAATTGTGGCTGTGGTTTGTTCCTCTGCAGCTGGAGCACTACCAAGGCCAGATGCCCGAGCTGCAGGAATACGTGGACTATGTGCGCGCTCTCAGTGAGGTCATCCAGCAGTGCTATCGCCCTCTGAGCCCCAGTGAAGAAAGTCTGGAAAACATGGTATGGTCCTCCTCTTGAACCCTGGTGGAGCCATGCCTTTGAGCAATTGGGAAGGGAAGAAGAGCTTGCCGGAATAAAGAAAGACCGTGCTTTCCAAGAGGTGCCGGGGGACTGAGTGGAGGGGCTTCCTGACCCTTCTTCACCTCCCTCCCCCCCCTGCACCTCCCCCTAGCTCTTGGTCTTCCCCGTTAGGGCAGAGTGGGGGGGGGGAGGGAGAGCCAGAAGCGGCAGATTCTTGCTTGGCTCCTTCTCCGGGAGGGGGGAGGGGCTATGCGTTCTTCTCTTGCAGCCATTCGGCCTCCATGGTGGGCTCCATCATTCTTGGGTGGATGACAGCTGCCATCCCCTCCTCTTCCCCCTGTGGGACTCCTGATCCCTTCGGGGATGGCCACGTAGGGCCTGAGCCATCTCTCCCTCCCTCCTAGCTCTTAGACACCTGGGATGCTTTTGCGTACCAGCAGCGGGAGGTCTCCGACTTCATCGTTTCACGCCGCCTGAGCATCATTGCTGAGCTCAGCAGCTCCCTCCAGGAAGCCACTCGGGAGCTCCAGGAACTGCTGAACGCGGTCACCTTAGGCCGCTTCCAGGACCCGACCCAGAACCCTCGTGTCATGGAGGATGAGCTGATGCGAATCCTGCAGCACTTTCAGGCTGTGGTGGGACGTGTCACGGACCTCTGCCACTCGCAGCGGATTCTGACAGGTGGGGCGGCTGCCAGCCGAGTCCTACCGGGGGGGGGGAGGAGGGGGTTCCCCTGCGTGTGACAGGTGAGTCAGGGGTCTCCTGATGCCTTTTGCAGGGGGACGCACGGACTTCTCCCTCCTCACCGGGCAGCAGGAGGTCATCGAGATCCACATCCATGTCTGGCAGTTGTTCCGCATCGTTTCTGAGCAGATCAAGGAGTGGAAGTGCTTGGCCTTCGTCAAGGTGAAGGCGGAGGCGGAGACGCAGCCGGCTGGAGTTTGGCCCCTTCCCCGCCGTGTCCACAAACTTAACCGCTCTTTGGCATCCACAGTGCCAGCTCCCCTCTGGCAATGACGCCCGGAGGTCCTTTGGAGCCGGGATGCCATTCCAGCCTCGTCAGCCGTCAGGGTTTCATGCGGCAAGAAATCATTTCATTTGGCCAAAGTGTGCCGGTCACCTGCCCGCTCAGTTGTGTCAGGGAACTCGGCCAGGATGGAAAGGGTCAGGAAGTCGGCTTTGGCAGCTGTGCCTGATGGCCCCAGCCAACCTCCTCCCCCCCCCCCCTTCCATCTCCCCACGTGCAGTTCAGTGCCCCTCTGGCCCTGGAGAAGACGGAGGAGTGGCAGAAGGAGGGGGCCCGGCTAGAGTGCTCTCTGCCCAGCCACCACCGCGTCATACAGGCCTGCCTCTCAGCCATTGCCAACTTCCAGAAGTATCTGCCCTTGCTGCTGAAGCTCGGGAGCCACTTCCTGAAGGTCAGCTGCTGGAAAGAGATCTTCGCTGGTGAGGCTGACCTTGGAGTGCTGCGGAGGGGGCCAAGGATGGCCTCGGAGGACGGCTCTGGGCCTGTGGCTGAATCAGGGGGATTGGTGGCGAAGATGCCAGGCCGGAGAGGGCGGGCGGCCGAGTTGAGTGGGGCTGGACTGATTTAGGCCGTTCTCTGCTCTTTTCCAGTGATGGGTGCCAAGTGCCCAATGAATATGCAGTTCACTCTGGGCCAGCTCTTCTCCTACCCGCTGCTGGAATATAGCGATGCCATCTTCAGGGTGAGTGGCTTGGTACATGACTGGCCTGTCGCTCTGCTTGCTCCTGCTGGGCGGGGCTATGATGAAGCCCTCCTCTCCCTTGGCCATCAGGTCTATGCCCACGAGAAAAGCCGCCACCATGCTAGAGACACTCTCCTGCGTGTCCAGAGGACCTGGATGGCCAAGCAATTCCGTCTCGTCAATTTCATCCTCAACGTGCCGTACCAGGAACCGCAGCCGGAACGCTTCCGGCGCCCAATTAGCGGCCGCCAGCGTACGGCCAAGCTTGAGTACATCTCCAAGGACAGTGGCACTTTTGTGCTGTCAGGTGAGGCCCCTGAATGATGCCTGAGCGTTTGGGCTGAGCATGGACCTGGGGAGCAGGGGCCTCTTACCTGTCCACCAGGCCCTTTCATGCTGCTTTGCTTGTTTCCTTCCTTTCTGGGCATGGAAGCCCATTGTCAGCTACTCTTTCCTGGTGGGAACCTCCCTCCCTCTTCCCCCTCACGTGAAGTGGCGGGGGAAAGAACATTGTGCTTAATTTGGGCCAAATGTCCAGACCACCCACCCTTCCTCTTGGGCTGCCCCCCAGATACCACTGAACTGAAGGCTGCTGTGGAGCAGAGCATCCTAATCCTCCAGAACATGATCCTGTCTCCCTTCTCCTCCGACATCCTGGAAGAGGCCAAGAGCTGGGCGTCCATCCTGCATGCTTTTGGTGAGGAAACAGGAGAGAGGGGCACCCTTGGGCTCGCAGAGTGAAGGAGGCCATTGGGCATCTGCAGTGCACGAGGGGTACCCATCACTCCGGATCCCTTTTTCTTGGATGGGGGTGGGGGAAGCCAGCAGGAACGGAAGAGATGCTGGCCTGGCTCCGAGGCTGCCGAGCAGTGAAAGAGGAGGCCTCTTTTGACCTGGTTCCAAGTACAGTGTGCTGTGAGAACCCGGCCAGTTGCACACTCAGTGATCAGATACTTGGCCATATTGATTAATCATATTCATTAAAACCTTGGTAGATTTCCTTGATTGGATTAAAGTTATAACCAAGTCTTCCGCAAATGCTCGTAATCTGTATTCTTGGTGCCTAATCTTAATTCCCTGTAAATCATCTGACCCCTGTATTTTATTCAGCAATAACTCCAGGGTTATAATAAACATAATGGCGATAGGGGGCAACCCTGTCTTGTGCCTTTCTCGATTTTAAAAGATTCTGTTAAACTTCCATTGACTTCCATTTGTGCTGTTTGTTCCTGACATATTGCATTGATTGATTGTAGAAAATACTCTCCAATTTGCATCTTTTGCATTGTTTTCATTAAAAATGGCCAATTCACTCGATCAAATGCTTTCTTGGCGTCTAGAAATATAAGCGCTGCGGGGACTTGGTTATTCTTTCCCAATACTCCAATATATTAACAATTTGTCTTACATTACTTCTCATTTGTCTCCCTTGTATAAAAATTTTACAGTAAACCGCGGTCAAACCATCTGTGCCCGGTGCTTTCCCAGCCTTTAACTGTTTAATTACCTGGAGGATTTCCCCCGAAGTTATTGGTTGATTCAATCTCTCCCTTTGCTCACCCTTAACTATAGGTATTTTTTTTTTGTCCAAGTATCTATCTATATCTAAGCCTTGTTTTTTATCACCCATGTACAATCCTGTAAAAAATTCAAGGAAGGCCTTTTGAATCATATCCTGTTGATAAACTTCTTTTCCTTTATAATATATTTTTTGTATATTACGAGATTTTCGTTTCTTCCTGGTCATATATGCTAACCATCTACCTGGTTTATTTGCATTGCAGAAAGTATTATGTTTAGCATATAACAAATTAGTAGCCACCTGGTCTGACATCAGCATATTAAATTGCGCTCGTAATAGGATAATTGCCTCTTTAATCTTCTTATCTCCTGGGTTTGATATTAACTCCTGCTCTTTCTTCTTAATCTCTTCCTCTAGTTCCTTCCTTTTTCCCCCCTGTCTACGTCTATGTAACTTATTTAAATTTATTAGGCCTCCTCTCATGTACACTTTGCTTGCATTCCAAACCATTTCCATAGATGTACCTTTGTTCATATTAAAAACAAAATATTCTCTCAATAATTTTTTACATTCATTGGCATTTTTATCATATCTAAATAAATTTTCATTTAACCTCAAGACCTTCTAGATTCCTTCCCATATTCCAATTCCATCCAAACCGGGTTATGATCCGTTAAGGCTCTGGAACATATCTTTGTCTTCTTTACCTTGGAAAGCAAATCATTTGTAGTTAATATGAAATCAATCCCAGAAAAAGATTGATGTCTATCAGAAAAGAATGTAAAGTCCTGTTCTTTAGCATTTCTTTCTCGCCAGATATCTCTTAGCTCCAGATCATCCATCATATCGAAGAAAGACTTAGGTAATTTCGCACGCGTTTGGATATTTTGCAAAAGACCCTTCTTGTTTTTCTTGGTATCCAAAACTCCGTTCCAGTCACCCATTAATATGCAGGATCTATAGTCCCATTGTATTAACTTGGTATGGAGCATCTTGTAGAATTTTTCTTGTTGTTGATTGGGAGCGTACACTCCCATTAAGAGTATTTTTTCCCTTCTAATAATAGTTCTATTGCAATATATCTTCCTTGAAAGTCTGCTTCAATTAGTCCAGCTTTCATATCCTTTCTTAGGTATATAACTATACCATTTTTCTTCTCTGAGGCAAAGACTACAAAATGTTGTCCAAGTCTTGCATTCATCAAATATTTCTGGTCATTTGTTCTAATATGTGTTTCTTGCAGGCAAATTATATCATTCTTGAATTGTTTCAAATAATGGTTTATTTTCTTCCTTTTCTGTGGTGAATTTAAGCCATTGACGTTCCAAGTTAAGAATTTAGTTATCATCTTTAGCTCCCTGAAGCTTTTTAAGAGCCATCTGGAAGTCCTGTAGTTTGGCTTTTGGCCTGGCTCCTCCCACCGCCTCTGAGCTAGAATCTTTGGCCGTTACGTGAGTTTATTGCAGAGCTTGTTGCTTCTTTAGTTCTTGTTCCATACGTCTGGTGACCACTCGTTTGTCTTTGCTCCTCGGCTCCTTCTAATTCCACCAGAGGGGTCCGAACTTGGTCCACCTGCAATGATCCTTGAGTATCTTGCTGTCTGGTCTGTCCTTCTTGCTCCCTTTCTCTGGGTCCTGGAGGCGGGGAATGTCCAGCCTTTAGTACATTGCTGTAAAAATCTCTAGCCTTCCAAACTGAGTTAAGACGATATCTTTGTCCCAGGTAGTTGACCACTAATCCAGCTGGAGCTTCCCATCTGAACTGTAACTGACAGTTTTTGAGTTCATCCACTAAGAATGCATAGTCTTTTCTAGATCTCAACATTTTGGGTGGGATTTCCTTCAAAACTATGACCTCCTGGCCCGCAATCTGCAACTTGGTTTTGTAAGACTTTTGTAGTATCAAATTCCTCATGTCCCTTGTGGCAAAATACACTATAATGTCTCTTGGGAGTTGTTTCTGTCTAGCAATCCATGAATTAACACGATATATCTTGTCTATTTGCCAGTCAAAGTCCCCTCTTGACCGGCCCATCAATTGATCAAAGGCTTCTGAAAAAAATCAGGTTTTCTTGATTTTTCTCTTTAAGACCCCTTATTCTCAGAGCAAATTCCATATGTCTGTACTGCAGCATTGTGATTTCATTTTCTGCATCGTAAACCTTGCCTTGGACCGCATCCATTTTAGTTACCAGATTAATATTGGACTCATTAACTTCTTTCACTTTTTCCTCCAATACAGATAGATAGCCAGATAAGCATTTAAAAGCTTCTAAAATATCTTCTATGATTTCTTGGTTATGAATCTGAACTAACCCCTTAACCTCTTCCGAGATCTCCTTAAAAGCAGCAGAGACCTTCTCCTGTATTTTAATTTCTAACGCAGCTGCATGGTCTTTTAAAGCATCATTTAAAACTCTTTGTAATACTTCTGTGTTAAAGTTTCTCCAGCAGGAGGGGGGGTTGGGGGGATAGCAATGATTTGGTAGATTTGGTAGATTTATTATAATTTATAGGCCGCCCTTTTCCCTGAGGGGACTCAGGGCGGCTTACAAAAACACGGGGAAGGGGGTACAAAGACAAAAAGCATAAGACAATACATAATATTAAAAAATAGAGCACAACATTCATTCATCATTCGGGAGGGGACGAACTAAGATTTTTATCCCCAGGCCTGACGGGATAGCCAGATCTTAAGGGCCGTGCGGAAGGCCTGGGCGGTGGTGAGGGTGCGGATCTCCACGGGGAGATTGTTCCATAGCTTCGGAGCTGCAACTGAGAAGGCTCTCCTCCGCGTAGTCGCCAGTCGGCACTGACTGGCGGATGGGATTCGGAGGAGGCCTACCCTGTGCGATCTGATGGGACGCAGGGAGGTAATTGGCAGAAGGCGGTCTCTCAAATAGCCAGATCCACTACCATGGAGCGCTTTGTGAGTGGTAAGTAGGACCTTGAAGTGCACCCGGAGACCAACAGGAAGCCAGCGCAGCTCACGGAGGATCGGTGTTATGTGGGCGAACCGTGGTGCGCCCACGATCACTCGCGCGGCCGCATTCTGGACTAGCTGAAGTCGCCGGATGCTCTTCAAGGGCAGCCCCATGTAGAGCCCCATGTAGAGCAATGACTGTAATTTACTTGTTGGGGTGGGGGAACTCCCTGCGCTTTTGGAAGCCATTGTTGTTTTAGTTTGCTTTGAAGCCATTTCCTCAGTTAATCTTATCTTCCACCCAATTAATAAGTCCAGGTAAACCGCTTGTTCCAGTTATTACTCTGCAGCTTGCTAATAAATCACTGCTGATTTAGTGATTTTTAAGTGATTTTAAGCTCTGTGGTAGTTTGTAACATTACAGCACAACCCCCGCCTTCAGGACTCTTCGGTGCCATTTTATCTTCTGTCACGTTAGTTTAATAGAAGGAATTTTTAGAAAAATGGAGTTAAAGTTTGTTTATACATACAGTTGTAAGTTCTCCGGTATCGCTCTGCCTGTTTTGGATTCAAGTATAAATCAAACGTTGAGCAAGGGGTGAACGTGTGCCTTCGTTTCTGCAGAGAAGCAGAATGAATCCCAGGCGCGGAGTTCGCTGAGTTGCAGGGGGGCTCACCCCTTTCACACCCCAGAATTATCTCCTGGTGGGGGTTCAACCCTAAAGAAAAGCAGCTTCTTCAGACGACACGGCCAGCCAGAAGTCTACTCAGCGATCAGTGTTAAAAACCCTGGGGTGTCGTGTGATGGGTGGATCCCCTTCCCCTTACTTCCCCCTCGTCTTTCTCTTTTATCCAGAGTCCCTTTTGTATGCCTGGGTGAGTTTCCAACAGAAGTGGGTCTTCCTGAACATCGTTCTTTATGAGATGAACATCACCCTCCCCAGCTCAGAGCTGGTAAGTCAGGCTTGTGCCTGGAAGGATTGCCCCACTCCTCTCTGGGCCCATTTCCTCCCTTCTTCCATCCTCCTTTTCCATGCCCCCCTGCAGGATTCTCGGTTCCAGCGACTGGATGCCCATTTCCGGGAGGTCATGCGGCTGACGTGCAACGATCCCCTAGTGCTGTCCTGTGTCCAGTTAGGGCCAGGCTCTAGCCGGGACAGCCGCTTCATTGGGGCCGCACTGCAGGCAGCTTTCCGGGAGGGCTCAGCCAACCTACAGGGCCTAATCCGGGCGCTGGACTACGTTCTGGAGGCCACTCGCATGAGCTTCCCCCGCCTGTTCTTCCTGAGCAACGAGGAACTGGTGGCCATGCTATCCACAGCCAATGAAACTGCAGACGCCTCGGCTTGGTCCCAACGCTGCTTCCCTGGGCTGTGCCAGCTGGACCTGCTCCTGCCCGCAACTTCGCCAAGCCTGGATGCTGTCTCTACTGAGCTGCCCCTGGTGCAGGTGGTCGGCCTGCTGGGCAGCCACGGCGAGAAGCTGCAGCTGTGCAGCCCAGTCCCCCTTGGCCGGAAAGCCACCCAGTGGCTCTGCGTTCTGGAGCACCACATGAAGGAGTCTGTCTTTAACCAGCTGCAGGACTGCGTGACACAGCGCCTGGCTCTCAGGCCGCAGCTGGATTTGGCCTTTGAGCGGCGCCCTGGGCCCACAGAACTGCCCCTGCACTTGGTGGCCGAATGCTGGGCGGGGCTGGGAAACACCTTCCCCACCCAATGCGTGCTATTGGCCGAGGAGGCACTGTGGCGGGTGGCGGCAGAAGAGGCCTTCTTGAACCGACGGCTGCGGAAGGGGCTGGAGCTCAGGCTTAGCCTGAAGCTGGAGGCCCTAGTTCACTACATCCGGAATTACCGCAGTGTCCACACCTGGGACCCAGAGCAAGACCACCTGGGCATGTTGCTGGGGGCCCTGATCATCCTCACCATCCGACAACGTGACATCATCTCCCAGCTGCTCAAGCGCGAGGAAGCCTCTGTCCACCACTTTGAGTGGGCCCGGCACCTCAAGTACAGCGTCCACCTGCTGCCTGAGAAAGCCCGGGCACTGGGGCTCCCTCCAAATTGCTCCTGGGTGGGCAGTCCTCCTGGCTGCTGGGCCGAAGTCCTTGACAGGTGCTTCCCTTATGGCTACGAGTTTCTGGGCACCAGCTCACAGCTGCTGGGCAGCCCTTTGCTGGACAGGACCTTCCTGGGACTCCTGCTAGCCTTGGAGGAGTTCTGCTGCGGGGCCCTGCTGGGCCGGTCGGACATGGGCAAGTCTCACACAGTGCGGGGCCTGGCCCAGTTTCTGGGCCGCCACCTGGTCCCGCTGCACTGCACCAGGCTAATGTCTATCGGCTGCCTCTCCCGGCACCTGTGTGGGGCAGTGCATTCGGGGGCCCTGCTGCTGCTGGAGTCTGTCGAGCGTCTGGAACCCGCCGTGCTCTCTGCTATCAGCCACCGCCTGGTCGACCTGCAGAGGATGTGCCTGAACTTCCAAGAGGGGAGCAGGGTGACCTCGGCCGTTTTCCCCCCAGCCAGCCCAGGTTCCGAGAGCTCAGAGAGCTCAGAGGAGAGCGAGGCACAGCCTGTTGGTATGCCAGAGCTGGGCACCGATGAAGCCGAGCCCTTTCAGCCACGAGTGCTGGGGAACATCCTTTTTGGGGGGAGGCTGCTGCGTGTGCGGGAGACGTATGGCTGCGTGGTCACCCTGGAGTCTCTTCCAGAGCAGCTGTGCCTGGCCCTGCGCCCCTTGGCGGTGCTGCCCCCTGACCTAACGAGACTTGCGGAAGTCATGCTACTTGTGGCCGGCTTCCGAGAGGCCACCCACCTGGCGGAGAAGCTCGGTGGTTTCCTTCGGTTGGAGAGGATGCTCAGCCCCGGGCCCCACTTCAGCAGCCCCTCCCTCATCCGGAAGGTGATTGGGACAGCCATCGACATTTTGTTTGCTCCCACAGCAGCAGGGCAAGACCCTCCCCCTTCCAGAGCCAAGCCTTCTCCCCGGACAGCCTTCTTCCTGGGTCTTGAAGAGGAGCCCGCCTTGGTGAAGGCTCTCTGCCGTTCGCCCTTGCTGACTGGCCCCGAGGGTCCCCGGCTGCACAATGTGCGGGAGCTGCTCCACGAAGTCTTCCCCGGTGCCTCCCTTCCCCCTTCCGAGCAGCTGCCCCCTCGGCTGCAGAGCGCCCTGGTGGCTCAGTTGCAGGAGGACAAGCTGCAGCCAGACCCAGACCTCCTGCTGGCTGCCGGTCAGCTCTCCCAGGCCTTGCAGGGGGCCAACGGCGTCCTTCTGCTGGGGCCCTCGGGAAGTGGCAAGACTACCACCTGGCGGACTTTGTCCAAGGCCCAGAGTAAGCTGGCAGCCAGTGATGCCACGCCAGACATGCAGGGTCCGGGTGCCCGGGAAAAGGCGCCCTTCCGGCCTGTAAGTACTGTCTGCTTGTGGCCCAACGCCCTGAGCGTGTCTGAGTTTGTGGGCAACCTGGAAGGCAGCCTGTGGCAGGACGGGGTCTTCTCCCAGATCTTGCAACGAGCGGCCACCTCGGCTGCCGCTTGTGGGACCGGCGAGGGCAGCTCCCAGCTGTGGTTGGTGCTGGACGGCGCTGCTTGCCAAGAGTGGCTGGAGCCCATCTCCTTGCTCTTCAGCGCCAGGTCTTTCCTCAGCCTGCCCAACGGGCAGAGGCTGCAGGCCCCCAAGAACCTCCGCTTCCTCTTTGAGATGCTGGATGCTTCGGAGATGCCCCCCTCGGTCTGCACCCACTGCGCCCTGCTGCACCTGGAGGGCTCCCAGCTCTGGCAGATGCTGCTCTCCTCGGCCTTCGCCCCCGCGCAGCACAAGTACAGCCTCCCTCTGGAGACGCTGGCTCTGCTGCACGGCCTGGCCAAGGAGCTCTTCCCGGCCACCATGGCCTTCCTGCATCAGCACTGCTGCCCGGCCCTGCTGCCCCACGCCCACCCCCAGCACCCGCTGGCCCAGGGGGTCCAGGAGACCACGGCCTTCGCCAAGATCTTCCAGGCGCTGCTCAAGCACTACATGCGCCGCGACCAGGTCAAGCCCCGGCCGGCTGTCAAGGTGGCCACAGGTAAGGATGGCCTGCTGGAGAGCGGGAAGGGGCCGGGCGCTCTTCCACAAAGAGCCCAGGTAACATCCCCCCCCCCCGCCTCCTCCCTTCCAGAAATCAGCTCCAGGGTGCGCCCCAGCTCGAAGGACCACAGCCTGGAAGAGGCCCCCACCCACCAGCCCCTGCTGGCCCAGAGCATCTTTGTCTGCGCCTACATTTGGGGCTTTGGGAGCCACCTCCAGACCAGGTAGGGCCCTCGGCCTCTCTGCTCCGCCCCTGCTGGCCCCCTTTTCCCCAGGAAGGGGAGTTCAGGGAGTGGGGGAGCCCAGGGGAAGGAGGAGGGGGAAGGCCTGGAGGAGAGGAAAGGGAGCCGTCCTGGCTGGCCCCAGGCCAGAGCTGGTGCCATCCCCATCCCTGGGCATCGGCAACACCCCCTGCCCCCCGCCCCCCCAGGCCTCCATCTTCTCAGCAGGGGGGATTTGAGGATGGGCCCGATGATGCCATGGGCTGGTTGGGGGTGACCTGAGCCGATACGGCGGGAGCTCTTTATTTTTATTTCCTCTTCTTCCTTTTACGAAAGCAAGAGAAATGTCCCTGAGTTGCTTTGCACGCTGTTAAAACACATTCAGAGCTGCTAACACATTTCCAGTTAGTGGCCTTTGTCTCCTAAAGGGAGGACCAATTTAAAGTACGTTTTCACATCAAGGAGTGAAGGGGCCATTCAGGAGCCGTGACTGAGAAGGCCACGTTCCTCTGGGAACCCTTTGGGGCTCCTGGAAGACCCAGGAGGGGTGAAAGTGAGCTGAATTTGTCTGGTGCAGCCAAAGGGAGGGCAAGCTCTTGGCTGCTCCTCTCCTGCCCCGAGTGGCTTGGCTGAGCTTTTCCAAGGACACACACACACACGCGCACACACACGCTCTCTCTCTCTCCCCTTGAAAAGCCGTGGATGAGGCAGAAAAGTGCCAAGGGCCTCCCACAGCTTATGTGCTCTGTCCTGGTCCCATCGGAGCCTGGTTCCGAGGTGGAGGAGGAGTTGGAACCAGGACCGTCTGACAGGGTGGCACGTCTCCCTTGCTCCTTGGCACATAGAGGACGTCAGCAGGTGCCACTATGGAGTCAAGTGAGTTTGACAGAAGGATTCAGACTCCTTGCAGACGGCTGGTCATTTGCATCCCTTTAGAGAGGGTCCTTGAGGCCCCTTGGAGGCTTGTCTGTGTCCTCAGGGTCGCCTGAGTGGTGCAAACGGGTGTGGAGCCTTCTTGGAGCTGCTGAAAGGACTTTGTGTTGTAGGCTCCACGCACATTTGAACCACTCAGGTGACCCCGGCTTTGAGTCACACCTTTTACCTTTTGCCCGGCCTAGTTTTTGCCTTGGATCTTAGCTTCGGCTTTTGGACTCCCTTTTGCCTTTGCCTTGTGGACTGCAGTTTGCTCCGTGGACTCGCTCAGCCGGGTGTACTAAACTTGGAGCCCCCCCTGGGCGTTGCCTTGTGACCGCCGTGCTCCTGCTCTGTGGACTTCGTTATGTGCCGATTGTTGTTTAGGGGACTGAGGGCGGCTGAGCTCAGGCTGGCCTGGGACGGAACCTTTCCGGTCATTGGAGGGCAGTTTGTTGGAACAGTTACTTCAAGCCATAAAGGACTCTCCAAAGCGGGCAATGCAAAGTATCCGGCCCCGTGGAGTGGTGGGATGAAAAGCAGCTGCCAGTCTTTGAAAATGCTTTAAAAACAGCCTTTCAGACCCAGGGCCGGTGGGTGAGTAGGGGGAGGGACTGCTTTTAAAGGAAGGCTTTGAAAGTGGGTAGGTGGGTGCCCGTCTCCTAGCTTTTTCAAAGCCAGCTGAAGTTGGCAAATGCAACCGCAGTATAATGCTCGAAGGAAAATTCACCCGCTGCTTTGATTCTTCCCATAGGTCAAGTACATCCACCAAATTGGTTGCTGAACACTTTCGGTAGATATTCATGCGTGTCCATATACACATGCACAATGTGGCAAAAAGCAAATCAGTTTGTGAATTCTCCTCCAGGCTTAAAAGTCCTTTAGCCCTGTCATCCCAAATAAGCAGGCCCCACACTTCCCATTGGGTTAGTATTTATGTCGGTTAAAATTGTTGGAATTGAAAACTTGGAATATCGCATCCACTTCTGGTGTCACCATGATTCACAAGAGATGCTGAGATCCTAGTAAGAGCACAGAGAAGAGCAACAAAGGCGATTGGGGGCCTGGAGGATGTCATACAAAGAACGGCTAAGGGAATTCGGAGTTTGTTTCGCCCAGGGGTAGTCAACCTTTTTATAACTACCGCCCACTTTTGTATCTCTGTTAGTAGTAAAATTTTCTAACCGCCCACCGGTTCCACAGTAATGGCGATTTATAAAGTAGGGAAGTAACTTTACGTTATAAACTTTATAAAGCAGAGCTACAGCAAACCCCTCCCGCCCACCATGAAAGCTGGGAGGCCCACTAGTGCCAGGCGGTAGGGGCCAGGTTGACTCCCACTGGTCTAGCCTAATGAAGAGAAAGTTCAGGGGAGACACGAGAGCAGCCTTCCAATCCTTGAAGGGAAGAGGGCATCCGTTTATTCTCCAAAGCACCTCAGGGCAGGACAAGAAGCAACCTCTCAGAAGGAGATTCAGCCTGGGAAGGGGGAGGATTTCCTGACAGTGAGAACGGTCAATGGGGCACTTTGCCTCCTGGAGTTGCTCCGGGTGCTCCGTTGCTGGAGGTTTTCAAGAAAAGATTCAACGTTCATTTCTCTGGGGTGCTATAAGGACTCCATGCCTTGGAGAGGAGGTTGGGCTACTAAGTTCCCTTCTAGCCCTAGGGATGGCCAGCCTCCCCCACTCTCTCTCTCTCTCTCTCTCTCTCTCCATAGGTATTGGCCTCTCTTTGACCACTTTGTCCGCCGGGCCCTCCGCAACAGCAGCTTGTCCATCCACCTCCCTGCAGCAGTTTCGGCTTTTGACCTGTATCCTGTGGCCGAGGACGGCACTCTGAGGCCTTTCAACGGCCGTTACCTGCACAGTTACCTGAAGGCTCTTCCTGTGGGCTACTCAGTGTTGCCCCAGGTACGGTGGGATCCGGAGGGCCCCGTTCCCCCTCTCGGATGTGCGGCACAGGCCTGCGTCTCCCTGACCTCCTCTTCCTCCTCTGCAGCACGAGCGAGTGCTTTTTGTCCTGAACTTGCTCCTGGGCTCAGAGCAGCCCATTCTCCTGGTTGGGGAGCCGGGCTGTGGAAAATCCACCTTTGCCGAGATGCTTGTGCAGCCCAATTACTTGTTCCAGCGGGTGTTCCTCACGCCGGCGTTCAGCACAGGGCACCTGCGCCAGCTGCTGCACAGGAGGTGCCAGTCCACCCTGCGGGAGAAAGGCCTCTTCCCCAGCGGCAAGCCCACTTGGGGTGCAGCCAGCAAAGCCCACTTCCTCTTCCTGATGGAGGATTTGCACCTGGCTTTTGTTGGTGAGCTCCCCTCCCCCCTCCCTTCGCTAAGGCTGGGGGGGGAGCTTGGAAATGCTGCCCGGGCCCCCTGATCTCCCGTCTCCTTTCCAGATCCAGTCCGAGGCACCAGCCCTGTGATTGAGTCTCTGCGCCAGACCCTCACTCTCCAGCAGTTCTACCACGCCGAGACTCTGGAGCTGCAGCAGTGCCCAGCCACCGGTTTCAACTACTTCGGCACGCTGTCCGTCCCGATCCCTGGCAGCCTTCCGCTTTGTCCTCGTTTCGGCAGGCTTTTCAGCACGGTGGTGCTCCCGGACATGAACAGGGAGTCCTTGCTCAGCATGCACATTGGCACGGTTTTAACTTGGCTGGAGAAATTCCCTCTGCTGACCCGGCATAACGAGTTGGCCTCCGCCGTGGTCAAGGCCACCCTGGACACTTACGAAGCGGCGAGAAGGAGGTTCCACCCGTCCCCTGCCTGCTGCCTCTTCCAGTTCTCCCTGCATGATGTTGCGAAGGTGATCAAGGGGATGCTTCTGCTGCGGCCCCGTCCAGGGGTTCACCTGAGCACCCCCCTGGAAGACCACAGCTCCAAGGGGTCAGGCTCCAGGCGCACCTCTACCATGGCGAGGCCAGCCGTGGGCGCAGGGTACACTGCAGCACTCAGCACCCGGTTGATCCTCCGACTTTGGATGCACGAGAGCCTGCGCACCTTCTGTGACCCTCTGCGAGGAAAACAGCAGCGGGGACTCTGTGAGCAGATGCTGTTGGAAACCGCCACCACCCTCTTCTGCGCCAAGCACTCTGTCCTGCGGGCGTCTCCCTCCCTCACTTCCTCTCTCCACACACGCACCACCGTCCAGTTTCGCAGCACATCTGAATCCTCCCTGACCACAGCTTCTGTGGGGGAGGAGGACCATCTCCTTTGGACTCTGCAAGCTGAGCCTGAGTTCCCGTACAGTGGGGAGATGGGCTACCCGAACTCCTGGGACTCCGTGGAGCAGGCCCCGGCCCTGGCGCTTGACCCACCGGACCCCTCTCCTTGGGAAGAAGTGGACTCCCTGGGAGAATCAGAAACCGAGGCCCTCGAAACGGAACCCGAGGAAGCGGATGCGGGAAAGAGGCCGAGCAGTGGGAGGCCCGGCCAACTGAGGGTGCCTGAGTCCCACGCCACCCCCCACCGGTCTTTCCTCCTGCGGGTCAAGCGCCGCAGCTCAGGCAGGAAAGAAAGTGGCGGCCCACTGCTGCCGCTCCATCACCTGCTCCTGCAGGGCGAGTCCCCAGCAGATATTGTCTTCAGCAAGGACCTGGGCCCTGACTTCCACTGCCCCACCGCTCACAATCCCTACCAGGAGAAGCTCTGGAGGACCCTGGAGACGCAGCTGGGCTCTTGCCTGCCTCCTGGCTTCCTGCTGTGCTCAGATGTCCTAAAGCATGTGGTGCGGCTGGCCCGTCTGCTCTGGGGCCCAGACAGGCACGGGGCCCTGGTATCTTTTGCCCGGTGCACTGGGCGGCAGTCCCTGGTGGCTCTGGTCGCTTGTGCCACAGACACTCTGCTCGTGAACCTGCCAGCAAAGGCCAGTGAGGCAGAGGCCTTGGCGCTACTGAGGTCGGCAAGCTGGCAGGCTGGAATTACGGGGAGGCGAGTAATGGTGCTGGTGCACTCAGGAGTGAGTGTGGCCATCTTGCACCAGGTCCTGGCGCTGATGACTGAAGGCACCTGCCCTGGACTTTCCAACCCAGACGATTCCACGGCCGTCATCCAGGCCATGCTGCAGGAGAACCAGAGCATCAAGCGCAACATGCGGGAGGACCTCGTGCTGCAGAAGTAAGGAGCGGGGAGGGGAGGGGAAGCGTCTCTGTGCCGGAGCAATGGGCAGGAGCTCCTTCAGAGCCCCCTCCCGTCTTGGCCTTGCAGGTTTTTCCATTTGGTGCGTTCCAACTTGCACGTGTTGCTGCTCTTGGGGGCTCCTGGGTCCTTGGCGCTCCCACCCCTCACAGCCGCGGCATTGGCTCAGTCGCTCTGCACCTTGGAGCTCTACCAGAACTGGAACCAGGAGTCCTTGCTGCAGGTGGCCTCCAAGCGCTTGAAGGGCCACTTCAAGAGCGCCCTACGGTTCACCCGAGGTGGGCCTTCCCTTTCTTTGCCCTCAGCCCCACCCTCTGGCTTCAAGGCGGGCGCTCAGAATGCAGGTGCTCTTCCTCCTCCTCTCCTTTCCTTCCTGGCCCCAAGCAAAGCGCCCAGGGGCTGAGCAGCCTTCAGCTTCAGGGTTCAGAGAGCAGAAGTCTTGATCCTTGGCTGGCCTCTCCACAGACTGGTAGTCTGCTTACACCCCTGAGCCGGCCTCCTTGTCTCTGAAGGGCAGCATTAGCTGCTGGCGAAACTTTGGGCCCACAGCCGCTACGGCTGGAAGCCCAACCCTGGCCAGGAAAGCCCAGAGCAGCCTGTTTCCCCAGCGCTGCTCTCCCCCTTCATTAAGCCCCAGAGATGCTCACGGTCTCGGTCTCTGTGCTCCGCAACCTCAAGGCTTCTTTTAGTACACGGGAGAGCACTAAAAGGGGAGAGGCTTCAGGTGTGGAGGGGGTCCTGCCCCTCCTCTCCCCACGCTTGCAGGGCCGCTGAGCAGGTGTCCCCCTTGAGTTGTGAGCCGCCCTGAGTCCCCCCAGGGAAAAGGGCGGCATACAAATAAAGCATCTCCTCATCTCAATCTAGTGTCTTGCCTGCCAGAGCCCCTGTCCTTGCATGCCCAGAAGGAGCTGCTGCACAACATCTCCGTGGCTGCGTCCCAGATCCACTCCTCGGCAGCCGACTACGCCTGCTCCCTGGCCGACAGGCTGCCCCTCGTCAGCCCCAAGAGCTTTCTGGATTTCCTGGACTCCTACATCTACCTGTTGGACAGCCTGCAGGAACAAGTCAGCAGGAGAGCCGAACGGTGGGTCTGCCTTCTCTCCAAACCCTCTCGAAGCCCCCGCCTCTCGAGGCCGCCTAAAATAAGTCCAGGAGTTCGGGTTGTGCGGAAGAGTCTTTAAAACATGTCCATCCATGCCTCCCTGCTGCCATTCAGAGTTAGCCTTGCAGTGTCTGAAGTGCAGAAAAGGATAGAATAGAATAGAATTCCTTATTGGCCAAGTGTGATTGGACACAAAAGGAATTTGTCTTTGGTGCAGAGGATGCTCTCAGTGGACATAAGGAGAATAAAATACATTCATCAGTAATAAAAAGATACAACCCTTAGGGATAGTCAAGGTTACCAATAAGTTATCAAATCGTACTAGGGAAGAAAATAAAAAAATATATATGCATAAATTGAAAGATACAAGCAACGTTGTTATAGTCACAAGTGGGGAGAGATAGATACTAGGAAGGAAGAGGGGAATAATAGTAAGACAGTGTTGTGGGAATTAGTTGTTAAGAAGACTGATGGCATTCGGGGGGGGGGACGGGGGGGACTGCCCTAGGGCCTAGTTGTTCTGGTGTGACGTTTTGAGAGTAGGAGTTGAAAGGCCTTTTGACCCTGTAGGATGAAGCTGGCCTTGCAGAAGATGGGCGAAGTGAGCAAGAAGCAGCAAGAGCACACGCGGGATGTCCGGGCCCTGCAGCAGAAACTTACCAAGATTAAACAGGTGAGTTTTGAAATGATGGCTTGCTAGGAAATAGCTTAAAATTTAGAGCAAGCTGAGACTCCAAGCAGGTCCTGGAGAGGCTCCGGCAGGGAAGGCTTGCCTGTCTGGTAATTCTTGGCCAGATGGTTTCTCCAAAGTGTTCTCCTTCGCTAGGGGACTTCCTTCACTGATCCAGTCTGCATGGGGGGGCATCCAGACCAGGAAGCCGGAAGAGAACAAACGCAGCTAAACGAAGCACATTTGGGGAGAGGGGAGGATTTTTGTTCTGCATCTGGGTGGGAAGGAAGCAATGAAATGTGTATGTTATACAATGCCCTTGAAGTGCATCCGGCGACTACAGCTAGTCCAGAATGCAGCCGCGCGAGTGATAGTGGGCGCACCGCGGTTCGCCCACGTTACACCCGTCCTCCGCGAGCTGCACTGGCTACCTGTTGGTCTCCGGGTGCGCTTCAGGGTACTGATGACCACCTTTAAAGCACTCCATGGTAGTGGATCTGGGTACTTGAGAGACCGCCTTCTGCCGATCACCTCCCTACGACCAATTAGATCGCACAGACTGGGCCTCCTCCGAATCCCATCTGCCAGTCAATGCCGACTGGCGACCACACGGAGGAGAGCCTTTTCTGTTGCAGCTCCGACCCTATGGAACGATCTCCCCGCTGAGATCCGTACCCTCACCACCATCCAGACCTTCCGCGCAGCCCTCAAGATCTGGCTCTCCCAGCAGGCCTGGGGATAGGTTCCCAATTCACCCGCCCGAGTGTTTGATTGCTGAACGAAAGTTGTGTTTTTACTATTTTTCTTTGTTCACATTTTGTTTTTGTTTTTTTGACATTGCACCCCCCTCCCTTGTGGTTGTAAGCCGCCCTGAGTCCCCTCAGGGAAAAGGGCGGCCTATAAATCCCAATAAACTCAAACTCAAACTCAAACTCAATGCTAGACAAACCACAGAAAGTGACGTGTGTCACTAACCGTGCCTTGATTTCTTCGTTCCGACTTCCCACTCAACGATTAACTTAAAGTTTAAGGCTCTTCTTACCAAAGAGGGGGCCAGTAGCCTCCCACCCGGAAGGGAGTCTGTTATCCCCAGGGATTCCGGGAGACTTTTTATTGCCAAGCTTCCCCAGCACGAATCAGAGTCACCAGCTGGGTTTTGAGACTGGACCCTTGGCAGAAGAAAGGCCGGTTTCTGCCCATTCAAGGCCCAGCCTTAGGATCCCTCCAGGCCCTCCAGGAAGGAGAGTCCCTAAAGCTCCCCCTTCCACCACTAACAAGCCCTGCCTGGTGCCCAGGAGCCTCTGGGTTGGCTGAGAGGCCCCTCAGGGAGCCCCGCCCTTTCCTGCAAGGTCCAAGGGAGGGCAGGGGGTTCCACTCCAAGCCTTTGGCCCAACCCATCTTGCCTCCTTCTGGTAGAAGGCCTAGGAGGAGGGTAGAGGGGCTTTCTTGGAGGAGGAGGAGGAGGAGGAGGAGGAGGAGGGGTCAGTCTCTTCTTACCCTCCCAACCCAGCCAGGGTGGATTGTTTATGGTGAGTCAGCCAGCAAGAGAGAGTTTGTTCTTGGAGTTCTGTCAGAAGCGGCCGCCGAATGGGCTGGGCCTCCCCTTTGGGCAGCGATCCCTTGTTGGATAAGGAGAGAATCCCTGCAGAGGAGCAGAAAGCGTAGGCACAATAAATCAAAAGGTTTGCAAACGGAAGCACTGAAATCTCCGGAGTCATGAATTTGTAGCTGATCATCGTAGGCCAAAGAAGTGGACCGGGGGATGATCTTGCTCTGATTGGCCAGTTTCAGGAAGGATCTGCCGATGAACTCAAGATCAACTGGGAAGACAAAGCACACCGGGAATTCGGGAGGCTGCTCCAATGCTGCCTACCGGTTGACAGGCAACTGGGAGAGTCCAGGAAGTAATAAGGCCAAGTGGTTTTACAGTCTCTCTCTGTTCCAACGGCCTCCTCAGGCTCCAGTCCCAGAAGACAGAGGCACATGGGAGACCCCTGCAGAGAACCAGAGGAGCCACCTTGGTCTAAGGTTTCCATTGTGACGCCCCAGGACCCACGCAACGGAGGCCTACCTGGGGAGCCCCCTCCCTCTGGGAAACCGGGCCGATTCCGCTCCCAAGAGGCCAGCAGGAGGGGCTGTGCTGTGCTCCAGGAGTCGAGAGCAGGCAAGGGCATTGCATTGTCCTTGCAGCATAGAGGTACAGCTCTCTGCCCTCGGCGACCCCCCCCCCCCTCGTCTCAGAGACAGAGAGCGGCCTCGGGCTCAGGGTGAGCGCAGCAGCTGAGGTGGCTCATGGTTGGAGAGCCTAGGCTGTCAGATGGGCAGCCCCTCCTTTGCCACATCTCAAGCTCTCCACCGCGTGGAAGCAAAGAATCCCACGGGATCCTTCGGAGCCCCCGTGCATGTCCGCAGAGGGTTGGGCGCAGTTTGGCTGGTGGTTCAGTGATGCCCAGGGAGCAGTCGAGGGCTCATCTTCCGCCTTGGGAGTGTCCAGAGCATCATCCCCTGCTTTTCCTCCTCCTCCAAATCCTTGGCCAGGAAAGTCCCCCATCTTGCGGATGTTGGGGAGTTTTTGTCCCAGTCGAGTTGAATCCCCTTTTGGATATTTTCATTAAAGCCATTTTATATTTTATATATTAGATACGTTTTGATTTAATTAGATTTTGGTTTTTGCTTGTTTTTCTCTTGCACACCACTCAGAATCGCCCCGTTTGAGTTGTGTGCCTTACAGACCTCTTGTGGCCAGCTCAAAGGATCCCTTCCTCCTCCTGGGCTGTGGGGGGGCTGTCCGGTCAGCTTCACGCTGAGACCCAGGAGCTTCCAGGGAGGAAACGGCCAGCCGAGAGGCACTGCAGCCGAGGGCTCAGAGGCACAATTGCAAGTTTGTTTGTTGGGTTGTGACAGAGCTGGATTACTAAACTGTATAGTCAGCAAAAAGGGACAAAAGTTGGATTATTGACTGCTTTTTGTTGAGTAACGGTGACTTTTTGTGGATAAAATAAAACTCGGTGAACGTGGCCTTCCTCCCCCCCTCGCCCCCCTCCTGAGATGCTGGGAGACGCCTCCCACTAGGCGAGCTACTCTTGGCTTCTCAAGACAATCTGTGACCAAGGTACACGGGTCCTCCGAGGGGAGAGCGGTCCCTCTGGCCTGTATAATGGCGATAGCCTGCTCTGCCTCTGGGCCCTGGGCTGTGCAGGGGGAGTCACCCTTGCGCCAACCCCAGAGTTTGGCCTGACTTTGGCCCAGCCCCAATAACTCCGGCCGGGACCCTTTCCACAAAATGAAGAGGGGGAGCAGACGATCTGTTGGTCCGTATCTGTTGAAGGACCAGTTGCAAGTCTTCGTATTTTGTAACTTTGTTTTCCTGTTTTTTATTTCATAAAATTTTAATTTTATTTCCAAAGTTAAAATATAAACTTCAACAGAAAAAAGGGAAACCAAAATAAAGCAAAAGTAAACAAGTGCTTAAAAAAACCAAGAAACAATCACGTAAATTGTCCCCCCACCCCCCAGCTGAATACTGGTAAATATATTTCAACAACAATAGTGTATTCATAATTTTAATGTTCTCTTTTTTCTTGTACCTTTTTCTTTCTTCTTTTCTTTAAATTTATCTTTTACCTTATCTAAAATTCTCAATATTAATTAAAAAAGAAAAGAATGAGGTTACGCTGCTGTCAAATTTTCTAACTTTTTCTCAATTTGCATTGTAAATTGGTATTAGCTTTCTTCTATGAAACTAGAAAGAATGTATTGAGATGAAAAAAGGGGGGCGCCGGGTACGGTGGCCCCATATTTTGCCAGTCCTTGTTCTGCTCCGAGGATGACCGGCTGCCGCTCTCCCTTCTTTCCCTTCTTCAGCAAATGGTCCAGAGCCAGAAGGAGGTGGAAAGGGAACAAGAGGTGCTGAAGCAGCAGGAGGTGGAGTGCCAGAAGTTCGAGGAACGCATCAACTTCCTGACCAAGAAAAAAGACAATTTGGAGAAGAAGAAGGAGATGGCCATGAAGAAGGTACGGCTGGGGCTGGTGGGTCTGCCAGTCTCCAGCTGGCTCGCTCCGGGGTTTGTGAGCCTGCGGTGGTGCCTGTGTGTGCATTTGCGTTCCTCACATCTAAAAGGAGCTCCTTCCTCCCCCCACCCCGGCCCCAGATGTTCCTCCAGGCTGAGTGGGGAGGCAGGCACTGGGTGTGGGGTGGCTCTGCGTGGGTGAGAAGGGCTGGGCTCCTGGCTTTCTCCCCTCCCCCAGGGCTAAGAAGCAGGGAGTGTCAAGCAAGTGTCTCTTCAGTGGAGCCCCTTCTTTGGCCTTCCATAATCAGGAAATACCTTCACGACGATTGGGAAGTCTTTGTCTACATTTCTTCATGGTTTCAGTTTAGCTTTTTTTAAAATAATTTTTTTTGAATAAACACAAACAAACAAGACACAACAAACACCATAAAAACATCTTCCATTACAAATGGTAAAAGGTGTGTCAATTGGTTACAAAGAACTTTCGTGCATCCCTTCCACCGTCATCAGCTATGATTCATATCAAGTTATATATTTTACATCAGATATATTTGTTTATATTACTATTATCACACCTCCTCCTTCATATGACCACAGCTGTTTTAATTATGTTGGGAGAGGAGGAGCCAACGTTGCGACGTTACATTGTGCGGACTCGACAGTCCAAATCCGCCAATGACACGTTTGCACCTGGAGGGTCCGGCAGGAGCTAAACCGTCCCAAAGAGACAGTGACTGGGAAGACGAGACCTTGCTGGTCACAGGGACGTGATCGCAAAGTCCCTGATCGACCCAAGGGAAGCGCTTCCAACCAGCGGCAAACAGGCAGCCCCCAGGCTGACATAGTTGGAGGCGGCTCCGGAAAGAGAGAGAAGTGAAAGTGTTGCATC
This sequence comes from Thamnophis sirtalis, assembly GCF_051295495.1. NCBI lineage: Eukaryota > Metazoa > Chordata > Lepidosauria > Squamata > Natricidae > Thamnophis > Thamnophis sirtalis. The sequence continues at coordinate 117,067 of NW_028261388.1, read as the reverse complement.
TGGTGAGGTTTTTTTTTTTTTCCTTTTAGAAGATTGCCCTAAGAAACTTTTTTCCTCTTTTTTAATATATTTTTCTTCTTTTTAAACAAAACAACACATACAAAAACAAAGCAAGAGAGGAAAAAAAGAACAACTTTCCTCCATTTCATCAAGCATGTCGTTTGGTTACAAGTTTTTGTGCATCAATTCTTAAACTTAGGATTAACATCACTGGTTCACATTAAACATAGCTAAATGCTTCGCTGTCATTGAGCATTATACACTTAGATTACCATTAATATTATTTCATTTGTAGCAATCCTTATTTCCCTAAATTCATAATTATCTATCAAATGACAATAAGTCTTTGAACTATTATAGTATCACCTATCTCTAAAGAGAAAAAGCGAAGATTGGGACAAAGAATTCCCATTGGTTTATAATAAAACATTCATATTTTCAATTGACCATAATGTCTCCAATCGTCCAGACTTCCAAGGATGGTTTCCCATTATTAATTATTCGTCCATATAGTAGTTAAGTATTTCAATTCATGTATATATCAATTCTTCCTTACATCATCATTAATCTGTTTAATATACAAAGATCTTTCTAATGTGAAATGGTCACTACATACACACACTACACACTACATACAATTATCATCCCACTCTTATACATTAAAAAAAAACAATATTGTCCTTTATATATCATATAGGTAGTACTCTTATTTCATAACAGGAAAAATAAAAAAGACAAAAAATAAAAAGTTATTAGAACATACATAAACAGATTCATTCCCAGGTTTTTTTATCTAACCATTGGTAAAACAAGTCCCACACTTTATAATATTGCTCATCCTCTTGTTCTCTAATTTCAAATGTAAGCTTACTCATTTCGGCACATTCCATTATTTTCCGAATAGTTTCCTCCTGAGATGGTACTTTCTCGTTTTTCCAATTTTTGGCAAATACAATTCTAGCAGCTGTTAAAATATTCACGATCAGATATTTCAAGTCCTTGTTGTCTGTTTCTGGTATTATTCCCAATAGAAAGAGTTCTGGTTTTAAATCTATCTATATGTTTATCATTTTCTCCAACCACATGTGGATTTTAGTCCAATATTTTTTTGCTTCGGTACAAGTCCACCACATATGGTAGTATGTGCCCGGTGTCTGATGACATTTCCAGCATTTTTCGGATTTGTTCTTGGACATTCTTGCAATTCTCGATGGGGATAGATGCCACCTGTAAAACATCTTATACAAATTCTCTTTATATGCAATTGACATTGTCATTTTATAGTTTTGAGTCCACAGTTTTTGCCATTTCTCTTAATTCAATCCCATGCCCAAAGTTTTTTCCCCTGGCTAACGTAGTTTCTTTGACTTTCCCATGGAGTTTCACCTCTAGTAAGTAGCCATAGAGTTTTTTAATTACCTTTTCATCGGTACCTGTTAAGATTTTATCTAATTCAGTCATTTTATCATAAAAACCCTCCTTTTTTGATCTTCATTATACCTAGAATGTATTTGCACATATGAATACCAATTAACTTCAATACCTCCTTGTTTCAAGTCTTGTATAGATTTGAGTTCACCCTCTGTATTTAATAGCTCAGCATACGTAACTGTTTGTTCCTTCTTGTATGTTATTGAATATGAAAAAGCTTCAATGGTTGATATCCAGACTGGAATTTTTAAATAGTGTAGCCTCTTAACCTTCTCCCAGTTTAATAACAGAGCCTCTCTTATATGATGCCTCCTAAAATAACCGTGTGCTTTAGTTCCCTTAGACCATAAGAAAGCATGCCATCCCAACAGCAAGTCCTGACCCTCTAGAGATTGAAAAGCCCCACCATTTCTTAACATTACCCATTCACGTTAATCCACGTCAGACTGGCTGCCTGGTAGTGTAGCTCCCAATCAGGTAGTCCGAACCCTCCTCTTGATTTAGCGTCCTGCAACACTTTGCATTTTATTCTTGCTTTTTCCCCCTGCCATATGAATTTCAACACCACTTTATTTAAGTCTTCAAAGTATTCTTTCCCTAACCTAATTAGGATTGTCTGGAACAAGTATAGGATTCTAGGTAAAATATTCATTTTAACTGTAGAAATTCTCCCGATCATTGCTAGTTGGATATTTTGCCATTTCACCAGGTCCGTTGCAATTTGTTGCTTCAATCTAAAATAATTATCCTCTTTGAGGGTACTGCATCTAGCTGTTGAAAAGATCCCCAAATATTTGACCTTGTTCGTAACTTTCATCTCTGAGATTTCTGCCAATTCTTCTTTCTGCTTTATTGATCTCTTCTTTGTCCTGGTTTTTGTTTTGTCTTTATTTATTTTCAAACCTGCTACTTTTCCATATTCCTCAATATATTCTATTAATTTAGGTGTAGATTCCAATGGCCCCTCGAGGATGAAGGCAAAGTCATCTGTGAAGGCTTGTATTCTTCTTTTTTAATAGTCATTCCCTTTATTTCTTCCTCTTCTCTGATTCTTCTGTTTAAAACTTCTAGAGTTAGGACAAAGAGCAGCGGTGACAATGGGCAGCCTTGTCTCGGACCTCTCTTGTTTTTCAATAGGATCTGTCAATTCTCCATTTATCATTATCTTAGCTGTTTGTGGTATACTGTTTGTATATTTGAGTATTTTGAGTATTTGAAAATTTATTTATAGGCCGCCCTTTTCCCTGGGGGGACTCAGGGCGGTTTACAACTCATGGGGAAGGGAATACAAACAATAACACATAAGAGCAATACATAATTAAAAATAGAACACAACATTCATACCATTCGAGTGGGGGTGAGTTACATTCTTTAACCCCAGGCCTGACGGGATAGCCAGATTTTAAGGGCTGTGCGGAAGGTCTGGAGGGTGGTGAGGGTACGAATCTCCACGGGGAGATCGTTCCAAAGGGTCGGAGCTACTACCGAGAAGGCTCTCCTCCGCGTAGTTGCCAGTCGACACTGACTGGCAGATGGAACTCGGAGGAGGCCTAATCTATGTGATCTAATGGGTCGCGAGGAGGTAATTGGCAGGAGGCGGTCTCTCAAGTATCCAGATCCACTACCATGAAGGGCTTTATGGGTGGTAAGTAGCACCTTGAAGCACACCCGGAGATCGACAGGTAGCCAGCGCAGCTCGCGGAGGATAGGTGTTATGTGGGTGTACCGAGGTGCACCCACAATCGCTCGCGCGGCCGCATTCTGGACTAGCTGAAGTCGCCGGATGCTCCTCAAGGGCAGCCCCATGTAGAGCACGTTGCAGTATTCCAGCCTAGAGGTCACAAGGGCACGAGTGACTGTTGTGAGAGCCTCCCGGTTCAGGTAGGGTCGCAACTGGTGCACCAGGCGAACCTGTGCAAATGCCCCCCTGGTCACAGCTGATAAATGGTGGTCGAAGGTCAGCTATGGGTCCAGGAGGACTCCCAGGTTGCGAACCCTGTCTGAGGGGTGTAATGTTTGACCCCCCCAGCCTGAGAGATGGAACACTAGCCAAATTAGTGGGAGGGAAACACAACAGCCACTCGGTCTTATCCGGGTTGAGCACAAGCTTGTTAGCCCTCATCCAGTCCCTAACAGCTTCAAGGCCCCGGTTCATCACGTCCACCGCTTCATTGAGTTGGCACGGGGCGGACAGATACAGCTGGGTATTGTCCGCATATTGATGGTATCTTATCCCGTGCCGCCGAATGATCTCGCCCAGCGGTTTCATGTAGATGTTGAAAAGTAGGGGGGATAAGACCGAACCCTGCGGCACCCCATATGTTAGGGGCCTAGGGGTCGATCTCTGCCCTCCAACTAACACCGACTGCGACCTGTCCGAGAGGTAGGAGGAGAACCACTGCAAAACAGTGCCTCCCACCCCCACCTCCCGCAGTCGTCGCAGAAGGATACCATGGTCGATGGTATCGAAAGCCGCTGAGAGGTCAAGGAGAACCAGGATGGAGGCGTGGCCTCCATCTCTAGCAATAGCTCTCTAGCTCTCCAGAGATCATCGGTCAATGCGACCAAAGCGGTTTCTGTGCTGTAACCGGGCCTGAAGCCGGACTGGAAGGGGTCGAGATAACTAGCTTCCTCCAAGGAGCACTGGAGCTGGTAGGCCACCACCTTCTCAACAACCTTCCCCACAAAGGGGAGGTTGGAGACTGGACGGTAATTGTTAAGAACGGCTGGATCCAGAGATGGTTTCTTCAGGAGGGGTCTCACCACCGCCGCTTTAAGTGCGGAGGGAAAGACCCCCTCCCGAAGGGTGAAGCCACTGGGTGAGATCATTCGCCAGCACGGGATCAAATACCACCAATATGCGGACGATACCCAGTTGTATCTGTCCGCCCCGTGCCAACTCAGTGAAGCGGTGGAAGTTATGTGCCAGTGCCTGGAGGCTGTCAGGGTCTGGATGGGAGTAAACAAGCTCGCACTCAATCCAGACAAGACTGAGTGGCTATTGATGTTGCCCCCCAACGATGGTCCAGATATTCCATCCCTTAGCCTGGGGGGTGAAATTTTACACCCCTCAGAGAGGGTCCGCAACGTGGGTGTCCTCCTGGATTCGCAGCTGACGTTAGAACACCACCTGTTGGCTGTGCTAGTCATTACTTTTAAAGCCCTACATGGCTTAGGACCTGGATATCTGAGAGACCGCCTCCTGCCACATACCTCCCAACGGCTGATAAGATCTCACAGGTTGGGCCTTCTCCGGGTGCCGTCAACCAGACAATGCCGGCTGGCGGCCCCTCGGGGGAGGGCCTTCTCTGTAGCTGCTCCAGCCCTGTGGAATGATCTACCCCTAGAGATCCGGACCCTCCCCACTCTCTCGGCCTTCCAAAAAGCCACGAAAACCTGGCTATTCCAGCAGGCCTGGGGCTGTTGACTTCACGAACAAGGTCCAGCCCAACCTAGACGGAATGTATGGTGTGTTGTTTTTAAATTGTTTATCTTTCTTTTTTTTACTTTTATCTTGTTTTTGTAAGCCGCCCAGAGTCCTACGGGATTGGGCGGCATATAAATTTATTAAATTACTAATTACTAATTCCGGAGCATTCTGATTTCATCAGCCTGGGGGCTGCCTGTTTAGTGCCGGCTTGAAGCACTTCCTTTGGGTCTATCAGGGATTTTGCTATATCCCTGAGACCAGCAAGGCTTTGTCTTCCTGATCACCATCTCTACGGGACGGTTTAGGTCTCAATGGACCATCCAGCGGCAAAAGTGTCAACGGTGGTCTCGGAGTATCAAGGCCACACGTTGTGACATCGCAATGTGGCTCCTCCTTCCATCTACTTCCCACTTCTTTCCAGGTGAGTCAGGACTACAAAGCTGCCCTGGCCGCACTGCGAGTGCAGGACATCGAGGAGCTGCGGAGCTACCGGCAACCCCCCGCTTTGGTGGTCCAGGTGACCGACCCCCTCTGCCTGATGTTCCAGGTGGAGCCCGGGTGGGAGAGCGCCAAGCTTCTGCTCAACAGGGAGGATTTCTACCAGGTGAGACCCCCCCCCCTCCTGGACCCCCCCCTTTCCATCCTGCCCTGGCTGATGCTGTAAGTTGCCCAGAGAAACGTGCAGACTTCCTTCCTTCCTTCCTTCCTTCCTTCCTTCCTTCCTTCCTCCCTCCCTCCCTCCCTCCCTCCCTCCCTCCCTCCCTTCCGGTGTGTGCAGCTTTGCCCTTCTTGGTCCTTTCTGATTCTCACAAGAACTTTCTTCGGAGAAAGCAAATTGCAGTTTATTTCTTGATTACTTGTTAGATTTGCTCCCTTTATTTCATAGCCACAATAATCTAGTGAGGAGGGCTGGGCTGAAAACAAGGGTGGGGTGGGGGGCAAGCACCCAGTTGGTGTCAGTGCTCGGGACTCTCCATGTGGCTTCTGGCCCTTCAACCATGAGGTGCAGGCTGACTTTCAAGCCAGCAGCCCCCATTAGAGAGCGGCCATACATACATCAGAATCGTAGAGGAGAATGAGCTCTGCTCAAGGGAGACCCCCACAGTAGCCCTCCCCTCTGTGAAGGTCTCCCACAAAGGAGGCATGGCTCCCTTCCCCCCCGTCCTCTTCCGCTGGCTGGCCCCTCATTCCTCCTGTCCAGCCTCTCTCCTTCCTTTGCTCCCACCGGCTCTGGCACTGGATAAGTCTCAATGAATCGCACACATGAAAAAGCATTTAGAATCCAACTCAGCTGGATAAATCTGTGACACAAAGCGAATATGTACAGCCTAAGGGCCGATTGGCTAGCCATCCTCAATTTCTCATGGTCAACACCAGACACACCATGCTTGTTCTCTAGAGGGGATTCCCGTCCCCTCCGGTGACACCACAAGGCTATTTTGCCACAGGGGACCCAAAGCAAAGGGAGAAGGTGCGACCCACGGCAACTATGGGGACAGTGAGAAGCCAGCTAGATTTACTTGGTTATTCTGATCCTGCTCTAAAAGGCGCCGAGGCTGAGATGACAGCTGCCTTCTCGGAAGAGGCTGCCCAGGAGGGATCACTAGAGGTGGCTGTTTCTATCTCTTCTTTTTTAACAGTTCAAGTTGGTTGGCTACTGAAATCCTATTACCCATCTATCATCTATCTAATTTTCTACAATCTATCATTTTCTCTCCCTCATTTTATCATCTCTATCAACATCTGGCCCAAGCACATATGTCACCAACAGCACAACAGTCGTCCTTCTGCAGGCCCTGGAAAAGCTGCAGCCTTTCTGCCAATGAAATGGGCTCACTGCTTCCACTCTGGCCCAGGGAGCCCAGCCCCAGAGGTGTGATGGCCTCTTCCCCGTGCCTGGGGCAAGGAGTGGCCTGCCTCCGAGCCAGGCAGGGCCATAGAGGGGGCCCCGAGGCCTCTCTGCCATGTTGGGAGGGGTCAGACGCTCCCTATGCTTACCTCCTTTCTGACTTCGTCGGGGCCCAGGGAAACCCCAGGCTCACCCAGGGCGGCCAGCAGAAAGGCTCGACTTGTTCTCCCAGACCTCTCTCCCTTCCAGGATCTGGTCTTCTACCCCAAGGAGACTCTCGGCGCGGAGCTCTTCCAGGCTCTGGGTGAAGTGGTTGACCAGGAGGGTTTGTCTGTGGCTGCCATCCAGAATGCCAGCCAAGCGGCCGCAGCTCTGTATCAATGGATCTGCTCCGTCTACTGGTACCGGTGGGCACTGCAGGAGTGGCAGCCGGCCATGCTGGAGCTGCAGTCCTGCGAGGACCAGATCAACGTGGAGAAAGTCGGCCTGGGTGACCGGCGCCTACACTCGGAGTACCTGCGGGACACCACCCAGGCCCGCCTCAGGGAGCTGAGGCAGAAGCAGGAGCACCAGGAGAAGCTGCTTCAGCAGCTCACGCAATCCTTGCAGGCCAAAGAGGAGGCCAGCACAGTGGAGAGCTCTGTGGCTGAGCACCTGGCCAGCTGGACGGCCGTAGCCAAGGTAACGGCTGAGGCCGGAGGCTCCGCCTTCCCCTGGAGAGGGCCCGCCTTCTAGCCTCTCCTCTTCTCTCCCAGGACCTGGAGTGCCAGCAGAGAACCGTGCACGGCAATGCCCTTCTCTGCTCGGCTATCATCTCGTACCTGGGTCACTTTGCTCCACCACGGCGGAAAGAGCTGCTGGAGAAGTGGGAGGCCGTGTGCGAAGGATCCCAGGTTCTTCTGGGCCCCTGTGACGTCAGCTGGCTCCTGCAGAAGGAATTGTCCTGCCCGGGCCAGGCACCCTCCGGCCCGCCCCTGCTCCCGCTGCAGAAGCCGCTGAAGGTGGCCGCTTTGCTCAGTTCGACTCAGCAGCAGCGCCTCTGGGATCGGCTCTACAAGCCGAAGGATGCTGAGAGCCGCCTCGTTGCCATGATCATTCATTCCAGCGTCCACCTGCAGGCCCACCGGTGGCCTCTCTTGGTGGATCCGGACAAGCAGGCCCAGACGTGGCTGCTGATGACTTCCTCTTTAGAAGCAGGTGAGCGAATGAGGGGAGCCCCCCCTCCCACTCCGGCACGGCCTTCCCAGACTCGGTGCTCATCGGCCTCTCCCTTGCAGAGGAGTCCCAGGCCCGGGTCCTGTCTGATCTGATGCCGGACATGGTGGAGCAAGGGGGCGGCGATGAGATCCCAGAGGACAACCTGGAGATCCTGTCCCTGACCAGCCCTGACCTCGAGGAGAGCCTCAAGGCAGCCATCAAGTTTGGTGAGCAAGACCCGGGACAAGATTCGTGGCGCCTGGGGCAAGTTCGGCAGACAGAGGCGGACAGGGCGACCCTGAGCGCCTCCTCCTCCTCCTCCTCCTCCTCCTCCTCCTTGCAGGCAGCCCTGTCCTTCTGACGGACTTTGAGAAGGATGTTCCCTGGTGTCCGGCCCTCCAGCAGCTGATAGAGAAGGAATCCTTTAGGGGCTGCCCAGAGGGCAAAATTTTCTTCCCTGCCTCCGAGGAGGATGGAGCAGAAGCCGAGCACCTGTCCATCCCGCCCTCTTTCTCCCTGTATCTGTGCACCGAGCTGCCTCTTCAATCCTTGGTTGCAGGTAAGAAAGGAACCCACCAAGATCACCCAAATTGCTGTCCCAGAATTTGGGTAGGTTTAGGTGTGGATGAGAAGATGGATAGTTGCGTAAAGGATTTCCCTCTTTGTTTTTATTATGGAATATTTTTCAATATTTTTAACAGCTTGTTTTTCTTATACACGGCCCAGTGTCCCATTTGGGAGTCCAGCCGCTGTGTAAAAGAGGAGAACGACAGAAGGAGCCAGAAATGGGTGGTGGGCATAGAGGTTCAGTCCACCACGAGGAGGCCTGTGCAGAGAGGGAAAGGGGCTCCCCCCCACCCCCTGAAGGGTGTGGAAAAATATACTGCTGGAAAGGTATAATTTATTTAGAAAAACCAGACCCCCCCCCCGCTCTTCCCCGAAAGGGATCGTTCTTGATAGAACATTCGCCTTATGCCAAGAATGATTTGATGTTAAGAAGGATCGATCCATAATGATCCCCTGCCCAGGATGGGATTTGGTGACCGCTCGTGTCAGAAGCATCTGGATAACGTATACATAAATACTAGATGGATAATCTGTGACTTCATATACAATTGAAAGTGGGGACTATGGAAATGATGCACAAAAACCCTGCAACCAAATGACATGCTGTACGTGATTGAAGAGGGTTCTGTGTGTTATGAGTTGTCTTTGTCCCGAAAAGAAAAATATTCTTTTTTTAAAAAAGAGAGAGAGAGAGAGAGAGAGAGAAGGAAAAGGAACGAGAAGTGATATTCGACAATTTTTGGGTTTGCGGAAATACCATCCCAAGAAAATATAAATTAAGAGGTGGGAGAGACACCTGCAACAATAGAAAATGAAAGGAAGAGAGGAAATGGGAGGAAAAGGAGGGAAGGAAGGGAGAGGTGAGGAGAGGAGAGGAAGGTGGAAGGGAGAAGGAGAGAAGGAGAGAGGGTAGGAAGGGGTAGAGAGAAGTAGGGGAGAGGTAAGGGTAAAAGGAAGGGAAAGGAGAGGAGGAAAGAAGAAAGTAGAGAAGGGAGGGAGGGAGAGAAAGGAGGAGAGGAGAGGAAGAGGAGGGAAGGAAGATAGAGAGGAGGAGAGGAAGATGGAAGAAAGAAGGAGAAGGGGTAGAAAGGGGAAGAGGAAGAGAGGAGGAGGAGGAGGGGAGAGGTAAGGGAAGAAGAAAGGGAAAGGAGGAAGGGTAAACATTAAAGGAAAAAGGAACAAGGGTGACCCGGTTGAGGCATTTTTGCAAATATCTCACAAGCATCCAAGAAGCCCCTTGGGGAGGGGGGAGGGGAGAGGGGATTTCAGCTCTGACCATCAGCTCTGAATCAAACTGCAGCAAAGCCGGAGATCCGGTGGGTCAGCAGACTGCGGGCTTTCCCATCAGGTGAATCGGGAAGCCTGGGACTGGGCCCTTCCTATCCCTGATAGGGGGGAGGGAGGGAATGGGGCGGGGGTGGGGGAGGGCCCGGGAGAAAAGTGGCTCCTGGGATTCCCTGCATTCCAGTAGACTGATGGGAGTCACATTTCAACTTTTCAAGAGAATTTATCTCATAAACTGGGGGAAGGTTGGAAATCACCTTCCACGGATGGAAACTCTGAAGGAGAATTGGGAAATCCTGAAAAATGAGGTGAAGACCCCAAGACCAACAGTACCAAAAGGGGGGGAGAGTGGGGGGGGGGGTTTGGTGGGCCACCCCTCCCGCCTTTCTCTTCCCTTTCGCAGAGGCTGACCATTCGCTGCTGAAGAGGCTGAACCTCATCGACCTCAGCCTCAGCCGGGAGGCCCTGGAGGACCGGCTCCTGGGCGAAGTGCTGCACGTGGAGCGCCCGGAGATCCGGAAGAACCAGCAGATCTTGTATCTCGGGATCTTGCAGCTGGAAGGCAAGCTGGAGGCCACGGAGGTGATTCCCTGGGTGGAAGCCTATCTTTGAGACTTGTATGGCTACCCTTCTTCAAACACGGTGCTGGCTGGCTGGCTGGCTCACCATGACCATAAAGCCACCAACCTCTCCCCAGCCAGGAGGCGCCAGCCAGAGGCTCCCGGCCACCTCCCGCCTGGCAACTGGCTTTAGAACGGACCTCGATGGCCTCTCTGGGAGGCTGAGCGGGGAACGGGGCAGGCGGCACGGAGGAGGGACGCTTCTTAATCCCAGCCCTTTCCCCTCTGGGGTCCAGCCTGGTCAGTCCTTTGGGCCAACCCCACGATGTCCTCCTCCTCCCCCGTTCTGCCCGCCTTCCCTGCAGGAGGAGCTGATGGACCTGATTTCACAGCCGCAGCGGTCGCTCCTGGAGGAAGAGAACTTCATGCCGATTGTGCATCTCCTCCAGACCCAGATCCAGGCGCTGCACGCCACGCACAGGAACATGGTCTCCCAGTACCAGGACCAGGCTGTGCTGTGTGGCAGGTATCGGCCGGTGGCCTGCCTGGCAGTGGGGCTGCACGAGGCGCTGCAGCAAGTGGGCCGCCTTCACCCACTCTACCGCTTCCCCACCGAATTCTGCATCAGCCGCGTGCGGCAAGCCCTGATCACAGGCAAGCGCCAGGAGGCCAGCAAGCAGGAGTCCCTGGAGGCCCGGCTGCTGGAGCTCAGCAGGATGGTGCTCTGGCAGCTGCTCACCCAGGCGCTGCCCTGCCTGCAGGAGGCACACCGCCCGCTCTACTTCTTCCTGGGAGCCGTGGCCATGCTGAGAGTGGCGGGGGACGTCAGCCCTCTGGAGTGGCTGGCCTTCACCCACGGCCTGCAGGACCCCGCTGCCAAGGCCCTCCTCCTGCCCCTGGAACCCGGCTCGCCCTGCCCCGACTGGGTGAGTGAGGAGGCTTGGGAGGAGTGCCTCTTGCTGGAGAACCTTCCTGGCTTCCATGGACTGCCGGCCTCTCTGGCCGAGAAGGCGGTGCAGTGGCAGGAGTACTTCTCTCTGCCCTCCACGGTGGTGGGGCCGGCTCTGTGCCCCAGCCATGCGCACCTCGGCCCTTTCCAGCGTGCCATCCTTTGGCGCATTCTATGTCCCGGGGCCTTGTGCCAGTTGGTCTCCGATCTTACCACCTGCTTATTGGGCTGGTCTTTCACTGAAAAAATGGCAGCCATCAATCCCTACTCCTATAGCCGCGCCAACAAGCCAATCATATTGGTCAGGGCCCCGGCCAGATCGCAGGTTTCCTTTACGCATCCTTTGCTCTGGATCCAGCAGATGGCAGCCCAGCGGGGACGGCGGGTGAGTGGAGCCTGGCAGGAAAGAGAGGGAAGGGGCGGGCAGCCCCAAAGGGATCTCCATGCCCCTCACTGGCTGTTTTGCCCTGCAGGGGACAGTGGTCGTCATCTCCTTTGGTACCCCAGATGCCTCCCAGCGTGTCCAGAAAACGCTGCCCCTTTGCACCAAGAAGGGGAAGTGGCTGGTCCTGGACAACTGCCAGCTCTTGGACAGCTGGGACCCTGAGGTTCTGCTGCAGTTGGACTTGGTACTGACTACCACAGCAGGTCAGAGGCGGGAAGGGCTGAGGAGGTTCATTTACGGCGAGCGCAGGAGGACGCTTCCTTACTCCCTCTTCTTCTCCGGTGCAGGACTGAGCAGAGCGGGGCCCCTGGAAGTCAACCCCAAGTTCCGGCTCTGGCTCATCACAACACTCGATGCCCACAACTCTGTGCCAGGTATAGCTGTTCTTCTGAAGGGGCCAGGGCAATAGGCGCTCCCCCAGAGACGAAAGGGGAAAGGATGTGGACCGCAAGAGCCAAGCGCCCCAACTGATCCCCTGCCCCATCAGCCCTTCTGTTCCTCCACGTGCCCAGGGCCCGTGCACCGCAATGCCACCACCTTCTTCTGCGAGATGCCCCTGGAGCTAAAAGGCATCCTGGCCCACACTCACCAGTGGCTGCAGGGACAGGTCCAGAACCTGGACACAGAGAAGCAACTCTCGCTGCTCGTCCTCCATGGGGTCCTGCTGTACCGACAGAACTACGCTCCGTGGACACAGGCCGCCTCCTACCTCTGGTGAGTCAGTCAGGGGGCTGCCCATAGGGCTTTTGGAGGGGAACAGGAAGGGAGACCTGGATCTCACCTGCCACGTGGCGGGAAGGTCACCGCTATGGTGGTGCTTAGAGCGGATCCAGGATCCGCTCAAGTCTCTGCGTCCCTGGGTCATCTTGGCGTCTGGCTCCTCTTCCCTGTCTGTCTGCCTGGCCAAGGAGCAGGGCACCAAGAGCTCAGAAGGGAGGTGGGCAGTGTCCCCACTATCTTTCAAGGCCAGCCAAAAGGGCCTTGCCAGCGTGTGTGAGTGTGTGTGTGTGTGTGAGTCATCCTAAGAAGGCTTCTCCTCTTGCAGACCCTCTCGGTCTGGGGTTTTGTCCAGAAAGACACTTCTAAAAACAGCCTTCAATTCGTATCCTGGTAACACAATCGCCATCTCTGATTTTAAAGCTAGAAGGGAAGCTAGCCTCCTGCTCTGTGCAGGACCATCTCCTCCTCCTCCTCCTCCTCCTCCCTAACGTCCATCTAAACCTGAATCCACTCCCCTCATTTCCAAGCTCTGGGTTCAGGTCCCGCCTTTGGAGGCCACGGAGAACAAGCCTCTTCTGCCTTCCGTGCGTTGAGGACGTTTGAAGAGCATTTTCAGGTGGCCCACGGGCAGCCCTTGGCCTTCCCCTTCCTTCAGGCCGAGCATATCCCTCTGAGGGCCCGACCACCATCCCCCGCTCTGGCAGTGCCCTTGCTTGGCCGGGCTGCCCAAAACTAACTCGAGGAAGCCCCTCTGCAGAAGGGAAGCCGGGCCAAGCGGGGCTCTGGACATCCAGTGGCAGCCAACTGCCCTCGACTCCGGGGTCGCCATCCTGTGCATTGTTGAAGGCTAAGGAAGCTGCTGGCTAAAGCCCCCCGCCCGTCTCTGGAAGCCACGGGGAGGGAGGGAGGGAGGGAGGGAGGGGGGGGTCTGAGGAAACGGGGCTCCCAAGCGGCTCTGTCTTTTCCACACCACACCACAGGAAAAGCCGCCCTGGAGACTCAGCTGGGTCTCCCCTGGAGCCTTTCTCTCTCAGGCGCTCCCCTCAAACCCCCACAGAGCTGCAGGCTTCTGCAGAACGGAGGAAGGTTGCAATCAGGTCCACAAGGGACAGTCACGGTTTCAGTTAGCCACCGCTTCACTTAATGACAGGTCCCAGTTGTGGCCGCTGACTTCCTTCAAAACCCCTTTCAACCACCGTCCAATCCTGACTAAATCCCTTTGCCCCCCGCATGGGGGATCTTTCTCAGGGCCCACAGCCCACCTGGAGCCGCCCAGGGGGAGGGGGGCTTTTCCGACTCCCCAGGAGAAGCAGCTTCTGTGCCCCAGCTGCACGGCCAAAGGGCCCATCTAGGCCGAGGAGGGCAAGCACTCTGGGGTGCAAAGCCAGGGTTAGCCCCAGGTGAAAGAGCGGCCGGGCCTGGCTCTGCGCACAAACCCTGGGCCCCACGGGGCGTCTTCCCCTCCCTCCCCTTTCCCACAGGCAAAGCCCTCTCAAGAGCCCCCAGGCACTTCCGGAGAGGAGTAAGGCCTGACAGGGACCTCCCACTCCACAAAGCCTCCCCCCCACCCCCCCCGGTTCCTTTGGTGCTGCCGGCTCCTCTCCCTCCTTGGCCGCCTAGCACTGCCGGGTCCCTGCTGTTCTGTCCCACCAGGAGTCACGGGGAGGTCTTGGCAGGCCTCAAGGCCCTTGAGAAGCTGAGCTGCATGGCAGACAACTCCGAGGAAGCGCAGCTGCAGCTGGCAGGTAGGAAGGAGCCCCCTCTGGGGACCCCCAGCCCAGCCCACCCGAAGAGGGGGGGGGGGCTGCTGCACCTTCCGTCCCTCTCTTTCCCCACAGGGACCATCCTCTACGGAGGCCACGTTCTGGATGAGGGGGATGCGCAGGCAGTGGAGAGCTTGTGCCAGCAGTGCTTGGCCCCCTCTTCCCACCTGCTGCCTGGCTGTGGCCTTCAGAGGCTCCTGGCTGCGGTCATCGGCCACACAGGCCCAGGTAAGAGGTGGCCGTGCGCAGCCTCTCCCACAGAAGGCAGGCTGGCTCGGCCCTGATCTGCTCGTTCTTCCCTCAAGGGTTCTTCGGAGACGAGGCCTTGGCAGCCACCCAGGGCCGGATGGAGCGGCTGCCCAGCCCCATGGACCCCACCTGGGTAGGCCTTTGCGGCGGCCTGCAGACCCAAATGCTGGCCAGGCGCAGCCAAGCCCTGCTCTCGGCCCTGAAGGCGTCCCAGGGCCTTTGGTCTTGCTGGACCTGCCGGCCCCCGACCACGCTGGAGCAGGTGGCCAAGCGAGGCCTGGAGGTGGTGCAGGAACTGCAGAAGCAGCTGGAGCAATGTGGCTGGGAGGTGGGAGCGCAAGGGCGACCACCCCTCGGACAGCCGCGCCACAAAGCCCGCCCCCTGCAGCGCTTCCTGCTGGAGGAGGCGGGCGCCTTCCGGGCCGTGCTGGAGCAGGTGGGCAGGGACCTGGCCTGCATCCAGCAGGGCCTGCAAGGACTGCCCTGTTCCTCCCCACGCTGCACCGCTGTCCTGCAGGCCCTGCAGCGGCAGCAGCTGCCCCGCCACTGGCTCCCCTACACCCCCACTGGCCCGGAGCCCCTGCAGGACTGGCTGGGGACTCTCCAGCGGCGGGGCGAGCTTCTGTGCCGCTACCTTCACTCCATTGGGGGGGAGCCGGTGGTCTGCTACCAGCTGGCAGCCTTCCAGCAGCCCCAGCGCCTCTTCTTGGCCCTGCTCCAAGAGACGGCCCAGGCCAAGAAGCAAGAACCGGAGAGCTTCCGCCTGGACCAGCAGGTAAGGGCGGCTCTGTTGCCAGGGTGGGGAGGGGCAGGCCCAAGCCCTTGGCTGTCAACCCCTTCCCTTGGTTTTGCAGGTGTTGCCCAGCCTGCTGCCCCCCAGCACTGCCCCCGAGAAGGGCCTCTACCTGGGTGGCCTGGAGGTCTACCACGCTGGCTGGAATGCCCAAGGCGGCCATCTCCAGGAGAGCCAATCGGCACAAGCCTGCCAGCTGCCTTCAGTTTGGGTACAAGCCACCCGAGAGCCCTGGGTGGCAGCCTCTGTCCCCGACAAGTATCAATGCCCTGTGTACCTGGGAACCCCCCAGGCAGCCCCGGACCTCCGCATTCAGCGGGTCGTCATGCACCTGGCTCTCCCTTCCAAGATGCCTCCTGAGCTGTGCACCCAGCAGCGGGTTCACGCCATCAGCATTCTGCGGTGAGAAGCCACCGGAAGGGAGAAATCCCGGGGTCAAGCTGTCCCAAACCTCCCTCTTCGTAGAGATTGCTACCATAACTACAGAAATAAAGCCATATATTATGAGTGTGTACAAAACAGTCCCCCAGTGCTCTCTCCCCCCCTTTGCCAGCCATGCAGGCTGCATCAGTTATAAATAAGGTGACCTCGGACATGCCCCCCCCCGCCCCCCCACTGGGGCCACCTGGCCCGCAGGCTCCCCAAACAGTCCAGTCCCTTATTTCAGGTCCACATCAAAGTCCAGCACCAGCAGCTTGGTTTCTTCAGTGCCGTTGCGGCTGCCCACAGCACACACAAGCTTGGTGTTGGAGGCACGGATGCGCCAGACGACTCCCCCACTGCCCCCACTTTCCAGGGCAACCAGGTTGCGCACAAATTCCCCCGTCTTGAGATCCCACAGCTTGACTGTGCCATCATCTGAGCTGGTCACGACAAACTTGGAACTGAACTGCAGGCAGGTGACTGCACTCTGGTGCTTACTGGGCCCTGCAAAAGGGAGGGAGGGGAAGGTGGGACTGTGCATCTGTCATTCTTCCAAGGGAAGCCACCCCTCCCCATGGCCCCACTTCCCCCACGCCCAGCCGCCAGGGCTCCTCCCAGGCATGGCGTGCAGCCCTCCCTTCGCAAGAGCAGCCACTGATGCCGCTGGCACTTGCCCCAAAGCAGCCTGCAGAGGAGCCACCGCTGCCATGCTCAGCTCTCGGGCCCGCCTTCCGTCGTGCTGGACCCTGCATGTGAGAGCAGGCTTCCTCCATCTGGGGAGATTACCCCGGGACACTTCTGGAGACCTTTGCTCTGCCAGTCTCGGCCTCCTGCCTCACTCACCTTGGAGGGTCTGCAAGCACTGTCCCGTTTTGATATCCCAAATTTTCACGGTGGAGTCGGCATTGCCAGAGACGAGGATATTGTCCCGCAACTCCATGCCGCTGGTGAGGGACTGGTGCCCCATCAGGGTGTGCAAGCAGTTGCCACTCTCGGCATCCCATACGCGGATTGAGGTGTCCAGAGAGCCGCTCACAATGTGGGTGCCATCGAACTGCCCAATGGTAGGAGACAAAGTGGCAAATGAGCAGCTCTGGAGGGCTGGGCTTGACACCCCCCAACCCTCCCCAAGCCTTTTCCAGCCACGAGACTCCCGAAGCCAAGGAGGGAGAGAACCTCACCTGCAGGGAGTAGACCCGGTTGGTGTGGCCTTGCAGAGTGTGGGTGCAGCTCTCTGTCTCCGGATCCCAGACTTTTACTGTGTAGTCGTAGGCCCCGCTCACCACCTTATGCCCATCATACTGGACGCAGCGCACAGCAGCCACATGTCCCATCAGCACATGGAGGCACTGCCCGGTCTCTATATCCCAAAGACGGAGAGTGGCGTCGCGAGAGCCACTCACCACCCTGCCAAGGGAAGCGGAGTAGCCTCAGCCTCGGGTTTGGCACCACAGGAAACCCAAAGCGGCTTTCTGGACACCCCTCTCCTGCCCCAGGCTCCCCTACCTTGTGTCGTGGAGGTGCATGCAACGCACAGTCGAGGTGTGGCCGTAGAGCGTATGCACACATTCACCCGTGTCCGCGTTCCACACTTTCAAGGTCCGGTCTGTAGAGCCACTGATGATGATATTGTCCCTCATCTGGGAGGACCAAACACCACCGGTGTGTCCTACCAGAGTTTGCACGCACTGTGGGAGAAGCAGAGGTTCAGAAGGGCCAGGCAGGGCGAGGAAGGCCTCCCCGGCCAGAGAAGCTGAACTGGGGCTCACCTCGCCGGTGATGGCAGACCAAACCTTGAGTGTGTTGTCATCAGAGCCACTGACGATGCGGTTGCCACAGAACTGGAGGCAGGTGATGACGTGGTCATCGTGGCCTTTGAGGACCTGCTCCGGGCATAGAACAAAAAAAGCGAGCTGCAGCCCCAGCCACGGAGAGGCTTCGTCCAGGAGAGCTCGCCTTAAGCTCTGCTGCTAGGAGCAAGCCCCAGGACCAATGGCTGTGAGCACAGAGCCCACAGCGGGGCTTCCCATCTTTACACGTGGACGAATGAGACCTCTGGAGGTGAGCAACCAGGGCTCCTCTCTTTGCCTGCCCCCTTCTGGGTCCTCCTCACTGGCAGCTCCTCCCCCTGAGTACGCAAGGGGCATCAAGACCGGTTCAAGGGGCCACGTTCCTGCTGTGGAGGCAGGCCAGGCTCTGGCCTCGCAGTCCATCCCGCCTCCTCTCCCCAGCCTTTACATTCCCCAGGGCAGACTCGGTGCCAGCAAGATGAAAAAGGAGGCTGTCGGGTGAGAGCCATCTTGGAGGAGGCCCTTTGTACCTTGGGGGGGCGGGCATCTCCATTGCGCCAGTTCATATCGATGCGATGCTGCCGTAGAAAGGCCAGCTTCCAAGGGCTGTACATGAAGCCCGGGCTCAGCAGCCGACGCTTACGCAGGCTCAGTGGCTCATCGATACCTGCACAGGGACCAGGGTGGCATCGTCAGGGCAAGGGGGGGGGGCAGGGGGGGAGTCCGCCCTGCAACAGCAGAGTGAAGCAAAGGCGGAAGCCGGACCTCACCTCCATCGCGGCACTTCTCCCGCCAGAGCAGGTTGTCTTCAGCCAGAATGCGCCAGTAGCGACATGTCTGCGCAGCTCGGAGCAGGTCCCGAGGCTCCAGGAAGGAGAGGACATAGAGAGCCAGCTGGAAGGGAAGGGAGAGCAGTAAGGTGGGGGCTGTTCAATCAAAGCCCAGTCGGTGCACTCAGGCCATGTGCCACCCGGAGCCCACCAGGCAGCTTCCTCCCTCCAGCTAGGTGCCATACCAATAACCATAACTGCTCGAGGGCAGTGCTGTGTAGCACCCCCACGTCTCTCCTCTGGTGACCCTTCCGGATGGCTCTGCAACGCTGGACAGGCCCCTCCATGCCCCCTGAAGGTCTGCTGCGTGGCCAAGGAGACCTGGCCAGGAACAGAGTCCAGCCTCCTACCTGGACACGACCCCCTGCAGCTGTCTCAGCCCACTGGCTTCTACTGCCTTCTGCTTCTGCCACTTTCAGGCTCCACCTCACAAGCCCTCTTGGCTACCATCACCAGAAGGCAGAAGCCCGGGGGGGCCTCTGGCCCGCCCTGATCTCCTTGTGTCCGTTGTGTGAGTAGCACAACCGAAGCTCTACTTTCATCTCCCCCCAGACTTTATATTCTTTTTCTAGTTATGCTCCTGCTCTCCTCTTTCAGTAGGACTGCCTGAAACTCTCTGGCGATGCCATTCACGCTCCCCCTTCCGTAAAAAGACTTGCTTTGTGCCAAACAACCCACTCCAACTATACCCTGCGAGGCCTCCTTCCACACAGGCCACCCACCTCCTTTGGCAGAAGCGAGATGAAGTCCCGCTGGAACTGGGGCTCGATCACCTGCATCATGTGCTTAATCTGAGGGGGCTCACAGCGGTCAATGAGCTCGTCCAGGGCCAGCAGCTTCTCCGGGCCGCTCCAGCGCTGAGGAAGGGTACACGGAGGAGCAGAAAAAGGACAGAGAGGAACAAGCTTGTTCTCTTGTCTATTTCTACAAACAGCAGCAGCAGCAGCTAAAAACCTTTTATGCAGCAACCCACAAACCCCAAAACCTCCGATGGGCCTCCGTGCTAGAAGTCCGCCACCTGCTGACCTGGAAAGTGCGTAACCAGTCCTGCAGCTCAAGGGGCGGAGCCACGGGGGGGACGTGCCGGCATCGCGCCTGGCTGGCCTTGGCATTCCGGAGATCCCCAAAAGTGGACGCAGGCCGGGCGATGCAGGGACCCAGCATCCTGGAGAGAGAGCCAGGTCAGCCGCTTTGTCCTAACTCCTGCCTCTCATCACACACACACACACACACACACACACACCCTCCCCTCCCCTCCCCGGGCGCTTACCTGCCCGGCTCGGAACTTTTGCAGAGCTTCTTCCCCGGGGACTGAGCTCTGCCCTCGGGGGCCCCGCCCTCCGACTTGCGCTTCATCTGCAGCAGGGAGAGACCAGGACTTCAGCGGCCCCAGCCACTTGGGGTAAACGGAGGAGCCCGACCGGTCCCTCCCGAAGCAAGCAGGCTCCGCGCCCAGCCGCCCATCAAAGCAAGCTCCTGCCAAGGCTGCAAAGTCGCAAAACCCCGAAGGCCCCCCCGGCTCCTGGCAGCCCCGGCCCCGCTCTCCCTACCTTGGGCCGGGAGTGCTGGAGGAGCCCCCCGCCCTCCGTCCGCTCCACATAGTCGATCCAGCGCTCGTCCACCGTGTAGTAGAAGTAGCCGTCTCCGCCCGCCTCGTCGCCGCTCTCGCTCTCCTCCTCCGACTCGCCGCTGCCTCGCGGGGATCCGGGCCGGCCACCGCGCTCAGGACTGCGCTCCTGCCCTCCGGGGCCGCGGAAGGCGGCGGCGGAGGCGACTTCCCCGCGCCGTTCTTGCGCTCCGCCGCCTCCGACATGCTGCGAAGGGGAGGCGAGGCTGCGCGGCCCCGCGGACACCCTGCCGGCGCGCGGAGAACCTTGGGCGGCGTCGGGGCGCCGTGGCGGAGGGCCGTCGGGAGTCTCCGGCCGGTGCGAGCAGGTCAGGCGCTGGCGGTTCAGCTCCAGGGTCCGGGCGGTGATGCCCTTGACGAGCAGTAGGTCCTCCAGACGGCCGAAGCCCTGCAGCTCCTGCGCGAGCCGGGAGGCGGTCAGGCGGGCGTCCGCAGGACCCCCGCCCCGGAACAGCCGCCGCCGCCCCCCGGGCCGCCGCTCACCTCCCTCTTGCGCACGATCCCCCGCGCTCGCCGGCGCCCGATCCCGACCAGCGCCCGCTCCAGCTCCGCCGCGCCGGCCCGGTTGACATCTATCCTGTTGGAGCCGGACCCCGACATCGCCTCCGCCGCGCTCGGGCCGCCGCCGCGCGCCTGCGCAGAGCCCCCGCCCCGCCTACATTTCCCAGAGAGCCACACAGGAGCCACCACTCGCCAGCAAGACGGGCCTTTATTGGTCGGGAGGGAGCCCCGACGTCACCGGCGCTTATACAGGCAGGGCCGCAGCGCCAGTCCGCGCGGCTCCTCGGCCGCTTTCGCCACCTCCGCCCGTTCGGCCTTGCGCAGCTCGAAGGTGTAGAAGTGGCTGCCCGACACGTCCTGCGGAAGGAGGGAGGGAGAGGCCGGTGAGAGGGGTCCGCGGCAGGGAGAACCCCGCCCCCTTGCCCGCCCTCC
Organism: Thamnophis sirtalis; assembly: GCF_051295495.1. Lineage (NCBI taxonomy): Eukaryota > Metazoa > Chordata > Lepidosauria > Squamata > Natricidae > Thamnophis > Thamnophis sirtalis. The sequence continues at coordinate 96,227 of NW_028261388.1, read as the reverse complement.
CTCGCTCCCACCTACCTTGGAGGTCAGCCGGAAGCCCAGCCGGGCCAGCGCCCCCAGGAAGGCCCGCAGGTCCGCGAAGCGACTAGCCACCTCGGCCACCAGCAGCGTCCCCCTGCGTCGCAGAGAAACAGCGCGAACGTTCGCCCGGCCGGCCTTGGGAGCCCCCGCCCAGCAGCCTCCCCCCCGCCGCCCCCGCCCTTACCCGGCTCGAAGGACGCGGTGAGCCTCTTGCAGGATCTCGCGCAGGTTGGTGCCCATCAGCGCCAGGCAGAAGACGGCCACGTCCACGGAGGCGTCCTCCAGCGGCACCTGCGGGCAACGAGAAGACCTGTCCGGGCGGGGCGGCGGGCGGGAGGCGGCGGGAGCAGCCGGCCCGTCTGGCCTACCTGTGCCATGTCGCAGACGATCACCCGCGGATCCAGGGCCGCCAGGTCGAAGCAGTGCACTCGGTTGGGCAGGCTACGAGCCAGGGTGCAGTCCCCGCAGCCAAAGTCAGCTACGACCAGGGAGGCCGGTCTGCCGGGTGGAGACGGCAAGTTAGCACAGGCGGAACAGTCTCTCCACCCCCACAGAGCCTGCCCCCCCCCCGTTTTGAATCTGGGCAGAGGAGTGAGGCAAAAAGGCCCCCCCACCCCACCCCTCTCTCAGAAGAAAGCCTGCCACATGGATGAGGGAGGGGCAGTAACAGTCTTATTTCGTTTAACTTATATTAAGAGGAGTTCCTCCAATCACCCCCCCACCCCCCACCCCGAAAAAAAAATCCTGTATCCAAATAAACCCGTTTGTCCCACAGGCTCCTTTAGGTTCTCTTGTCTGTTCGTTCCCTTCGAGCAGGCACACCAAGGGACAAGGACTGTTTTGTAACATTTGCCAAAGAGTCTTTAACAGCAGGACAGAGCAGTCACACAGGAAATATTCTGGCCGCAATAAACCAGAAAGGGAGCTTGTTGAGCCCCAAAGGAGAACTGGACCTAAGTCCACATCTTGAGCCACAGCAGGGCCCAGAGCTCATAGATCACAACAGCCACAGGCAGGCCTCTCCAGCAGTCCAGGGAGCCCCACCACCACCACCACCCACTCCCACTGGACTGAGCTCACCCTGACCTATGGTGAAGATAGTGCACAAAGCGCTCCACGGGCCGCTCGGGCCAGGAGGCCGCCTGCAGGGCAAAACCTCGGTGGTAGACAGCTAAAGCCTCGGGGTCCTCCCGGAAAAGCTGGGCTGCCTGTTGGCTGGAGCGTGTGTACAGCATCTGGTTGATGTAGCGGAAGCGAGCGGCATCCAGGCGGTTCTCCAGGCGCTGCCTCAGGGACGGTCTCTGCCCGCCAGGTGCCTTGGTATCCGGGGCCAGGCCCCCCTGGTCATCAGGAGGGTGGCCTGCCACAGAAGACGCCAGAGGCTGGCCGTTGGAGGCCTTGAACTTGTTTTGCCGCCGCTTGTTCTTCTGCCGGTTTCTCCACTGTCTCCTGGTCAGCTGCTGCCTCAGCTCCTGGGCTGCTCCGTCTCCCGTGATGGACGCCTGGCTGCCCTCCTTTGCTGCCCCTTCACCTAGACAGAAGCCCTTCCTATCAGGCCCATGGAGACCGAGAGGTTGGTTCACCACAGCCACCCCTGCCCCTGACCATGCAGCCCAGATCTCCGCCGACTGATTCGGCGGGGAGCGGACCCTCCTTGCATCCAGGGTGTGGGTGTGTGTGTGGCTGGGGCAGAAGAGCACAGCGCCCTCCCGTCCTCTCAGCCTGTTCGCTGGTTACCGCCGGATCCCCGGGGCTGCACAGCCTGGCTCCTCTGAGCGGATCACCGCGGCCAGTCCCCGAGGAGGCTCCCCCTGTAGCCGCGGGTCTTCGGGCGGCAGACCGATTCTCGCAGCTTTCTCTCGGGGCGCAGGCAGCGCGCTTGGCGGAGGCGATTCGCTCCCCTCGGAGTCTCGCTTGAGGCGGAGCCTCCGGTACCTGGCACTCTCGGGGCGCCGCGCTTCCAGTCGGGCACTGGGGCACAACGGCGGCTCGCCCGGTGGCCGCCCGCGCTCTCGGCCGCCTCGTCTCCGCGCCGCCCACCGCCGGGAACTCTCTTGCCCGCCTCCGAGCCCGCAAGGCCGCGCGGCACCTCAGGCCGTGGCCGCCGGTGCAGGGCGGCCCGGAGGCGCTGCCGGCAGAGGAGCGACGCCCGATCCGCCAAGGAGCCCGCCGCCAGAGTCGTCCTCCTCCGCGCCGCCATCGCCTCCGCGGCCGCCGGAACACGCGCGCCGGAACTAGCGCAACGGGCAGCGCCGCGGGGAGGCCCGCGCGCTCCCTCTGGCGGTCGGAGGGCGCCGCCGCGTCGGTTGGCCGCTGCCGCCAGCTGGCGGGGCGGGGCGAACGGCGCGGAGCGGCCACACCCGGAGCTGGCGAGGAAGGCGGCTGGCGGCGGCGGCGGCGGAGGGCGCGGGGCCATGGACGACATCTTCACGCAGTGCCGCGAGGGCAATGCGGTGGCCGTGCGCCTCTGGCTGGACAACACCGAGAACGACCTCAACCAGGGGTGAGTGGGCGGTCGGGCGGGGGCCGCTCAGGAGGGAGCCGGGGCTGGCGGCGCTTTCCGGGAGGGCTGCTGCTGCTGCTGAGCCGCCGGAGGTCCGGGAGGGGGGGAGTCGGGGGAGGGGGAGTCGGGGTCTGGGGAGACCCTGCAGGGGGTTCCTGGCCGCGGGTGGGCGCTGCCCGCGAGACCCCCGCCCCAACGGAAGCCGTGGACGGCCGGAGTGCCTCCCCGCCCCGTTCCCATCTCCATTTAAGGGCCGCCCGCTGGCGCTGCCCGCCCAGCCCGCGGAGGAGCGAAGGAGGGCGGGAGGAGAGGCTGGGCGCTGCCTCCGCCGCTTCCCTGCCTGGCTTCCTCCCTCCCCGCAGGGACGACCATGGATTCAGCCCCCTGCACTGGGCTTGCCGCGAAGGGCGCTCCAGCGTGGTGGACATGCTGGTCATGCGCGGCGCCCGCATCAACGTCATGAACCGGGGAGACGACACCCCCCTGCACCTGGCCGCCAGCCACGGGCACCGCGACATCGTCCAGAAGGTGGGCTGCCGGACGGGACGGGGAGGGGTACGGGGGCGGCGGCGGCCCTGATGCCCCGACTCTCTCTTCTCTCCCGGTGCAGCTGATCCAGTTCAAGGCAGACATCAACGCGGCCAACGAGCATGGCAACACCCCTCTGCATTACGCCTGTTTCTGGGCCCAAGAGCAGGTGGCAGAGGTATGTGGGGGCTTCCTGGGGTGGAGGGCTGTAGTCCTCTGAGCCTGGCTGTAGTCCCGGGGGTCGCTTGGGCCATCTCCCTGCCTCACTTTCCCTCCCTGTTGCTGCCAGGACCTGGTGGCCAGCGGGGCACTAGTCAGCATCTGCAACAAATATGGAGAGACGCCCCTGGACAAGGCAAAGGAGCCCCTGCGGGACACACTGAGAGGTGCGCTCCTCTTCTAGCTGACCTCCGGCTTCTTCCTTCTGCTGCTGCGGCTGCTGCTCTTGGGCGGGAGGGGCGGAGTTGACCCAAGGACCCGCCCTGCTATTAACCCGGCAGGCAGGTGGGCGCCAAGAGGGAGTCTTTTCCCTGTGGCCCCCTGTGTGAAGCAAGTCGCCAGGTTGTCGCCTCGAAACTCAGGCAACCCAAGTTTGGTGTGGAGCTTGGAGTTGGAGCCAGGAGCATCTGACGGGGATGGCATGTCTCCCTTGGCATGTTTGGAGAGGCCAGGGCTGAGGACGATGCCGTCTCAGGCCCCTCAGGCGTTGAGGGAGGTGGGGTGACCTGGCGGAGAGCTGCCTGCCTTCCCAGACACGGGGGGGGGGGGTCAGCTGCTGTGGTAGATAGGCAGCAGCTGATCCCCTCTGAGGAGGAAGACCTGTCACCCGCACAGAGCGGAGCGTTGGCAAGCCAATGTCATCGAGGTGATGGTTGTCCCGAAGTGGCAGCTGGACTTACTTGTCTTTCTTGGAAGACATTTCGCTTCTCATCCAAGAAGCTTCTTCAGTTCTTTAGAACTTCAGACATGAAGAAACTTCTTTGATGAGAAGAAGCGAAATTAAAGAAAAAACAGAAAGTCCAGTTGCCTCTTGAAAAAGCATCTTTAGGACAACTGTGACTTGGAGGACTGAGATCTTCTTAGACGAGTAATTTGTGCTAAGTATAAATAATTTATTAAGGAGACAGATCTAAATCTCCTGGTGGATCACCACTGACCAAGCAATGTACTGTAGCTGCCAAAATAGCCAACGCAATCCTGGGACAATGTCAGGTGCTAGTACCGCTTTATACTGTAGTAGCAAGGAACGCCACCGTGCCCAGTTCTGAGGTTCTGAGGCCTAGAAAACCTGCCTACGAGGAGTCTGGAGGGACACTGACCTAGTAGTGGGGAGGGGCGGCAAAGAAAAGAAGCGATTAAGAGAACTGGGCATGCCCAGCCTGTCGAAGAGGAGGATTCGGGGGGGGGGGGGGGGGACGACAGGGCGACTCTCTTCCAGGGCTTGAGGGGACTGACTTGTTCTCCGAAGCAGCTGAAGGCAGGACAAGAAGCGACACCTAGAGAGGCTTGTTAAAGAGAGACATTTTCTGACACAGAACAATTACTCAGTGGAGCAGCTTCCCTCCAGGGCTGTGGGGCCTCCATCGCGGGTAGTTTGACCAGGATTGTATAAGGTCTCCTGCCTTGAGCAGGGGGTCGGACCCTTCCAGCCCTAGGAGTCTGTCACCCATGTTCATCCCACCTGGTCCCAAGGAAAAAACTGGGTTCCCAAAAACCCCAGAGCGCTTTCAATCCATCTGTCTGTTTGCTTCCCCCTGCCAGTTTCCTTGGGTAAATTTGGGGAGGGGTGGTGGAAGGAATGGCCGGAAGAGGCAATGGGGATCAAGCTCTCCGTCTTCCCTGACCGCTCCCTCTGCTCTTCCAGAGCGTGCAGAGAAGTCGGGCCAAAGCCTGACCCGCCTCCCCTACAAAGACACGTTTTGGAAAGGCACCACGCGGACTCGACCACGTAAGAGATGGCTTTCTAGAGAGAGGCAAGGGGGCTTCTGGGCCAGAGCATGGATGGGTGGAAGTCCTGACCCCCTCGCGCCTCCTTTCTTCATTCCTAGGTAATGGGACCCTTAATAAGCTGGCAGGGATTGACTTCCGGCAGCTGAGCCTGGGCCACAAACTCAACGAGAACCAGTCAGGAGAGGTGCTGCTCCCTGCTCCCCTAACCCTAACCCTCTCCCATCAGAGATGGCGAGGGGGCTCCCCATTCCTGGCTTTGCCAAGTGCCCTGACCCCTCCCTTCCCTTCAGCTCTGGAAGGGGCGCTGGCAGGGGAACGACATCGTCATCAAGGTCCTCAAGATCCGCGACTGGACAACCCGGAAGAGCCGGGACTTCAACGAGGAATACCCCAAGCTCAGGTGAACAGGGCAGGGGTAGTGGTGGCAGGAATGGGGGGGGGGGAGTCTTTGCCCTGCCCCTTGAGCAGCACCAGGCCTGTCTTTGGCTCTGTTGAAGCTGACCTCTCTCTTCCCCACAGGATTTTCTCTCACCCCAACGTGCTGCCGGTGCTGGGTGCCTGCCAGTCGCCCCCCGCTCCGCACCCCATCATCATCACCCACTGGATGCCCTATGGCTCCCTTTACAACGTGCTGCACGAAGGCACTAGTGAGTCTTGCCACCAGCTGGGGTGGTGGCTCCTTATAGTCCAGCAAGGGGGGGGGGTGTTAGCAGAGGGCCCAAAGTCACTGACCGGCTGCATGAAACCATTTGCCACTTTGCCGCAGGCCGTTCCCAAAACAGAAGTTGAGCCTGAGCCGTGTTTTATGGAAGCTGTGGACTGACCGTGTAAAAGTACACCACGCAACCTCCCCCAAATCAAAATAGCTTGTCCCAGGGCAACCTGAAGAATGTTTGACCCACTGTTGCCAGAATGGGCGGGGAGGGGGGGGGCTGATTTGGGTTTCCTGTGGGAGTGCAGTGTGTCATCCCAATTGACGTCCCGACTAACCCTGCTTGGTTGTCCCTGCAGGTCTAAAAAATACAAAAACTCCAGGTGTGTTCAAACTTGACAGCTTTAAGACTTGTGGACTTCAACTCCCAGAATTCCTCCTCTCGCTCTTCATCTTGATGATGTGCGGGCGGGCAGAGGGAACTGGAACCGGTTCTAAACGGCACTGTAGATTTGTGAGCGTAGAACTGGCAGGAACCCACCCCTGGTCCAGGGCCACCAAACCTTTTTCCTTCCTCCTCTGCAGTCTTGGGGCATAACCCCACTGCACCGGCAGCCCCAATTTCTCACGGTGCAAAGTGACCCTGTTGGCTTAGGGGAAAGCCTTTCCACCACTGTCAGTGAAAGTGCAGCTGCCAGCACTGTGGTGTTTGGATGCCCGTGTTGGGCCGGAGCTGTTCAGAGAAAGGGGCTGTGGAAGTTTCTCTCAAAGGGTGAAATACAGAGGGGGAGGGGAAGGAAGGAAGCTCAGAACAAATCCCGAAAGGAAAAGCCCAGCAGGCAATTGACCCGAACAGCCAGGGCACCTCTGCCAAGACCTAAATCGATGGCGCCTTTTGCCCGTTTTCTTTCACCCGTTCTAATTTTGGGCTCGGCTTTGTGCTCTTCAGCCAAGCTGCGTTCTCTGGGCTAGGGGACCCAAGGGCCCCTGGAGCAGAGGGGGGGGGGTGGAATGTTGGCCTGGGTCGCAGAACCAGCAGCGACCCAGGCTGGCCACGCCACCGAACCAGTTGCCGCAGCATGTTTTGGCATTTTTTAATGTTCTGCGCATGTGCAGACCTATTTACAGGCAACCAAAACACCAGTAACCTTGGCACCCAGCCACCCGTCCTGGAGGTGCCTTCGGTGGGGGTGGCTGCCAGCCTAGATGCCTGTTGCAAGGGCTGAGCAACAGGAGGGAAGCAGGGGCTCCACTCCACCCTGCGGGCGAGCTTAACTTGCTGTCCAAGGAGAGGCCCCAAATCTTCTCCAGTGATGAGGTGAATGGCCGGATGGGAACCTGTCGTGAGAGGAGCTCCCGGCATCCAGGCGGTTGGGCTGCTCCAGGTCTCTGGCTGGGAATCCTGCCCCGAGTTGGTCCGTTCTCCTCAAGGCTCTTTGCCCAGTCCTCTGCTTGTCTGTGGGGTTTTCTCCCACTGCGGAAGAGATGCTCGGGCATGCCTCTTCCCTCCCTCTGCCCAGGGCAGGCCACAGACTCCTCACTGAATTAGAGGCAGGAAGACAGACCCTGGTAAAACCGTAGAAGCCACCTGGGCAGGATAAGAGCAGCTTGGCAGCCGGGGTGGGGGGTGGGGGTGGGGATGTCCCAAGTTTCCATCTCACAAACTCCCTTTTGCCCAAGCTGGCTGTCCTCTTTCCCTGATGTTCCCTGCCCTTCCTGCCTTCTCTCTCCAGATTTTGTGGTGGACCAAATGCAGGCAGTGAAATTTGCCCTGGACGTCTCGCGGGGAATGGCCTTCCTGCACACCTTGGAACCTCTCCTCCCTCGCCACTATCTCAACAGCCGTGGCATCATGGTCAGTTGGGGGCAGGCAGGGAGGTTGGTGCACTGGGCAGAGGGGCCCCAGAGCACAGCCTCACCCATCTCTTCCCCGGAACAGATAGACGAGGATATGACAGCCAGGATTGGCATGGCGGACGTGAAGTTTTCCTTCCAGTGCCCGGGTAGGATGTATGCCCCAGCTTGGGTGGCACCGGAAGGTGAGTGTGGGTGGGGGGCAGGTGCTTCTTTGTTTCCCCAGTTGATCACAGCTTCTCCCAGGCGGCGGCTCCTCAAACCCTCTTCCTCCTCACAGCTCTACAGAAGAAGGCCGAGGAGATTAACCGCCGTTCGGCAGACATGTGGAGTTTTGCGGTGCTCCTGTGGGAACTGGTGACCCGGGAAGTGCCATTCGCCGACCTCTCCAACATGGAGATTGGCATGAAGGTGAGCTTTGGCGGGAGGACCCAAGGGTTCTGCCCAGCTGTCTGCTGGGTCCCAGCGAGGTTCTGGTGTCTCTTTGCAGGTTGCCTTGGAGGGGCTGCGACCCACCATCCCCCCCGGCATCTCCCCTCATATTTGCAAGCTGATGAAGATCTGCATGAACGAAGACCCTGCCAAGCGCCCCAAATTTGACATGATTGTCCCCATTCTTGAAAAGATGCAGGAGAAGTGAGGGGCTCGTCCGGCAGCCTGCGGCTCGCCCCAAGTGCCTTCAGGAAGAGCCCAAGGGCTGGAGCGAGGGCTCCCTATGCATGGTACGGATAGGGGGAGGCCCGCCTGGCAAGGGCAGGCTCCTGAAGGGGGGGGGCTGCTCGGCCTTGCACTCTCCCTGCTGCCTTCACGCCCCGTATCTGCGGCCACCTCTGGTGCCAAGACCACCCTGCACTCCCACTTGGCTATGCTACAGTTTTTATCTTTTCTACACAGGCCCAGGACAACGCCCCCTGTGGCTCAAATAAACAGCTGTCACTCAAGCAGGAGGGCCTTTTGTACTGCTTCCATGGGGGGGGGGAGGGAGGGAGGGGGGGAATCTGGGCTGCCTCTGAACCACACAGGGGGGGGGGAGCGCGTTTGCAAGGGCAGTAGTCCCCAACCTGTGTGGCCATGATCCTTTTGCCAGAGAGGTGCTCTTGCGCCTCCCCCCGCAGCAGGTAGCCGGGAAGAGGCACCTCCTGGCTTCTGTGCCAGAACAAAAAGCTGAGGTTGGGGTTTTTTTTTGGGGGGGGGTGACACCGCCAGCAAGAGAGATGGGAGGACAGCAGCGGGGTTGGGGGAGGTGCTTGTGTTTTGTAATGATGCAGGCAGGCACTGGGAGATGCTGGTGCAGGGGGGGGGGGAGAAGGTGCTAGTGCTTAACGGAAGCATCGGCCAGGTGTGCCCCCATCCCGTGGACCACCTCAGCCCACCAGCTGGGAGTACAGCAGCAGTAACAAAGCCCCCAAGGCCAGAAGCACGCAGGGAAGCTGGGGGGGTCCTGCCAGTAACCAGAGTAAGAGAAGGGGGGCAAGAGAGAGAGACTTTAATGAGGAGTGGGGGAGGGGAGGGGCCTTCAGGTGAAGTAATGGGGCTTCTTGACGTTGATGCCATACTCGGCCAGCGCTGGGGCCAGGTCCTCCATGGTCAGCGTGTGCTTTTTGTCCTGCCAGGAGGAGGAGGAGGAGGAGGAGAGGCAGTAGCAGCCGAGGGGGGGGGGTCAGAGCCCTCTCCCCAGGGATCCCCCCCCTCGACCCCTCCCCACCCACCTTGCTCTTGTTGCGGGAGCTGCAGGACGCGGTGCCTTTCATCTTGCAGTGCTGCAGGGCGTCGTTGGCCACGTCCGAGATGAACTTCTGGGCCGCCAGCGAGACCAGACGGATGCTGCGGGGAGGGAGGGAGGGAGGGTCGGCTCGCTGGCCTCGCCCAGGGACCCCGGGAGCCCCGCCACACTCACATGCGCGGGTCCGACGCCTCGAAGCCGGCGCGGTTCAGGTAGTATCCGGTCACGGCGTCCGGGATCTGCGGGAGGGGAGGGGGGGGCAAAGTCAGGCGTGGAGCGGGCCACTCCCGCCGCCGCCCCGCCGCCGCCCGGCACCCACCGTGGGCGTGTAGTCCTCCAGCTGCAGCAGGAAGTCCACCAGCGGCGCGCCGGACGAAGCCGAGCCGGGTGGAGGGGCGGCGGCGGGCTTGGCGTCCCCGTTGGCGGCGCCCGCGGGCGGCGCGAAGACCCCGTTGGGCAGCGGCGGCGGCGGCCCCTCGACGGGCTGCGCCAGGGAGGCGGCGGCGAGACCTGCGGGGAGGGAGGCGTGAGAGCGGGCGGGCGGGCGGGCGGCGGGGGGCGCCCTCCTCCCCAAAGCCCCGCCCGCCCCGCCACTCACCGGCCGCTCCCCCGGCCGCCCCCCCCGCCACACCCGGGCTGCCCTTGGCGCCCGCCTCCCCGGCGGAGGGGGCAAGGAGGGGCGGCGGCGGGAGGGCCGCGGGGCTGGGGTCGGGCTCCGCGACCCCCCCTCCCAGGCCGGCTCCCCCGCCGCCGCAGCCGCCGCTGCTACCGCCCGCCCCGCTGGTGCTCATGGATCCGGCGAGCTCCGGCGGCGGCTTCTGCGCAGGCGTGCCGAACCCCCCCCTCCTCCCGGAAGCAGGGCGGACGCGGCTCCTCCCCTCCGGAAGCGCCGCTCAGGGGGCGGGGCGGGGGCGGGGCTGGAGGTCCGGCTGGAGCGTGGCCCCGCCCCCTTCGCTCCCGGGAGTCGCCTGGCGAGAGGCGCGCGGAAGCGGCCCCGGGGAAGGGAAAGGGCCGCGCGGGGAGGCCGCTGCGACCGCAGGGCTCCCTCTTTCGGGCCAGGCTGAGTGGCAGAAGTCGCCCCCGGGAGCGCCCTGGAGGAACAGTTGCCGCAGTGGCTTCCAGAGCCTTTTGCCGGGCCAGCAACCCACCCGAGGGGATTCTCTCAAGGCCGCAGACGGGACGGCGGAGGTGCAGCGGACTCCCCGCCTTTCCTGGCTTTGCCCCGATGGAGAAGAATCCGCCCAAGGAAAACCTGCCGACTGAATCTATGCATGGAAGCCGCCAGGGATTCCCTGAATCTTCCCCCGGCCCATCTCAGGATCGCACCGTCTCTTTTTCCGGGTGTCCCCGTCCCCCCCACGGCTGCTCCCCATCCATCCCTTCCGCCGCCGACGGTATCTCGACCTCAGCCCAGCTTTTCGCCAAGTACCCCCTAATAAAACATGGACTGGATGGCTCGTTAAGGGTGACTTAAAAATGCTTTTCCAAATGCTCATCCGCGACTTCTCGTCAAATTGAGAAAATATGTAAGAGGAGTCGAGAGAGTTCAAAGGATCAGTCGGAGCCCTTCATTTTTCAGTATTTTTATTAATCGTTTTGGAGAAAATACTATTCAAGTCTGTACATGATACAAAATTGGGTGGGATAACTAAACACCCACCTCCTACTCAAAGAGTCTCTTTACCTTTGGAGCCAGAGACAAGCGTGTGAACTAGTTGCAAAAAGGGCAAATGCAATTTTAGGTTAAATCGATAGTTTCTCAAGATTTTAGTTGATTCTTCTCCGTTAGGTGATCTGCAGCTTCTCCATTAGGTGATCTGCTTAGCTCTGGGTAACGCATTTTAGGATTCAGAGAACTTGGAAGGATAAAGGATGAGGGGGCTGGTGGAAATGGGGGGGGGGCTTGGTGGTTTCCTTGCGGACATTTCCTGATCAAACTAGGTAACATCATCAGTGGTGGAAGGAGGGGGAGCTTGCTCTCAAGTTATACGCTAGAGGCTCTGCTGTGGAAAGGCTTGGCCTGAAGAAGCGTCACCAGGGCAGAAGAGAGCACCCGAGCATCGCAGAGTCTTGGCACGCCCTTTATTCCAGTGCGTGGAACACAAAGCCAGGGGTGTAAATTGCCGGAAGGCAGATGACTGGACAGCAGAACTTGCTTTCAGGGGTCGGGGATTGATGTGGTCACGCTGGGTCCGAGGCGGCTTACATATCTGAATGTCTGCCGTGATCAGGGCTTGGACGTGACGACCTGGGATTTGGGAGAATTGCTTTATGGTGGCCTAGGACAGCCTCTTGCTCCAAATATATTGCTGTGCGAACTGAAGCGTCCCTGCCCAGTCCCGAGGCTTCTAGATGGGCCAGAGACGGTCTGCAGTGCCCAGAGTCCAATGGGAGCCTGGAGGTTGGGGCACTTGTGCTCAAAGAGAGGGTGGGGCCCTGTTGCAAGCCTCCCAGGGCCTCACACACAGGCAACATCACATTTCAGACCTGAAATAGGATTCTGGGATTCTGCATTCAAAGCCCTTTGCACAATACTAGCCTCCCCCACCCCCCACCCCAGGGTTGCGTGGCTGGCAGTGGCCGGTCTCTGGGCACTGGTTAGTCCATGACAGAAGATCCCTCTGACACGGTTCCCACTTAGAAAAGAGGAGCCCCCCTGGGGCAGGATACCCCACCCCCCCATGTGCCACTGTAGCCTCCCAGTCACACACCCTGTCCATTCCCTCTCCCCCATCCTGATTGCAAACTGGCCACCAGTAAGGCCCACATCATGGCCTGCTAGCCCAGGAGGCCACGCAGCAGCTGAGGGAAGTTGGGGGTCCCCCAGCCTGTGACGGGGTCCCAAGCAGGGCCAGCACAGAAGCCCTGGCCCTGCACAGCAGCATCCAGGCAGGACAGATGGCATCCGTGGGTCACCTAGGGGGAGGCAGAGGAAGGGAGCCTTTGACCATGCGCCCCGTAGCCACGATCCCGCTCAGCCAAGCCCGCTCAGCCTCTCTCTCTAGTTGCAGAGAGCAGGATCACAGGCTGCTCCTCCCGCCAGGGATTGGCCTCCCATGCTGCCTCCAGGTTGACAGCTGCACCCCTCTGGCACTCACATCGTAGAGGGCAGTGCTGTTCCCTCCTTCCTGGAGCCGGTAGAGGGCAGGGTTGAGGAAGCCCAGGGCAGGCAACCCTCGCTGGAGGCGCCAGTCGTTGATCAGGGCAATGATGCCCCCCACCACAGGAGTGGAAGCCTGCAATGGGGGGAAGCAGGAAGGTCACCAGGGGCCGGTGCGCTGCCCGGCCCAGCAAAAAGGGGGCGGAGGCTCTGGGAGAAGGCCAGCAGGAAGGGCTGCATACGCACAGAGGTGCCCGAGACCCAGGGCATGGGGATGCGGTTGGTCACCACCCAGTAGTTGTCCGAGAGGGCCGCCAAATCGGGATAAGCTCTTCCTGTGCTGTTGTAGTAGCTGGCCGGGGGCAGCCGAGGCGACGTGCTCAGGAAACGCTTCACAGCCGTTACCTGTGGGCAGGAAAGGGGTCCGGCTGTCCACTGCTCCTCCAGCGCACTGCCTCCCTCCCTCCTGCTGCACCAGGGCCTCCTCTGGGGGCCACTTCCCAGCCACAGCCGTTACGCTTTGCAACCTCTGGCTGCCACTGCTGGGAGGGGGGGGGGGCAGCACAGCCTCTTGACTCACCTGGTAGTCGGGCATAGGGAAGACGTTGCTGAAGCCGCCCCCGCTGATGTAGTGTGCCACCTCAGTGCCCACCAGGAAAGGCTGCTGGAAGGCCGTGCCCCCAACCGTTGTCACGTAAGGGCTGCAAAGCAGGCGAAGCACTGGGCCCAAGGCAAGGGAAGCACTGGGGCCGCCCACCTCAGGAAGGGGACAGGAGCCCACCCGACGGGAGTGGACACCAGAGATGGGCAGGCCCTGGCGGGTCCCGGGACAAGGGCGGGCGAGAGCCAGGCAGACCAAGCTCTGCTGGTCTTCCTTGCAGCCCCCAACCCCTCCGCATCCTGCCCACCCGGTCGCTTCAGAGGAAGTTCCAGAGGGCCCCGGCTCCTCACCTGGAGGCTGGGAAGCTGGGCTGGAAGACGTGCTTCCCTCCCGCGGCTGTCCGGCAGCCGGCCCCGGAGTCGCCTAAGGGGGGGAGGGGGTCAAAATAAGCCTGTCACGTTTCTCCTCCATTTCCGTCCACTTAATTTTTAAATCCATGTGTTAAATTTATTTGCTGCCCATCTCACTGTGGAGCTACTCTAGGTGGCTTACAACAATACAAAGGAAAAAATGAAAAGAATGTGAAGTAAAATAATAGGATAGTAAAATAAAGAACGAAAAATAACACAATGAAACCGTGTGTGTGTGTGTGTGTGTGTATAGTGTAAAAAGTGGAAAGGGGGGGGGGCATAACTAAGGCAGAATATCAGGAAATAGCCCGAGGCTGTAAAGGTGAAGTGAGGAAAGCTAAGGCTCACAATGAAGAAAGGCTTGCCACAAAAGTAAAAAATAACAAAAAAAGCTTCTTCCAACATGTTAAAAACAAGAAAAAAGGTTAAGGAAACAATTGGCCCATTGCTGGGAGGAAGTGACAAGAAGGTGACAAGCAACAGGGAGAAAGCAGAACTATTTAACTCATGTTTTGCATCTGTCTTTACACAAAGGGATGAAACAGTCCAAATCTATCAAAAACGGTTCCACCACAAAACTGCGGAGGACAAAATCGCGCTCGACGAAAGCGCACATTTGACGTCATCACAGCGCGACGAAAACATCGCGCTGTGATCGAAAAATGTAAAAATAAAGCGAAAACCTTACCCTAACCCCCCCAAACCTAACCCTAAACGTAACCCTTAACCTAACGCTAAACCTAACCCTAACGCTCTAAACCTAACCCTAACCCTAACCCTAACCCTTACCTTTATGTGAATCGGCTTGGTTTAATTTAATTTTTATTTCAATTTTTAATTTTTTTCGTCGCGCTGTGATGATGTCAAATGCGCGCTTTCGTTGATCGCGCTTTTCTGGACCGCGGTTTTGACGGGTCACGATCAAAAACAGCACACACTTCCCACACACTTGTCTGTCCTTCCCTCCCCTTGAATTGTGAGCGGCCCTGAGTCCCCTCAGGGAAAAGGGCGGCATACAAATAAAGTTAAATCTAAATCTAATCTAATCTAATTCTTTTGAGAGCAGGCAACAGAATTTCATTTTTAATGTGTGATAGTGTGCTTACACTTACAATGACTATAAAAGTTACCTATCTTATCTCTCTAGATATGATAACCAAAACGATGGGTGTTTGGGAAGCAGGGTACAAGGTGTGGGAAGGGAAGTATAGTCTGCCATCAACCCAACAATCCCCTCCAGTGTGGAAACACCCCCCCCCCCTCGGTCTGGACCCCAGGCCAACTGGCAGTGGGAGAGGAGGAGGTGACCTGCCAGAAGCTCCACCCGGGTAAGGGCTTGCCCCCCCCCCCACTGCTCGCCTTGGCGCAGCTGCCCTGCAGCGGCACCTGGGCATGGGGCTGGCGACCCTTTGCCCCCAGCCTCGGGAGCGGGGGAGCGGGGGCTGCACGTACCTGAGGCAAAGAGGATGCTCATGCCGCGGGCGGCAGCCTTCATGAACTCGATGTTTACCCGCTTCATGTAGGCCTGAGAGAGGCTGGCCTCATCGTCCCCATAGCTGACCGTGTGGACCCATGGCAGCCCACTGGTGTTGCTGAGCAGGAGCAGCCACTGCAGGAAGGGCTCCTGGCTCTCGTGGCGACCTGGCAGGAGGAGGAGGAGGAGGAGGAGGAGGAGGAGGAGGAGGAGGAGGAGGAGGAGGAGGAGGAGGAGGAGCTGCCCTTCGACCAGGCAACCCTCACCACCTCCATAAAGCCCCTTCCCCACAGCCCCTGCCCCCCCCCCCCGGTCCCTGCACATAGGTGAGCCCAAACAGGGCAGCCAGACCCCTGCTGCTCCTCCCCTGCCCCTCACCCCCCATAGCAGCAGTGGCACAGGAGACACGGCCACCGCCTTCTGGCAGGTGCTCACTGGTGTTCCCAGCTGGGCAAGAGAGCCGCCCCCGGCCAAGGGAGGGGAGAATACCTGCATTGCTGAAGACCCAGGTGGAAATGTTGGCCCCTGTGCTCATGAGGTACTCCACGTCCAGGCTGGCCTCTATGCCAGCTGAGCCAGAGCCCTTGGGCCCAACGACTTGGTCAACCTGGGAGCGGTGGGGGAACTTGCTGCCGAAGAGCTGCATGAACTCAGCCAGGTCGGCCGGGTGGAAGTATTGCTCCAGGAACTGGCAGGGAAGAAGCCATGGAGGCTCAGAGGCTGCTCTTCGGCAGAACCCAGATGAGCACGCCGGGCACAGAGACGGCCAAGCCTGGCCCGAGAGGAGCCTGCCAGCCCCCTGCCCTCCAAATGCCCAGCAGATGGGCTGGGCCCCTACCTGGGCGCAGGCCTGGCTGTTGCGCGAGAAGTTGCCTGCATCCACGTGGGTCAGGTTGTATCGCTGGCGGAGCACAGCTGGTGTCACGCCCAAATGGAAGCTGGACCGCCCGTCCCCTCCTGATGGCGACTTTTCTGCAGCCCAGGCCCGGCTCACCACCTTCCGTTCGGCTGGGAAACGGTGCAGCCCCCCCACTTAGAAGGGGCAAGATGGAAAAGGAGGCCGTGGTCACCTACGGCAGATGAGCCCTGCCCAGCAAAACGTCAGGAGAGGGTCCCTGGCTCGGCTGCCCCAGTCCTTCCCCACCAAAGGCCCCCTACCGAAATCCACGTGGTCCACTAGCTCCGGATCAAGCAGGTAAGGCAGAGGGGACCTTATCACCCTGCGAGCGTCCTTCTCGTAACGGTGGAACTGGGCCCCTGGGAGGAGCTGCTCAGCAGTGCTGCAGACAGAAATCCGCAGCTCAGCCACGGACCCTCCCCCTGTCCTTCTGCAGGCTGGCCGGCCGGCCGGCCTCCCCAGCCACGACCCAACTCACCTGGCTGGCACCGAGCACTGCAGGAAGTCCAGGGTGCTGACCTTCTGGCAGTCCCAGACCCCATGAGCCGCCAGCCACTTCTCCACGCTGCCCAGCGTCAGGGGGGAGGGGGAGACGAAGGAACTCACTTCTGCCAGGGAGAGGAAGTGCCCTAGGCAAAGGGTGGTGGGGGGGGGAGAGACATGCCTTCAGGGGGTGGGCCTGTCCCTCAGGGCCCACAGGCGGTTAGGGAGGGGGCTGTGCTCCTCCCCGCTCCCTCGGGGAGCTCTCCCAGGTGAGCAGTCCCCGCAGGGCAGCAGAGACTCCGGTGCCCCCTGCGGAAGGGCTTGTCCAAGGCTGGACGGGCCTCTAAAATGCCCACCGAAAGGAGCCCCGATGACCCCACCCCCAGGAAGGAGGCGGCTGCCGGCTGGACAAGCGAAGTCCCGGGCTGCCCTCCTGGGGCACAGTTGGGGCTACGACCCGGCTTCCCCAGGCGTAGGCGACGGCTGGGGGGTCGAGCCTTCTCAACTAGACCCCCCCTCCCGCTTCTAGAGCCCTCGGGCCGGAAGCCGCTCTCACAGGGGGGCGGAGGTCCCTCCTCCCCAGCCGGTACCGTAGTCGGGCGAGTCGGGCGAGGAGACGCGGCGCACCAGCTCGCTCAGCCGCTCCACGTTCCGCTGCCGAAGCGCAAAGGTCAGGCTCAGCTGCTCGGCGGGGGCCACGCGGCCCAGAGACCTCCAGCCGGCGGGGACCCTGGGAGGAGGCGGAGGCGGTCACGGGCCGGGAAGGATCCAGCCGCAGTGTGACCGGAACGGCCTGATGTTCCGGGCCGTCAAAGCCCGCAGCACACACACACCCGGCTTCCCCCTCCAGCGCCTCGCTCACCGGAAGGGCTGGTCCGGCTCCGGAGCCCGGGCGGCGGCGGCGGCGGCGGCGGAGCGGAGGAAGGCTGGCCAGAGTAGCAGCAGCAGCAGCAGCAACAAGCGGGGTCGGCCGGACGAGCCGGGGCGGGGTGGCGGATCCAGGCAAGCGCCGTGGGCGGCCGCTGCTCTCGCCTCTACCCGGGGCTCCGACCGCGCCATCCTGGCCGAGGCTGCCCAGAGTCAGGCGCCGACTGTCAGGTGACGGAGGGGGCGGGGGGCGGAGACCGGCGGCCCTTTGCGCGTTCTCAGAGGCTGCGCCGAGGCTCCGGCTCCTCCTGTCGGCGGGCGCTGGGGAGGCTCCTCCGCCTCTGGAGCCGTCGCTCGGCCGGAACTCATTGAACGGAGCAGCCGTCCCCCTTCCGCAGTTGCGGTTCCCCTCTTCGGGCAGCAGCGGCGATGCCCCCCCGCCCCGCCTCCGCTAACGCGCCCTGCTGGGCTGCGGCGGGGGGTGGGGTGCACATTCATTCCCGGGGAGAGGGAGCCCGAAGCTCCGCTGCAGCGCTCGGGGAGCCGCGGTGGCCGGAGAAGGCGGGCAGGGCTTGGAGGATCGGCGTCTCCTGCGTAGGGCTGGGATGGCGGGGGGGGGGGGGGCTGGCTCCCCGGAGGCCCGGGATCCATCTGGGCTTGAGAGCGACTGGGCTGCCGGTCACCAAGCAGAGCTCACAGGCCTTCTGTTGCTCTTCCCCGTTGAGCTTCTCCTTTATTCCCAGGTCTCACTTCCACCCGCAGCTCAGCTACAAACTACCGAGTACCTTGGAGGTCATCTAGTCCGACTCCCTGCTGGAGCAGGAGACCCTCTGCCCTTCTGGAGAAATGGCTGTCCAGTCTATTCTAGAAAACCTCCGGCGTTGGGGCACCCCCAACCTCTGGAGACAGGAAATTCCTCCTTAATTCTGGGTTTGGGCCTCTGGGCAGAGGACAAAGTCTGGTGAAAGGGGGCTAGGACTGAGGAGGAGCTGTCGTCTGGCCCACCTCCCTGGACCTCGTCAGGAGGGTCCCTCTCTGGCAGACGGGGCCTGTGGGGGGGCTCTTTCCCTGGAGAGGTTGCCTGAGCCTCCATGGAGGCGGCCTTGGCCCTCTTCCAGCTGGCCCATTTGAGGATGGGGACACCGTTTATACCAGGTGGGACCTGGTGCAAAAAGAGAGAATTGGCCTCTGGAATTGCTCTTTTGGTTCCTGAGATTTGAAGCTTATCTGCAGCCGAGTATATTTCCCTTGCCTTTGCGACATCCCCATCACATCGGGGACTCATTGCGCTGCCAGTAGCTCCTCTTCCAAGGTCTTTTTCACAAGAAATATTGCCCAATTTATGTTTTTGGATGTTTGCAACTGATTGGCTCTTGTTTTCAGCCACGTCCACCAATTTGCCACAATTTTGAATGTTGTTCCCCTCTTGCGAGGACCCAAGGGTGCTTTTTCAAGAAGCAACTGGACTTTCTGGTTTTTTTCCTTTTGAAGACATTTTGCTTCTCATCCAAGAAGCTTCTTCAACTCTGACTGGATGGTGGGGAATGGAAGGATTTATACTCCTGGTATATTGGCATCCTTTGAGAGGGTCCTTGAGGCCCCTTGGAGGTTTATTTCTTTCCTCAGGGTCACCTGAGTGGTGAAAATGGGTGTGGAGCCTTCTTGGAACTGCCGAAAGGGCTGTGCAGTAAACCTCCCCCTCTCGCGAGGAATTAACTTTCCCTCTTGCCGTTCTGTGCCCTCTGATCAGCACCACCATTCCCTTCCCAGCTTCATGGACCTTGACAACAACAATGGCCGGTTGTTGATGGTTAAGCCCAAAGGAGAAGGGGGAAGCCTTGGGCTACTCCACCACGGGGGGGGGGGGAGGGCAGGGGGGGGGGCTCTGCAGATGTGAGGATAGACAATCCAGCTGAAGAGGGAAATGTCTAAAATCCAACCTGGGATGAGACCTACACATTGTGACAGTTTCCAAGAAAATTGGGTGGCTGTCTTCCTTTAAGATAAGTTTATGTAGCAGATGTTGGGGCTTCCCAGGTTGGAAGCCACGAGGGGTCTGGAGTTGAAGACGTGGAAGGAAGGAAGGGGAGGGAATTGCAAGCAGAGAGTGACCGGGGAAAGGCCCACCGAGCTCTGTGCAGATGTGTCCAGTTGTGAGATGCCAGCATCAAAAATAACTTGAAATGGTCAAAGTTGAAATAAAGCATAACACCGTTGATTTTTTTTTTAGAAATAAAGCGAGTGAGCAAAATTATAGTACATAATGTACCATTCAGGACGTGCAATTATATAAAGGAATGGTGTGTCGAATGTATTCTAAAAGAAGATCACCAAAAAGGTGCTCAGCTATTGCTCAAAAATCACAGGTGGGCCACGACTTACAACCATTCGCTTTACTGACAAGCTGCAACGGCACTGGGGGGGGGGGAAGTGACTTAGAACACTTTTTCGGTCTTGTGGCCATTATAGGTCACGTGATCAAAATTTGGGTGCCTGGCAACTGGTTCATATTCATGACAGTCACAGAGTCTCAGGGTCATGTGATGCCCATTTGGAAACTTATGGCGAGGAAAGTCTGGGGAAGCCCAATTCATTTGACTCGGGGCACAGCTCACATAACAACTTATTTTGCTTGGCAATTGAAATTTGTGGCTCAATTGTGGTTGTAAGTCAAGGACTAGCTGTAGTGGCCATCTAGTGAAGGTTAGTGTTATATAATTACTAGTCGGTGGGATTCCCGGGCTTCGGTATGTCATGGGGGCATTGAAACCACCTCGGTGCTCTTCAGAAGGCTTCCTATCGGCATTGGTCAGCACTTGGAAGTCCTTGTGGCCCTTGGGAACAGAGTGAACAGCAGCCTTAAGTTCCAGAATATACTTGTTGTGTTCACGCAGCAACTTCTTCAGTTGGCTAACCAGTTGTGGATTAATGCCTGGGTAGATTCCACAACGGATGTCCCTCTCATTGTCATCATCGCCAACAAAGCCTATCTGGAGAAATGAAGGCTGCTGCTGCTGAGAGACCCCGCCGTGATACTCCCTATCCTGTGGTAGACCTGCCCCTGCACTTTGAATGTTGGCATAAATTTTCCCTCCTTCAGCTCTCTGGCTCCAAAAGATTCATTTGGAAGCGTCCGTTGTCCTTCCTGACAGCAGAAAGAAAGTGCTTTGCCATGGGATGCCGATGGGTGAGAAGGCTGTGTAAGCGTCCAGGGTAGGGCTGAAGGGGTGGGAGCTGGACTTTACTGCCACTGCAGCAGCACATCCTGGGACTCTCGTCCTGCCACTTTAGAGCACGGCACCAAGCGCAGGGTAACAGGCCTGAGATTGACAACCCTCTCCCTGGAGTAATCCATATTATTTAAAACCAGACAAATACATATTAGTCCAGGCATTGATCTCATTTGTGACTGATTAATGTAGGGGTTATTAGATGTATACTTTTTTTACAGCCTGTCTACTTGAGGATCAGTTTGACGATACTTGTGTGCAGCTTCCCTTACTTGTGTTTTTCTAATCACATCTGTAAATTTTTTTCTGCGTTTTTTGCTTCTTTTCCCTTTAACTGGTTTTACAGTAGAAGGAATAGGTTCGTCTGAACCGAGGAGGAAAATAAGGCGGGGCGGAAGTCTGCCTCTGCCTACCAGCATCCATCAGTGTTCATCTGGCTAGCATCCTGTCGATGTGTGAGAGAGTTGCGGGGTGTTTGGAAACTCAGACAGTATTTGCTGTGTGAGCAAGGAGACAGGAAGGAGCCTGGGCGTGGCTTAGCTCAACTGTTCTGTAGTAAAGCTGCTTGCTGCTGTGAAAGTGAAAGTCCTCTGCTGGCGTTTGGAACAGATTTCTTTTCAGTGGGGAGGAGGACTAGAACTCCTTAGCCTCAGAGCGTGTTAATAATACAGGAAATACTAATGTTTTGATGGTCATTTCAAAAAATCCTTTCTTAGTGAGTGCATAGAAGCCAAGAGGAACGAAGGTGGCAAAATGGAAGTTTGTAGGCTTTATGGTTCTGGAGATTTTGTGATGATGCATGAGGGTCATTTCGCAGGCATCTACTGCCAATGCAGTAAAGGAAAATACTGGAGAGTTCTATGGCAAATGCCAAATGCAGCGCCAAGAAAAAAATTTGGTGCTGTTAAGAGGGAACTGGCAGCGGAACATGGAACCACAGGGGAAATTGAACAGGACAGTAAGGTGAGTATGTTGACCAAGTTGTTAATTGGCTACATCTGCATCAGAATACGTAGACTCTACACATGGACATCTCTGTAGGAACCACCTTAGAGTCCAATGGACATTTCAGAAAGAGAAGCAGATTCTGTCAGCCAGGACTTTGCCTGTTGCAAACTGTGGAGCAGATTGTGAATTACTGGCGTCCAAAATTAAAGCGAGAAAGTGTCCTAGCAAGATTTGATGTCTTAACTGTGGGGAGCTCAGCATCACAAAGACTATGCAATATGAATAAATAAAGCATAACATCTATCGTTACCCTTATCCCCACATGTGCACTTTGGGGTTTGAGGGGAAAATGGAAAGCTTTCCCCACCTCTGTGTTAGCATGAAGTAAAAAAGCTCACCAGCCTTCCCCACTTCTAGCTAACCAATCTCCAGAATACCCGAGGATGTTGGTGTTCTCTCAGCAACTTTAAATCCAATGTCTCCATCTTCGGAGGCTGCATTCCTCACAACATTTAATTTAGATACAAAGGGGCTGCATGCAGCCCTGGCACACACTCCTTCTCTGGCCTTCGCCCTCTTCAATGAGTGGATGAGGCTGCCTGGCATACCTGGGCTTTTAGCAGCTGGCCATCGTGGCCACCTTGTTCAAAAGGTTTGGCCGACCCCCTTGCCTTTCCCTCTAGGCCTCGCTTGTCAGCATTAATTGCTTTTGGGAAATTCAAGAGCGTTGAGCTCAGAGGAAATGCAACTCCACAGAAAGCGGGACAGTGACTGAAAAAAGACCTCCAAGGGAGAGTCCCTGTGGGAGATCCCCAGA
Organism: Thamnophis sirtalis; assembly: GCF_051295495.1. Classification (NCBI taxonomy): domain Eukaryota; kingdom Metazoa; phylum Chordata; class Lepidosauria; order Squamata; family Natricidae; genus Thamnophis; species Thamnophis sirtalis. The sequence continues at coordinate 74,171 of NW_028261388.1, read as the reverse complement.
GGAACGGATTCTTAGCAGATGGAGGGAAAAAGAGGGCAGGGGATCCCGAAGATTCCCGCATCCTGTGCCATAGAATGCTTTAAAGACGCCGATTGGCATCCTCAATTTGTTTTATTCAACTTGCATGATTATCCACCTTAAGAAGTAACTTTGTGGCAAACATAAATTAAAATGTGCACCGCAGCTGAGAGGAATGTTACAATCCACCACGGTTGTTAATGCAACTGGTAGGCGGGATCCATAGCTTGCGCACCGTCTGAGTCCGTGTCACTCCATCCAAGACCAAAGGTGGAAAAGTCACCCAGACGTGCTTGAGTGGCACTGAAGCCCTTTGTGCCCCCTCAGCCACCAAACCCTGGGGCAGGAGGCCCATAGCACCACTTGGGCCCCTGGGGCAGAGATGTAAAATGGGGAATAGTTCCACAGGCTTAGTGATATTTTACCCCAAACCATCAGGGCTGCTCCCCAGCATCTCTCATGCAGGTCTTAATCAGGAGGGGAGAAAGGGTGGAGCCCTGCGGCCCCTACAAAAGAGGGGCTGTGGGCTGGGCCTTCCTCCTGGAACTGGCTTCCAAGGACAGAGAGGCAGCACAACACGGTGCTTCCCACCACCAACCCCCAAAACCAGTCCAGAAAGGTGCTGTGGTTGCCGATGCTGAAGGTCGCTGAGAGGCCAAGAGCAAAGCTGCAAGTACTATGCCTTCTCGCGCCTAGCAGGTCGTCCCAGAGTATGATCCACGCGCCCTCTTGGTCCCCTACCTTGGTCTGAGCCCAGATAACCTGTTTCATCCGGAGTCCCCTGGAACTAGCGTGACCCAGCTTCTCCAACCTTGGGAGCCTGGATAACAACTGTCCAGATGGGCTGGATCAAGCAATGGCCCCTTGAGAAGTGGGCTGCCTCCTTCTTCATGCCACCTCCTCTCTCTTAACGGAAGAACATATTCTCCCCCCCCCACCCCCGTTTCCTGGGCAGCTTTGACCTGCCAGGAAAGGTATGGATCTAACACAGAGGTGGCCAAACAGCCACCAGAGAACCCTCCCAGGGAACCATGGAAATCCATCAGATGTTTAGCATATTCCTCACAGAGGCCCTTAAAGAAACCTCTGATTTACTAAGCCACCCGAAACGGGGTCGAGTAGCTCTCTGCAAACAAAGTAAGGGTGGAGGAATATTCATCACCCTTGCCACCACCCGGTGGGTTCGAACAGTGGCTCCAGCCCCCTTACACTCTGAAGCGAAGTGGGGCCTTGAGCAGCTTTCACCACAGGGGTGCCGTGCAATTACATTGATTGGCACCCATTACTGTCCAGGCTAAAGGTTTCGGGTGGCCTCCAAGGGCAGCCCTGCAGGTGGCACATGGCAATTCTCGACAGGAGGCGGCGGTGGTCAGATTGGCTCTGGACCATTTGGCACCCTGGGCAGCAGCCTTCATATTCTGGCATCTCCTGTGGCTTCCATTTTTATTAGGAATTTCAAAAAGGCCCCCTTGGTTCATCTGCTCTCCTAAGACCTTAAGCTTTACGGTTGTGTCTTCAGCCATGGACGTTTCCGTTTCTCAGCCCAGAGTTACTTTGCAGTGAGATGGCGGCATAATTAAATAAATAATATTTTACTCCATTTACATGGTAAGTAGTTGTAATAGCAGCAGCACCCCCCATTGTTGCTATATAGCAAAGATCTGCAAAATTATATTAAATCTCAAGTGACCGATTGATATTTTACGTTCACCAGATGACTATGTGGAAATTGCTATTTGTTCAACAGATTTTCTTTTTAACGCCTCTTATTCAACATGCGTTGGCTTTCCAGTCTCAGCCTGACGTCTTTTTCTGAATGAACTTTCCCAGATGCCCCCCCCCCCCTCAAAGCCCAAAATAAGTTGCTTTCTAGCTGCGCCTGTGAAAAGCACGGGGCAGGGGAGCTCCTGGTGGAAGAGGGTCCACAGCAGCAGTGCCAGCCAGGGTGTCCTTCTGCTTCCTGGCACCCTCTTCCCCAGGGCAAGTGGGCTCATCTGGCACCCCAGGACCCAGGAGCCCAGCTGGACTGCCTCCCCAGCTGCTTCTCCACTCCGACCTATGGAGACGAGAGCTCTGGTTACATGGCATGATTTATTATTAAGGCATTAATTATATCAAGAACTTGGCACTTGGGTTCTGGCCTATCAGCAGCAGGAGGACCAGGATGGGCAGTGCCCACCACTTGGGCTGTCCAGCCACACGCAAAAGGATACAGAGAGAAAACAGGACAATAAATAAGAGCCCCCCTCCCCTCCCCCCACCGGAGTGGCAAGCTGAAATGAGCTTGGCCAACTTCAGGTTGTGCCTGCGTGACAGGAGCGAAGGTGCAGAAAAAGGGTTCTTTAGGTGGAAAGGATACAGGACCCCCTCACCTCCATCAGCCCTTCTAGGATTCACCCCCCCATCGCATCCCCTGCAGGAAGAGCCCGGAGCTCAGTGTGCAACGCCCTCTGGAGGCAGCAGGAAGTGGGGACCAACCATTGGAAGGGAAATCTGCACCACCATCACCCTCCTTCCCATCCCCTTGGCTCTTCCAACCGGAGCCCTTGGGCGTAGAAAGGCCAGCAGAAGCCCAGAGCAGAGACCAGGAAGGGACCCAGAGGATCCCATTCTCCTGCGGGGCCATGTTCCTCGGGACGTCCGTTGGGATGAGACAGAGGGAGCCTGGTCTGCCTCTGGTTGCTTCCACCTCCCCAGATGCCCTGCGCTCGCTCCAAACTGCTCTTGGGGGAGGGGGGAGCCAGAGGGCGTTATTATTGCTCTATGTCGATTAGTACCATTGATTCCCACCGTCCGCACCACACCTTTTGGGAAAGAGTTATTGCTGCCAGCAGGGCTGGAGTGGCAGGGCATCATGTTGCACTCCAGAACACCATACAGTCTTCCTGAATTGGAATGGGGGGGGGGGTTTCTTTGGGGTCAGGGTGGCCGTGAGAGGGGGCCGGGTCATCGTGCTGCCTCTGCTTCCTGAAAGGGGCGAGGGCCAAAGTCCCAGGGATGTGGGGTTGGCGTGAGTGGCCTTCCCTCGGCCAAGGCTGGATTGCCAGCAGAGCATCCCAGCCCATGTGCCACAAGGGGAATGTGCTCTTGGAAGTAGAGCCCACTGGCAGGCAAGCCCCACGCAAAAAGCCTCCCTTGATCTGCAGCTTCCCTCCCCAGAGGCCAGGGAGCAGTAGGGACCCCACGCAGGGCAGAGCCAGCCAAGGCAAGGCTGGAATCCTGCCCCGGGGCTGCTGCTCAGGCCACTGTGCCCAGCTGCTGCCAGGGGCGACTCCTGAGCTGGCCCTAAATGCGAAGTTCCGCCTCTTCGGGGGCCTCCAAGGAGTGCTCGATGCTTATGGTGGAAGAGGCGGTGGGCCCCTGGGAGATCCCGAAGGGGGACACCATGGGGGACCGGGCAGCCAGGGGGGAGAGGGAAGGGGAGAAGCTGGGAGACATGGCTGCCGAGGAGAGGGAGCCCTCGTGGCTGATGGGGGACCGTCGGAGGGAGGACAGATGGGGGAAGGCCCGGCCAACCGCTGGTTTGGGGGGCACCGACTTGGCCCCGGGGTGAGCCACGGAGGTGATGAGGGGAGGGGGGTCAATGCGGGGCTTGGGCTTGGCAGGAAAGGGCTTGCGCAGGGAGCTCTCATCCTTGAGGCGGGCGATCTCGGTGAACACGCTGGCCAGCGGCTGGAACTGAGGACACCAGTTCAGGAGATAGTCCCAATTGTAGCTGCCACGCAGCTCTTCGTCACTCGCCACAATGGCGGTCAGGGAGCCATCCACACAGGGCTTCCCGTCCTCAGGGAAAGTGTAGTCCTTTGTGGAGGGGACGCTGAGGCCGCAGCCAGAGCCCAGGTAGGCCCCACTGCTGCCGCCGTCGTCCCGATAGAGCTGCGGAGGCTGCCCAGGAAGCAGCAGACTGGGCCCCTTCCTGTTCTTGAACCAGTGGGTGGCATCAAGCGTGGCTGGTTCACAGGAGATGTCAGAAAGGCGGTCAGCATCTGTCTGGATGCCAGAATCAGGCCCGCGTGCCACGAGATGCTCCTGCAGGGAAGACGTGACACTGGACATGCGGGGGCATTCGTTGATCATACGGATCTCGTCATCCTCGGCAGCTTCAGCTGAGCCTCGCCCGCTTGAGTGGGATGGGTCCAGTGATCCCCCTCTTGTGGTGTAGGCCCCCCCAGGATCTGTGCCATAGCCAGGCAGTGCCTCATTGTACAGACTGTCCCCACCAGGCAGGGCTGGGTCTGCGTGGCCCAATTTTTGCAGGGAGCCACTATGCACGTGTGCCAAAGTGGCCTCCTTATGGCCACGGACCTGCTGTGACCGGAGGAGAGCGAGCACAATGGCCACGGCGGCCAGCACCACCACCACGCTAAGCGAGGCAGCCACCGCTATCACCAGCAGCAAATTGAGATCGGGCACCAAACCAAAGGCCGTGTGCGTCACATCAATGGTGACCTGAGTGGAGGCTGACCGAGAGGCACGTAGGGGACTGTGGGCTTGTACTTCCAGGACCATTTGCCGTGGTTCCGACTTGGTGGGCCCCCCTGAAGGCACCTGGCTGTCCATCCGCAGATACAGGATCCCACTCGTTTGGTTGATCTCAAAGAATGGGGATGGCTTGGTCAGGGCATAGAGGACTACTCCATCCGGGCCCTCATCCTCATCCGTGGCCATCACGTGCCCTATACTTTGGCCCCGATGCGCTCCCTCTGGAACATCAAAGTGGAAGCTTGAGCTGAGGAAGACAGGGTCGTACTCATCTTCCCCTGTGACCAAGACGCGCACTGTGACTGTCGCAGAGCCATTGCCTGCATCCGTGGCCTGCACAAGCAGCTGGAAAGCCTTGCTGCGCTCATAGTCAAAGGGCAGGCGCGAATGGAGCTCCCCGGAGCTGCTGTTGATGTCAAAGGCACCCCAGTCCTCTGCCTGCAGAAGCGCATAATGCAGCTCCCCAAAGACCCCAGCATCAGGGTCCACCGCACGGACGGTGGTGACCAGGCTTCCTGGAGGAAGGTTTTCCCTCAGGCTGGTGCTCAGCATGTCTATCGGAAAGTAGGGAAGGTTGTCATTCACGTCCTTCACCTCCACAGTCACGGAGGCCAGGGCAAAATGCCCACCGGCTCCATCTGAGGCCTGAATCACCAGGCTGTGCTGGGTCCGCTTCTCACAGTCCAGAGTCTTGACCAGGCGAAGTGCTCCCGAGGACGGATGCAGCTGGAAGAGCCCACCGGGGTCCCCGGAGCTGATGCTGTAGTGCACGTGGCCATGGGGGCCCAAGTCGGGGTCGTGGGCTGCCACCCGCAGCAGTTCTGTGCCAGGCATGGTGCTCTCACTCACAGCCATATGATAAGCAGAGCGGCCAAATACAGGTGGGTTGTCATTCACGTCCAGCACGGTGAGGACCACGGGCACTATGGCACTGTGCTGGGGCACACCTCGGTCCGCCACTGCCACAGTGAGATTGTAGAGGGCCACACCCTCAAAGTCAAGGGGTTCAATCAGGACCAAGGCGCTGGCCTCGCCCACGTGGCCCTCCAGCTGGAAAGCATGGCCGCTGTTCCCACTCACAATAGTGTAATCCAGAGCCGCATTGTCCCGAGTCACATCCGCATCTGTGGCTTGCAGGGTCAGCAGGATCGTTCCTGGACGCAGGTCCTCTGTCACAGAGGCGTTGTACTGAGGCTTCAAGAATTGAGGTCTGTGGTCATTCACATCCAGGACCTGGATCTGCACAGAGGCCCAGGCCGAGAGGCTGGGCAGACCCTTATCACAAGCTTCCACTACTAAATCCATCGTAGGACGTTCCATCTCCAGCATCAGGCGCTGGGTGGTGAACAAGGTTCCTGTGAGTCAGTAGAAGAAACAGTCAGAATTTGGAGAGAAGACCCTGGGGGGAGCGGCTGGGGTCACAGCCCTTTGCACCCAACCCCGGGACCCCCCAGTAGAACATGAGGGAAGCTAGGACTGTCCTTCCTGCTCCCAAACCAGCATGGGGTCTCCCTGAGCACATACCATTGTTTGCATGGATGGCCACAAGATCGCTTTCTGTCAGCAGCTTGTAGGTGACTTCCCCGTTGGTGCCCGAGTCCAGGTCCGTGGCGCTGAGAGTCAGGAGGGGAGTGCCGGCAGGGGTTTGTTCTGGGACGAGCACCTGCAGGGGCAGTGCAAAACATGGCTGTTTTGGCTGCCACTTACTGGCATTTGCTGGGCGTCAGGCGTGACTCCTGGAACAGCTGGGGCACCCCTTCCCCATCCCTGGGCAGGATGCTCTCAAGACCAAGCTGGATACTACGCAAAGCCCCCCCACCCCCCACCCCCCATTTCTTCTATTGACCCTATTGGTCTACCATTGGTTCTATTGTCTGGGCTACTTCGCTTTAAGGCTTCCATTCGTGGAGCTGAAAGCTTTTGAGGGCACAGGAAAACCTCCTTCCACCCCAAGCAGAGGAGAGCCATTTCCATTCCTGCTCTCAGTTTGGGAAGAGAAGAGACCACCTGCTGCTCTTTTTCTCTTTCTTCTAGCCATTCCCCTCTTTGGACGGGAGGATCGCCACTCCAGAAATGGCCTCTGCTGGAGGGACAGTGGGCCACTGCCTCTCCAGAGCCACCTTGGACCTGGAGAGGTGGGAAGGCAGGTACCTGGTAGAGCGCCTGGCTAAAGGTGGGAGCGTTGTCGTTCACATCCTCCACCAGCACCGTGACGTTGGCTTCTGCTTCATGATGGGAATCGGAAGCGCGCACAGTGAGGGTGTAACGGCTACGCTGCTCGTAGTCCAGAGGCTCTGTTAGCATAATGTGGCCCCCGTAGGGTAGGATGCTGAAGGTCCTGGTGTTGCCGCTGTCCAGGAAGAGTGCGTAGATGAGCTGCGGTCCACAGTCCACATCGTTCCCAGTCACCATGGTGATCTCAGTGCCGAGCAAGGTGTCTGCAGGAGCAATGGAGGAATTCAATTGAGGGATTTGGGCTTTGCGAGGGGACTCAGTAAGTCATCTCTGGGAAGTGTGGGCCCAAAGGGAGGCCCAAAGGGTGTGCAGTGAGTTTCCAGTGGAATAAGACTGCTCCAGTCGCCACAGAGCAGGGTCTTGGGCAGGGTCTCTTCCTCCTTCCCACCACTTACCCTCTGCTATCCGCACTTCCCAGGGTGCAGGGATGGTGGGACTATTGTCATTGAGATCCATCACCACCACCGTGAGGGTGGCTGAGCCCACAAGGGGAGGATGCCCTCTGTCCGTCGCTGTCAGCACCAGCCTGTGGGAAATAGGGCTCTCTGAGAGGTTTTGTGGGCTGGGAGGCCCAGTTTAGACTCCCCCAGGAGTCCATATTCCAGGGCTTGTATGGCACCCCCACCCCCACTGTTCTTTCAGCTAGGGGTCCACTGTTGTGTTCACCCACAGCCAAGTTGGGTTCCAACTCCATTTCTCTGGGATCTGGGGCCACCCAGAGCTGCTACTTGGAAAGAGTCTCTGCCATGCCCTCCAGCCCAGGTTGGCCCGCTACGGAGCTTTGTGCCAGCAGTTTTTCCAAGGTTTTGTGAAGTCCCTTCCCCGGTGGGCTACAGGCAGCACAGGTTGTGAGAAACATGTACTTTGTTAGTGTGTGCCAGGCAGCCTGAGCATGGCTTTTGCAATGGAGCACCTTTTACATCTCCACCGCCTTTTCATGGTCTGAACCCCAGCAGTGCTCAGTTGCCTGGACCTAAGCTTGCAGCACGGTTTGTTTGGGCGGGGGGTGGGGTGACTCACCACGGACCCTCCCTGAGCCCAACACTGACTGATTAAGTGGACTGCCCAAGGTTCAGCTGCCCACTGGGCAGAGCCTCGCCCGCTGGCTCCCAGGCAGCCCACCCCACAGGTCTTCTGCAGAATTGCTGGGGCTGGCTGGAAGCAGGAGGCTGACTCACCGAGTTTGGGCCCAGATCTCCCTGTCCAGAATGGCTGCGGTGGTGATGGCTCCCGTCTGGGCATTGATGCGGTAGAGCCCATCCATGGGCTGCGTCTGGTTGATCCTGTAAACCACCTGGCCGTTGGGTCCTTGATCCAAATCGTTGGCTACGACCTGCAGCCAAAGAAGCATAAGCACCGCCACCCCAGAAAGGATCCCCCCCACCACTCCTCCTCCAGCCCCCAGGAGCAGCGCCTGCTTTCCCCAGAGTACCTGGATGACCGGCAAGTCGTAGCCCTGGGCCTCCCCAACGAAGGCCACGTAGTTCTGCAGCTGGAAGTGAGGCTGGTTGTCGTTCACGTCCTGCAGGTTGACGATGATGGCCATGAAACCGAAGGAGGCGGGGGACTCGGCTTGCAGCACCAGGCGCAAGCGCGGCTGCAGCTCGAAGTCCAGCCCTTCAGCCTTGGAGACAGAAATCACCCCTGGAGGGAGGGAGACAAGGCGAGGCTGCAGGCCAGCAAAAAGGTAGCTGAAGATCCCGATGGGCGGCTGGGCAGCCTTGGCCGTGCATGCCCAACCCTGCCAGAAACTGAGGGGGATTGGCAGCAAGGTCCCCCTCTAATATTTTTTCAGTGTGTGCGGAAAAATATAGTGTTTGAGCGGCACATTTTGATGCCTGAGCACCTGAATTTTTTTCACAGATGTTTCACAGAGCAATTGATTTATAGGATCCGAATTGGAATGGAGAAAAATGGTTTTGTGCGTGCATGAGTGTGGGTGTGTGAGAGTGAGCGAGGGATCCGGTAAGGGAACTGCGCCTATTTAGAAAAGGTAAATTATTGCAAACATGATCAATCGAAGATAAGTATGGGGACAGGTCGGGCGGTAGAGAGAAAGTAATAAAAGAGTGGGAGAGAGAAAGAAAAAAGAGGGAAGAGAGTCAGAAAGAGACAGAGAAGGAGAGAGAAAGTGACAGAAGAGTGGGAAAGAAGGAGAGAGAAAGAGAGACAAAGAGAAAGAGGGTGAGAGAGACAGAAAGAGACAAAGAGGAGAGGGAAGGGAGAAGGAGAGCGAAAGTGAAGGAAGAATGGAAAAGAAGGAGAAAGAGAAGAGAGACAAAGAAAGGATGAGAGAGACAGAGACAAAGAGGAGAGAGAAGGGAGAAGGAGAGAGAAAGTGAAGGAAGAATGGAAAAGAAGGAGAAAGAGAAGAGAGACAAAGAAAGGATGAGAGAGAGAGAGAGAGAGAGAAGAGAGGAAGAGGAAAAAATAAGAGAGAACATCTCATTTCAACGCTGAGGTGCAACTATTCTCTTTGATTGGTAATTTAATTTGTCCATTTACTGTCCAATATTCCCATTTCTTCTTAAGTTTATCAAGAATTCCCTTCTTTTTATTAAATTTATCACAATACCTTGAGAACAACTTTTTCAGCATAGCTTTACAGCTATTTAAAATATATAGTAATTTAGGTCAGGTTTTCAGAAGATTAGTCTATTTATAAGTCACTAAGTGCAAAGAAACAGAATTCAGAAAGGTGGCTTCCCTTTTTGTAATTGCCTATTGCCTGCTTAATTTTCTACCTACATTTTTGATAATTGATATTCACTGTTGACCCAAGAAGCCCATCGTAGAAAGAAACCCCTCCCTATGAACTTTGTTGGGTTTCCATGGAATGAAGTTTGATCTTTTTCTCAATCATACAGTAGCATATTCTTTCTAAGGAGGATATAATCAAAATAGTCCATAATTGGCTATCAATCTAACAGTATGGTGATTGATACTCTTTATATTTCAACTCTAACTCTTTCAGTCTTAAAGGTTTGGTGAGGAGAAATTCAAAAATTCTTTTAAAGAGGAAAAAAATGCTTGCACAATTGCATCCATGGAGACATGTATATATACACAACAGACAGAGAAGCAAACTTAACAAAGTGCTAAGTCTGCCCATTAACAAATGAGAGAGAGAGAGAGAGAGAAAATCTCTCCTTCCTTCAGCCCAACACTCTTGCTGGTATCCTGGCCAGACGAGAGGGACTGCAGAGGATCTCCTCAAGTCTAGGACAGCGAGTCATTCGATGGGAAACTTGCCTCTTGGAAGCTCCCGCTTTCGATCTGCCACCCAACGACCAAACGGAGAAGCAAAGAGGCAGGAGAGACGAAGTGGGAGCCAAGCCGGGTCATTCCTTCCAAGAGGCAACTTTCCCATCGAATGACTCGCTGCCCTAGACTCAAGGACACCTCTGCAGTCCCTCTCGTCTGGCCGGGATGCCAGCTGAAGGAAGGAGGGATACACATGCACGCGCTTTCTCTCTCCCATGCTCCCTCACTCTCTCTCGCAAATGGCAAATCCGAGCAGCCGCTGCTGGGAGCCCGCCCCATGCCTTCTCCCAACCCGCACACCCCTTCTGTCAGCTACTTTCTGCCTTGTGGACCTAGAACTGATTGCTGTCTCCAGGCTGGCTCTCCTCTCCTATTATTGTGGAAGGCGTCCCACAAAAACCACTGTGCGGCAGTCGGAAACTGCTGCGCGGTGTTTTGTTGCCATGTGCGCGGCCGCGCAGCTTAGAGGGAACATTGGTTGACAGCCATCTGGGCAAGCAGGATGAGTGACCCGTGGCTGCAGGCAAGTGCGGCCGAGGGGGCTGAGGAAAGGGCTTCCCAGCCGGAGGGGGGAGGGAAGGGGTTGAAGCAAAGGCCTCTCCTGCTCCTGAGCCTGGAGCTCGCTAGGTTCTCTCTGGACAGGCAGAGCAGCTCAAGACCAAAGGCTTAAGATGTGCAGGAGGGAGGTAAAGGGGCCCCCACACATTTAACAGCACGATCCAAATGGGTTCGTGACCCTCAACGCTGCCTCTTAGGCTTCAGGCCTCCTCTGTCCTCTTCCTCTCCCTTTGGCTGTCTCTTCTCTTGCTCTCAGGCTCATTTGCACCCATGTGTGCACACGCAAAAACTTCCCTCCCCGCCCCCACCACGGGGGATGGTTCTGGAAGCAGCAGGGTAGAGAGGTGACCCCCGAGGTCGCCGAGTTTAGAAAACAACAGATGGCCAGTGAAAATCATCTGGTTCATCTAACCAGGAATCTCCTCTCTGTCTTGCATCAAAAGAGCTAGAAACACCAAATAAAATAGTTGGTGCAGGGTTCAAAGGGAGGGGCCCTGGGTAGAGTTCCAGGCCAGAGTGGGACACTGGTGGGTCCCTCTCTGTGCATGTCCCACCAGGTCTCTTTCTAGCGCAGGGGTGTCAAACTCAAGGCCCGGGACCCATAGCCAGCCTGCAGGGTGCTTAGATCTCAAGGGCCGCGGGGTCGCCCTGGAAACAGCAAAGGACTGGCCCGCGGTGCCTCTGCCAGCAGAAACGGAGCTCCTGAGCTGCGGTTTTCACTCGCAGAAGGTTGCAGGAGGCTGTTGCAGCTGAAAACAGAGCTCACTCGGACCACCACAGGAGCCCCCGACACAAGTGATGTTGAGTGGCCATGCCCACCCTGGCACCACAACGTCAAACCCAACCACGATGCCGTCCTCGGTGTAATTGAATTTGACACCCCTGCTGTAGCAGCCAGTCCGGATAGGGTGGGGCAGGGGGCTCTTGGAAGGTGCAAGTGTCACAGTCAGACACGTATTAATCACACATGGTCACTAGCACACATGTATGTGCATGCATGGCACAGAAGAGAACTGTCATGTTCTGAAAATGCAGCCTTTACTCTTGGATCACGTGAAGCCCCTTCTGACATAGTTCCAGCGGAGAAGAAGTGGAAAAAGAGACCCTTTGTGGGGGGGGGGGACAGAAGGGTTGGAGGGAGCTGCTCCTACCTGCGTCCCCCAGCCACTCAGCCAAGCAGCTCAGGAAGATCTTCCAGCCTGAAGACCTCAAGGAAGCCGCGGATTCATTCAGCCCCCTCCCTCTCCATGCTGCGTCCAGAGTGTTTACGCCAAAAGGCAGCTGGGTGGGCAACGTGTCTCAAACAGGCCGGGGGCTCCAGGCTGCCTGGCAAAGCAGCCTTGGTCAAGTATCAAAGCCTACACTGAACCGGGCCACACGTTTGCTTAGAGCGAAACCGACCTGTGACGGAGCTTCTGCCAAACTCAGCAAAATGCCTGGAAGGGCAGCATGAGATTAAGAGAGCTTTTCCACCTTCAGTTGCTGGGATCTCAGGGTGGGAAGGAAGCCCGTTTCTGGATTTCAAGGGCTTTCTCCATTTTGGCCACGGTGGTGCAGTCTCCTGCTTCTCACCCCCGTCCCTGCCATGCCAGGAAAGCTGGCACTGACCACTTTCCACTCTGATCTTTGGAGAACTGCGGAAAAGAGGACCATGGTTTTGTGGTTCTGCTTTTCACCTGAGCTAGCTAGAAGGGGAGACCGGGCAGAAGAAGACGACCTAGAAGCCGGGCCCCACTGGATATGACCCCTGGCCTATCCCGGCCAGCAGCCTGTTCTCCAGTGAGCCTCTGATTGCCCAAGGAAGCTCACTGCTCTCCCGCAGGGGCCCCTCAGAGGCTTCCTCGTGGACATCCAGGCAGGCAGTTTCTGATCCCTGTCATTTCCATGAATCGGTCCAACAGTTTTTAGAAGCCTATCAAGCTGCTTTGAGCACCAAATCTTGTACTAAAGAATTCCAAAGTTGAATTAAGCATCGTGCAAAACCACATTTCCTTTTTTCTGCCCTGATTCTGCCAGATTCTAATTTCATTGGGTGAAGGCAGAACATCATGGAAGAAGAACATTATGGCTTCAAAACCTAAGGAACTGGCTCGGACAAAACTCAGCAGGACTTTTTCATGTGGCTATTGACAAAAATGATCACCAACGTCCGATGGCAGATATGGCACAAGAAGAAGAAGAAGAAGAAGAAGAAGAAGGCGGACCAGGGGAAGAAGCTGGCATTTGACTATTCCGCTCTGAACAAAACATGACGTGGCAGTGCAGCCCTCCAAGCACCATGGATGCTCAGGGCAGAGAGCGGGGGTGCCTGGCCATCAGCTCACCCGAGTGCTGGCCAGCCAGCCGAGAGGGAGCTTTTTGGCAGAATGGCATCACGGAAGGAAAAGATGCCACTTTGGCAGCTCTTGGTGACTGCCTTCCCCAGAGCCTCCTTGGCGAGGGACAATGACAGGTGCTCCAGCCTCCCCCTCCCGTCTGCCCAAGGGGTGACTTGTCCTTGCTGGGGCAAGCAAGATGGACCTGAAGGCTGGCAATGCAAGGCTTCCTTTCTTATTAAGGCACCTCCGTGGATATGTCCATGGGGGAAGCCAGAGGACTGCTTGTGGGCTTGCTGATTTGATACGAAGTTGAAGGTTTGTTGCTGAATACGATAAAAGTAGCATAAGACTGAAGTGAATCCCATCTGAAAATATTGGAGTAATAATTAATGTTCTTAGTAAACGGTGAAACTCTGAGCAGAGAACAGGATTTGCAGGACATGCAAAGGACGCTTGATTTCTTAATGCATGGATAAACGATATAAATCCTGCTGGCAATGCTCTTCGTAGCGTGTTGTTGACCTAAACCGATGTGGATGCAGGAGAGAGACTCAGTTCTCTGCCCTCTTTGGGGCCCAGAGCCAGTCAGGGCCCCTAATGGGCAGCTTGGCTCCTTCTCAGCTGGGACCTGTGTTGCCTGGTCCGGAAAATGCCCTCGGGGGGGGGGGGACTCCCCTGCCCTCCTCTCTGGAGGGAGAGATTCTTTCTCAGCACTCCCCCACCCCCCCAGCCCTGCCCAGTACCTGAGTCGGCCTGGATCCGGAAGGCGCCATTCTCGTTGCCACTCACAATGCTGTAGGTGATCTGGCCGGATGATCCTGCGGTGTGCCTGGCCGGGGTGCTCAGCACCAGTGTGCCTGGAAGGACAGTTGGCATCAGTCAGGAATTGGGAGGGATGGGGGTGCAAAAAGCCCATGGGAGGGGGGGGGGTTGTGACCTGGCTTCCATGGAGCAGAGGACAAAATGCATCAGCTAGAAAAAAGGAACATATGTAAAGTAGGTACAGTGTGGAAAAGAAAGAAATTGGAAAATCAACCAACCAGTCAATCAGTAGTAACACCCGTGGATCTAAAGGTCCCACCCGCCGTCTGAACCTCTCTAAGAAGCAACCACCAAAAGTAAATCAGGAAAATTGAATTGCGGCCACTCCCAACAAAAGGGAACCCACTGCTGGGATGGCGCCACCCAATCTCTGTGCAGAAAGGCTGCATGGCAGATCGGCTGCTTCCCGACAGAGAACTGCTCTGCTAAGGAGGACCAAGGACTGCAGGGCCCGGTGGGGGGGAAAGGGATGAAGACAGGTCCCCGGGGGAGAGGGGGGGGCTGCAGCATTCCTGCAGTTGGTCGTAAGAGTAGATGGACCCAAAAAGCGACTGAATTGGACACTGCAGCAGCTCTAACTCTGGGCAGGTGAGTCCCTTCATTCAGTGCTGCCATAATTTCAAACTCTTGCTGAACAAACAGTTGTAAGTGAAGAATCGCCTTTTGGGATTTTAACTTGGGGTTTCTTCCCCATTTCTTTCTCTTCCACCCTGTACCTACCTTACATGAATGCCTCTACAGAGGCTCTTGGAGTGAGAAGGATCAGCTCTTCCCTCCACATCAGGGCAGAGGCCTCAAGATATCCGGGAGGCGGCAGCCATTCTGCCAAGCCAGATCCCAGCTCAGCTTGGTGCTGGGCTCCTGTCTCGGTCTGCCACTTGGGACATCCCCCCACCCAAAGCTCCCCACTCGCAGACAAGGCCTGTGCCCTTGGCAGTACCTGGGGCAGCATTCTCAGGAAGGACCACATCGCTGGTGCTGCGTGGAAAGTGCACTCCCTGGTGGCTCTCGTCCTGCAGATGAATGACCACCACGCCAATGGAGGAGAGGGGGGGATGTCCCAGGTCACTGGCCAGGACAAACAGTGTCCGCTGGCGCTGGCTGAGGCTCCCCAGGGGCTGCAGCAGCTGGATGGCCCCAGTGTACGTGTTGATGGCGAAGGCCGGGGCAGGTGCAGCAAAACGATACAGGATGGAGGCGTTGGCCCCAGCATCATGGTCCTCCGCACGCAAAGTGGCCACCACTCTCTTGGGCGGTGTGTGACGGGGCAGGGTGACGGCGAGTGGGCTGAGGGGGAAGGATGGGACATGGTCGTTCACATCCTGGACAGTGACCATGATGGCTGCGGAGGCGCTCCTGGGGGCTGAAGGGGAAGAATCCACGGCCAAGCCCTGGAAGCGGTAGGTGGCCCGACGTTCCCGGTCGAGCGGCTGGGTGCTGTACAGGCGGCCTGTTTGCGGCTCCACCTGGAAGGCTCCCAGTGACTCGTTTGCCAGGAAATAGGAAATCCGTCCGTTGTTGCCTTCGTCCGGATCGCGTGCCTTGAGTTGCAGAACGGGGGCTCCCACAGGCAGGTCCTCGGGCACCTCTGCAGTGTAGGCCTCTTGCAGGAAGTGGGGAGTGTTGTCGTTCAGATCTAGCACCTGAACTTCAATGGCTGTGCTGGCACACCTGGCAGGAGAGCCATTGTCACACGCTTGGCTGGTCAGCATGTAGGTGGCTTTGCGTTCCCGATCCAGCCCTCGCACGATGGACAGCTGGCCAGTCAAAGGGTCCAGAGCAAAGTCCTCTTCGGGGTCCCCAGCTGCAGAGAGAAGGATGGAGGCAATGAGAGCTCTTAGGCCAAGACTAAGGCTAAGGGTTATTTTCCCAAAACACTACTCGATTACAAGGCAAGCATAAAAATCCAGTTTCCAAAAACCTATTATTTACTTATTTTAGGGTATCTGTAAATTGTGCCACCTGGTTAAGATTCTTGGTTGAAGATGATACCCAAATAAAATCATCAACAAAACTAAGAATAGTGAGAATTCCGTACCTTCCAGCCCAAAGATCCCGGGTTTCTTGTGGGATGCTGCCTGCCATTGAGTTCCCATTCCTCATTTACCTGCCAGTGAGTAAGAGATGCGTCCATTGTCCCCTGCATCGTGGTCTGTGGCACGCAGGGTGAGTAGCTTCTCGTGACTCTGGTTCTCTGGCACAGCCAGAGAGTACGCATCATTCTGGAAGACGGGGGCATGGTCATTCTCATCCACCACAAGGACACGCACGGTGGCCTTGGCCTGGCGGGGGGGCAGGCCCCCATCCTGGGCATACACTGCAGGAAGAGACAGAAGGGTCGGCATGGCACATATTGGCCCCAACTTTCTCTGCCCCAGAATTCTGTGCTGGGTAACTCTGAAGCTACACCAAAAGCTGCTTACTATCTCCAGTAGAATAACTGCTCCAAAAGTAATTATCTCCAATAGAACAGAATACATGAAGCTCAAGGTTGAACTGTGAAGTCCTTCTGCTCTCTTTGCAGATATTTCCTTAACCAGACTAGGAAACATCATTAGTTGCCATGTTTTTCGGACTATAAGACGCACTGGAGTATAAGAAAAAACTGGGAAACTGTGACCAGCCTAGAGCCAGCCAAATCCAAAAGTGCTGGGGAATTTCTGGAAATCTGGCATTCAGACAAATCAGCCATCTATAGACAAATAAACACATATTCACACACTGCTATGAAGGAAACAAACAGGCCAGAACTCATCACTGCAGCAGCTGACATCCAGTTACACAAGGACTAACACCAAACAAGCAGAAAAAAATGTCACATCAGGGGACTACCAAGTGGAGAAATGCACACCTGAAATATTGACATTGCAAGCTGCAGTATACACGCAAGAAGCCAAAGCAACCCCCCCCTCTACTCAGCTAACAATACTGTATGTTTGCAAGCAAACCAGCAAGCGCAGAGAGCACCAAAGACTCCAAAATAACACAGAAAATGTCATTTTAGACATTACTTTGATGTCCTGCTGTTAGAGCCCTGTGCACCTCAACTGGCAGCTGCCTTGGGCGCCAGTGGGGAGGATGATGGTTTATGTTCACTCAGGCCCTGCATCAAGTTATCCCTTGGTGGATGCTGCTGTGGGCATCTCCTTATATGCAAAGGAGAGACGCAGGCGGTGGAAAGCAAGTCCTGTATTGGGGGAAAGCAGCCCTGAAAATGCCGCCTGGAGCAGCTAATTTCCCCTCTAGCACTGGGGAATTTAATCTGACAAAGGTGAGGTTTTGTGCACAAGGACCATCCAAAGCCAGGTGTGCAGTCCCTGTTCGCAGAGTCTAGCTTTCAGTCAAGACTTCTGTTGCCAAAAGAGGGGGCAGCCTGCTAATGAAGAAGGACCCAGGAAAGAGGACAGCTACGCCTCCCCCCAGCCCGCTACAGGCCTTCCTTCCAGAGGTCCATTACCTGTCAGGAGGTGTTCAGCTCGCTCCTCATGATCCAAAGGGCCTAGAGTGCTGATCAGGCCTGTGTGGGGGTCAATCGTGAAGTCATCCCCAGCGATGCCGCCGTATGTCACCTGGCCATTGGTCCCTGTGCAGGAAAGGGGAAAGGGTCTCCTTTTTCCAGGCTTGTGGGAACCCTCTTAATCACAGCGATCCATCACTACACGGACCAGCTGACTGCAAGGCAAGGAGGACCACCAACCCTTTTCAAAGGTGGGAAGAGGCTTTGCCAAGATTCATGGCTTGGCCTTTTGTGTTTCCCATTTAAGCCGAGACCATTCAAGACCATGTGGCCGAGAGGAGACTTCTGTCCCTCTGGAAGACCAGTCTCTGCAGCTGGACGTAGGCCTCATCGGTCACTGGAGGGTACATCTCCTTGTTGGATTGCTCGGTCTCCCCATGGGGAGCACAGGGGACCCTGCTACATATGCTGACAGGCTCAAGACCAAATCCGACACTTTGCTTTGGATGTTGTGACTGCCTAGCCGAAGGACGTCCCCTGGGCAGCAGGTGTCCTTGCAGCCTCCCCTAGGGGCATCTCGGGGGCTCGGGGCCAAGGAAGGGCCCAGCTGGGCAAGGAAAGTGGCTCTGCTGCCTGGGACGGTCTTTGAGCCTTTCCCATCTCCCGGGACAGATGAGATTCCTACCAAGGTCCTGGTCCGTGGCATGGAGTTGCAGCACTGGAACGCCAGCAGGAAGGTTTTCAGCCACCTGGCCTTCATAGATGCTCTTTTCAAAGGTCGGTGTTTCATCGTTCACATCCAGCACCTGCACTAACAGGAGCTGTGTAGTGGTGTGCCGTGGGGATCCGTGATCTGTGGCCACCACGGTCAAGTTATGCTGAGATACTTCTTCCCGGTCCAGAGCCCGCACAATGGACAATGCCCCTAAGAAGAGAGCAAGAGGGAACAAAGCAGGGCAGCTTGTTCTGCACATCTGGGCAGACGTTGTGCCCCAGGAGGCAGGCGGTTGGAGGGGGACTGATAGCAGAAAGGGCCTCGGCTGGCGTATCCCTTGGCAGTACTTGCCAGCACAGGGCAGTGCGTTCAGACTGTAAGCACTGAACTGGCCAGCATGATGGGCAAGGACACTTAACCTGGTGAGGGAATAATTATGTTCTTGGAGAAGTTGAGGTGGTTTCCCAACAGCTCTCACGGCTGGCAGGCTGTTCTCCAAGGTGAGAACTCCACACTGGCATGGACCGTTCCGCTAAAGGCCACTCCCCGAGACCAGCCCTGGGAAATACACGCTCCACCTTTTCTGCCCACTTCTGCTGCCTACCTGTGCTGGGATTGAGGTGGAATTGGCCATCAGGGTTCCCCGCTCGCAACAAGTAACTGACTCGCCCATTCTCGCCCATATCCTGGTCTCTGGCCACCACCTGCAGCACCAGAAAGCCTGTTGGTTGATCCTCGGGAACACTGACTCTTGGTGGAGAAAGGAACTCAGGCGCATTGTCGTTCTCGTCCATGATGAAGATGTGAGCAGTCACGATGGCAGAGTGGCGCTGGCTGACATTGTGGGCTTGGTCTGTCGCCATGACAGCCAGCAGGAAGGCGGACTGGCTCTCTCGGTCCAGAGGGGCCTGCAGGCTCAGCTCCCCCGTGACGGCATCCAGCTGGAAGACGGGCTGCAGGAGGTCCTGCCGCAGGAGGCTATAGCGCAGTTGGCTGTTGGGACCGGGACCGTCGCCATCCAGGGCCTGGAAAGTGAAGAGGGCAAGGTCCGGCGTAGCGCTCTCCGACACCACTACAGTGAGAGGGTCCTGGGGCCAGGTGGGGCTGTGGTCATTGCTGTCCTGCACATGGATCTCAACCAGGAGCAGGTGCTGGCTGGGATAACCGCGCCACGAGTCCTCCACGCTCACATGCAGGGTATGCCGCCTCTCCGCTTCATAGTCCAGTTCTTGCGCCAAGTAGATCTCACCCGTGCTAGTGTCCACGACAAAGAAACCATCTCCATTGTTCCCCCCCACCAGCATGTAGGTTACTTGCCCATGGGGGGATGGCTCCAGGGGAGCCACCGAGCCAATGCTGGAGCCAGGTGGCAGGCCCTCCATGGCATAGAAAGTCAGCACGGTTGTTTCAGGGCGGGGGAGAACATGGCTGGAAGAGACAACCTATGGAGGGAGGGGGGGAGGGAGGGGGAGGAAGAGCATTAGGGAAGGAAGAGGAGAAGCTTCCAAGCAAGGAACTGAGGGCCACCAGGTTCCCTAGAAGCTCTGCATGTACCTGAATGCGCAGCGTGGCCGTTGTACTCCTGCGAATGGCGCCTCGGTCACTTGCGGTGACAGTGAACAGATATTCTCCCTGGTCAGCTTGCCGCAAAGGGGTGGCTGTGCGCAGCTCTCCCGTAGACACGTGCAGGGAGAAGTGTTCTGCCCAGGCACCTGCCAGGGAAGGAAGGAAATGTGGCCACCTGGAGAAGCCAAGCAGGGGAAGAAATGGCTGGATCTGGCTTCTCCATCAGGAGGGTGAGACCAAGCGGCCGTGCCCGAGACCCAGCTCCATGGCAGCCCCCTTGAGCCGGAAGGGCCGCTTCGAAGGGCCAGTCTGAAAGGATCCCTGCCTTTCCCTCTTCTGCTCCAGGGCCAGGGCAAATGTGACCATCGCCTGCCTCCAACGGGCACAGCAACGCTTTCCTTGGGAGGCTCGGAAAAACCAAAGGGGCAGCTCAGCTGGAGGCCACCTTGGATGCTGGCTGCCATTGTGCCTCTGTGCCCTCGGTGGCTTTTAGGGGCAGCAGGTGGAAGGGCCATTTTTCCCGTGATGCCTAACAGGTCAGCCAAGCGCCCTAGAGGAACTGGGGCCAAACGGAGAGAGCGCCTTGAATGGGTGGAATATTCCTGCTGTGTGCCCCCCACCCCCGATCTGTATGAGTACAAGGAGCCAAAGGGGCCTCTTGTTGTTTATTAGTCTTGTATGCCGCCCACTCCCGGAGGACTCCGGGCGGCTGTAAGCCCAGGGTCACTGGGGAGTGGAGTCCAGCCAGTCAATTGGCCAACTGGTGGACAAAGCAAGAACCGGATAGGCTTCTGGCTGATCTTCCACATGTTTCCCCAGTCAGGATCAGGCCAGGAAGAGAGGAAGCAAGGAGAGCAGAGAGACGGGCTGGCTGCCTTCCTTCTGATCAGAAACATTTGACATCAGGAGGTTTGATTTCAAAGGGGGACCTTTCATTAAAACCCTCTTCCTCTGCATGATGCCCGGCACTTTCACTCCTGAGAACCAGGATGGGGTCTGCTGGCTTCCCAATGGCTAGAGCTGCAATTCCAAAACTCCTCCCCCCTCCCATCTTTTTGAGAAGGGGACTGAAGGGAAGGGAGGAGCCTGGCTGGTGGCCATTCACCTCCTGGCCCTGGAAGGAGAGCTCTGCCGGGAGAGGCCACGTCTCATCTCACCCTCCCTGCCCATCACTTGGACCAAATCTCCAGGCAGCCAATGGGAAGCTTTCCCTCCCCAGAACCACTCCAGGCCTTCCCTCGTCCACAGCGAGGGGCTTCCCCTCCTTCCGGATTGCGATTAACCCACTTGCCTCTCCCCTACCCAGGCGGACATCTTCACCAAGGGCGAAGCAGAAGAGGCCATGATAAGGGAGCAGGCATCGGTTCCCTTCCTTCTGCTTCCATCGCCCAGAGGCCAGCAGTGGTGGGGAAGACCGCTTGAGACGGTAAGCTCACTAAGGCTCCTCACCTGACAGCGTGTAGAAGACGGTTCCATTCTCACCCTTATCTGGGTCCTTGGCCTGCAGGGCGGCCACCAGCAGCCCAGCTGGCTTATCTTCCAGAACCTGATGGACAGAAAGATGATAAATGGGGAGCCGGAACTGACCGCTGACTCCTCTTCATGCCCTCCTGGCCAGTAAGGCTGTTTCCCAGGGACCTGGCGTGTTGGTGTGCAAGGAAGCCCACCTGCCCTTCAGTGCTTTCCAAGAAACTAGGATGGCTTGGTCGGACCCCCAACCCAACTGCCAGGGTTTCCCCCCTATCCCCAAGAATCCGAGCCCCCTGCTAAGAGATGACCCCTCAGTCCCCTGACCTGCAGGAGAAGTTCACGTCCCTCAGCCACATGCAGAAAGCCCGGAGCGTTGTCGTTTTCATCCAGCACAGTGACGTAGATTGTCCCTGTGGTGCTGCGGGGTGGCGTCCCCCCATCTTGTACCAGGACTTGCAACTGATAGCTGCTTTGCTGCTCCCGGTCGAGGCTCTTCCGAATGCTCAACTCACCTGCAAACAAAGCAGGTGGACAGAGTCCTTCAGGCTGGCGGTGCTTCTGCAGGAAGGCCTCACTTGCACACAGACGCTGCTCAGCGGGAACATCCAGGCTTGGTTCTCCCCCCCCCCTCCCTCAGAATCCTCTCACCAGTCTGAGTGTGGATGAGGAAATGGCCCTCGTGTGGCACCAGGCGGAAGGTCAGGCGGCTGTTGGACCCAGCATCCGAGTCGGTGGCTATCACCCGGCCCACACTGCTACCAGCGGGCCAGTTCTCCACCACCGTGAAGAAGTAACGCTCCTCGCTCAGACGAGGACTGTTGTCATTCTCATCTGTGATGGTGACCTGGACTGTGCTGGTCCCTGTCTGGCGCCCTTCACCCTCTCCAGCTACAGCCAAGACAGTCAGTACGTACAGCTCTTGCACCTCCCTGTCAAGAGTCCGACGCACATGCAGCCACCCTGTGTCAGGCGCAATCCCAAAGCTGGTGGCATCGCCATCTGCACGCAGATGGTAGGCAAAGAAGGTACCGTGCTCCCGGGCCAGGGCCCTCACTTGCAAAAAATGGGTGCCCACCGGCACTCCCTCCCGCACTTCCACTCGGTAGGTGAGGGTATCAAAGAGGGGGCCCAGCTGGTCTTCAGTCTGCACATGGACTAGGAGGGTGAATGTGGCACTGAGTCGCGGGGTCCCTCCGTCCTGTGCCAGAATGAGAAGCTTGTAAGGGCTGAGGCTCTCCTGATGAAGGGCCCCCATCAGCCGCACCTTCCCTGACAGTCGTTCCACGCCGAAGACAGCCGTTCCACGGGAGGCCAGCTCAAAGTGCACTTGTCCATTGGCTCCACTATCAGGGTCCTCAGCCTGCACAGTGTAGATAACGTTGCCCAGAGCTGTCCCCTCTGGCAGCGACACGGAGTCAGAGGACGAGGGGAAGCGGGGGGGGTTGTCATTGACGTCAGAGACAGTGATCTGCACCCGGGCACTGCTGTATGCGGGTGGGGAACCGCTGCGGGCCTGGACCTCCAGGATCAGAATGGACTGAGCTTCGTGGTCCAGGGCCAGGTTAGTGTGCAGCTGTCCCGAGCTGGGGTCAATGGAGAAGTGGCCCTGGGGGTCCCCAGAAGAAATGGAGTAAAACACACTGTCCGTTTGGCCTGGAGAGATGAAGAAGATCACCACTGAACTAATGTCGCAGTGCCCAAACTCTCCACATTCCACCCTTGATCTCCCTCCCTCCCTCCCTGAAAGGTCTCCTCATTCCCAGTGCTTCCTTTCCTTTGGGACATCTTTGGGAGCTAACTTGAACCACATCTGAACAGACATGGCACTGAGCGCATACATTAAACACAAGGAGCAGCTCAGGTGCACTTCCCTCTGGAAGCCTGTGCCAGGCAGGACTCTGCCACGAGAGAGTCGCTTCCTGTAAGTCGGACATGGGACTGGAAGCAGGGGAAGGGAGCAGCAGCTAGGAGCCCCTGTCTGCCAGGTTCATCGCACTACTCTGGGGAGATTTCGTGAACTGAATGGGAGCTTCCTGATTCCTCAATGGACACCCACCCCAATACTCTGGGAAAGAGGGGAGCGATCTACATAAGCTCACTAAGCAAGGTGTGGAAGATTTACCTTGGACATTGTATGCATGGATGGATCCCACGCTGCTGCCCGGCCGGGTATCCTCTGGGACTGTAAAGTAATACTGGACCCGCTCAAAGCTCGGAGGGGAGACAGTGCCTGCCACGATGCTGATGTTGACCTGAGCCTTTGGCTGGGCTGCCAGCCCTCCTCCGTCTTCTGCCTCTACCTCCAGCTGCACCAACAGGTTGGTCTTGCCACTGAGCGGCCTCCGCAACGAAATGACACCTGCACAATGGAGGAAAGCAAGCTGTAAGGATGGGAACAGATCCAGGCTCCCTTGCAAGAAGGATTGGCAGCCTATCCTGCCAGAGAGCCAGCAAGAGGTCCCGCTCCCTGCCATGCGGTACCAGTATCAGGGTTGATGGCAAAAACGGTCAGCATGTTGCCATTGGCAATGCGGTAGGTCACTCGCCCGTGCAGGCCCTCGTCCTTATCCTGGGCAGTGACGCGCAGAACGGCAGAACCCGGCTGGCTTTGGGTGCTGATGCTGGCAGCGTACTCAAGGGGGTAGAAGGCCGGTGCGTTGTCATTGACGTCTTCCAAAAAGATCTTCACATAGGCTGTGGAGCTGAGCCCACCCTGGGAGAGAGGAAAGACCCTCTGGAAGAGATGCCAAGAGAAGCACCGCTCTCGGCCGCCCTAGTGGCGCTCTCCAGAGGCCTCCGACGGGGTGCCGGCTTATGCCTTCTGCTTGGCACTGTGAAAGTACTGAAACGGCTGACAGCTTTTAGGGTTTCTGAGGAACCCTCTGTACACCCCGCTTCTGGTACCCCACAAGCCTTTTGCGGAGGGGTTCACCCCTGAGCCTAGAATGCCTTTCTGAGGCTGCTCAACTCCTCCTGGATGCTCACCCCGTCAACGGCTGTGACTGTAAAATCGTAGGCAGAAGGGCCCTCGTCCCGGTCCAGGCCTTGGGTAGTGCAGAGCTGGCCGGTCTCTTCGCCAAGAAGGAACGCAGAAGGAACCAGGCTGCCGAGCCCCGTGCCCAGAGTATAAGAGATGCTTCCCAAGGAGCCACTGTCTGCATCCGTGGCCATGATCTGTGGCAAAAGCGGAAGCACCACGCTGACCCACCAGATGGGAAGATGCCAAGGGTCAGCCCCACCTTGCTAAGCGACCCTTGTTGTGCTCCCCCCCCCCAATCTCCCTGGGTTCTGCTGGGGAAACTATCAGAGGACTGGAGGATTTCTCCCAAGCCAGGACAGCCTCTGTGTTCCCTCCCTCCCTCTCTCTGTCACACACACACACACACAAACACACCTTGCAATGGGGTGGGGGCATGGGGGAGGGAGGGGAGTTTCCCTCTCCGTTCCAATATTGAGATAACTTGGAAGAGGAGGGGCTCCTTCAGCGATGCAGATTATAGCAAGGGACTTTGCTAACAGGGACACACACAAACACACACACACACACACACACACACACACAGACAGACAGACACCCCTCTTTCCCCACAGGGCCCATATCATCTGAAAGTGACCAGGACCCAGGAACTCTGGGAGGCATCCAGCATCTGAAGAGGGAAGGGCTCACCCAGTCCGCTCACTCCGGGCCCCCTCATGCCCCCACTCCAGCCTTCCCACATTGGTTCCAGTGGGTTGGCTGGGAGGGGGCTTCTACCCATCAGGAAGAGGAAGGGAGCCCCCAAGCGTGGCCAGCTGACAGGAAGGAGCCTATGGGAAGGGAGACCAGACACAAAAGGGACAAATAGGAGTTTGCAGTTGACAGCCCCCCTCCCCCCGGGAGCTGATTTTTGTCTTAAAGAAAGAAGCTGGACCTGATGCAGCTGGTACTGGAATGGGAGGCCACCAGAAATCCCTGGACAAGTCGATCCCCAAGAAGAGATCCCCTGCCAGAAAGGCTCAGCGGAGGGGATTCCTCCCTGCTTAGAAAGGACGGAGCCCGTAGCCTGAAGGAGCCCGTGTCTCTGCTGGGGGGGAGGGGAGCAGGAGGGAAGAGGAGGGGGGGTTGCAATGGGACCTCTCCTGTGGGCAACGCAGGGCAGGCCTGCTTTGGTCTGGTAGAATAGAGGCTGAAGCCCACCCACCCCCCACCCCCCCCAGGCAGGAGGTTTGGGATGGAGGCCTTCCTGTCTATGGAGCCCAAGCTCACCCCACTTTTGCCACACAGTGTTTTGTGCATAAGCCTTGGAGGGCCCAGACTGGACTCCCCATCCCACTAAGCCATACCCCCCCCACCTCGAGGACTGCTGGTTAGGGCTCTCTTGGGGAAAGAGGCCATTTAGGGTTCCGAGCCCTGATGGCAGGGGAAGCCCATCGTCCAGAAGCGACCCTTTTGCCACTCCCAACTGCTAGGCGGGAGAGGGTAGGGGGAGCTGTTTGGGGCAGGGGGAGACGGGAGGAAAGGGCCAGCCTCTTCTGGGCCCTGCTCTCCTGAGCTCATCAGGGTAGGGCCAACTGCCTGGGACCTCCTCGTTCTCCTGCAGAGCTGCCCTAGCTAAGAGAAGGGCCTCCAGGGCAGCCCATTGCCTGGTCACCCTCCGGTCAGTCCCAGTCCGTCTGCACGAGGCCACCAGAGGCCCCCTAGGCCAAGGAGACCCGGGAACGGTGACCTCCAGGGTGGCCTTCTGGGGCTTGGCCCGTTGCTAGCCTCGGTTCTCCGGGCTGCCCTACCAACTTGAAGGGCTTGAAGCTGCCCTTCCATCGGAACAAACCCCACCCCCCACCCCGACCGCAAGGTCGTCCCATGCACGGAGGCCGGGGCATTTATGCTCCCTGCAAGGGAGAGCCAGAGAAAAGTTGACCTACTGTGCCTGTGTGACTGGAAGAACCACCACATATTATTTCCCTTTCTTCATTTTCATGGGACACATAAACCTTAAAACTCCCCAAATTTTTCTCTAGGAATGCCGGTAAATAGTTCTCAGCTTCTGCTGCCATCCCATCAACGTCCGTGGTCGGTGGGGCACAACCGGATGTTTTTCAGCTTTCACAGTAGCCTCTGGCAGGACAGCCGGGGCCTTTCCGTCTTTTTAATAGCAGTAAAACCTACGGAAATCATTTGAACCGATTGCTCCGAGGGGAGCCCTTCCTTTCCCAGCTCAGCACATTCGCCCCCACCCCTTCCCGGATTTCCTGCCACTTCTCTTAGTCGGGCAAGAGCGACCGGCTCCCAACTGCCCTCTGCAAGAACCAGCCTCGGACTCATTTTACCCAAACATTTTGCAGCTTTTTCTCCAGCAGCAACTCCTACCTTGCCTGCTGGCCTGGCCCACCCCATCCCTGAGGCGCCGAATGGCAGGCTGCCCAAGAGGCCCCGCTCTACAGATGTGCAAACGCCACAGATCCACATCTGGCTTTGGTTCAGGCTCGAGAGCGGTGGGAGCACTGGCGCCAGTGTGGTCAGCAAACCCACGCAGGCTCCCTGCCCAGCCTCTCTGGCAGCTGCCCTCCTTGGGCCTGGCACCGATGCCAAGTGGCTAAAAACAGCGGGGCTATTTCAGGAAGGGCTAGCTTCCAGCTTCAGGCCGTTGGCCTCTGGGGTCAGCCAGGAAGCGGATGGCCTGCATGGCTGGGTCAGAAAAGGAAGCTGCCGCGGGAGAAATGAAAGCAGCGGCATTGGTGCTGGCGCTGGAGAGATGCCTCCCTTGCAACAGCCAGCCGTGTGCCTGAAGGCCTCCAGACCAGAAGCTACACCAAAGAGGGAGGAGGAGGAGGAGGAAGGGAAGGAGGAGGAAGGGAAGGAGGAGGAAGGAGGAGGAGAGGGAGAAGCAGCAACAGAAGAAGAAAAGGAGGAGGAGGAGGAGGAGGAGGAGGAGGAGGAGGAGGAGGAGGAGGAGGAAGGGAAGGAGGAGGAGAGGGAGAAGCAGCAACAGAAGAAGAAAAGGAGGAGAGGGAGGAGGAGGAGGAGGAGGAAGGGAAGGAGGAGGAGAGGGAGAAGCAGCAACAGAAGAAGAAAAGGAGGAGGAGGAGGAGGAGGAGGAGGAGGAGGAGGAGGAGGAGGAGGAGGAGGAGGAGGAGGAGGAGGAGGAGGAGGAGAGGGAGAAGCAGCAACAGAAGAAGAAAAGGAGGAGGAGGAGGAGACGACAAGGTTCAAACTCTCTGCAGGAGAGCCCATTTCATTCAGCAAAGGGAGGATGGATTAGCAGCAAAACTCTTAATGCAGCCCCCTCTTGGGCTGGGTCCTTGTACCCTGGCACTATTCCCGTAGCCTGGCACCATGATTATCGTACCCTGGCACCATGACCCCTGTGCCCTGTGGCTCCACAGCAACCGGACTCTCGTCAACGCAGCCAGGAGCCACCTCAGGGAGTTGAATTGGAGATTGCCCTCTTTCTAAAGGGCTTCTTGGTTGTGTAAGTTTTTGGGGTTGTCGGTGGAGATCCTCACTCATCCAGGTCCCGGTTCTCCCACAGGTGCTTATTCAAGAGGCATCTGGACTTTCTGGTTTTTCTTTGAAAGACGTTTTGCTTCTCATTCTTCAGCCGGTGACGACTGTCTGTCAAGGAGTATAAATCCTTCCATTCCTCACTATCCAATCAGAGCTGAAGAAGCTTCTGGATAAGCAGCAAAATGTCTTCAAAGAAAAATAGGAAAGTCCAGATGCCTCTTGGAGAAGCACCTGTGGGACGGTTGTTTAGGTTGTTTCTCGGCTGCCTGTGTTTGAGGCTGTATAATGTTCGTTACTGTTTGTTACTATTTTAATTCTATTTGCCACCCAGAGTCACTCCCTGTAATTGCTGGCTACATAAATTGGATAACCAAATAAATATAAATTAATGAAGAGACCGAATCAGGGAGTGCAAACCTCTTGAGAAATGGTTCATACATAGGAACTGGGGGGGGGGGCTGGAAACGCAGCCAGAGGATGCTTCTTGGGGTGGTGGTGGAAATTTGGGGTGCTCTTTGGACTGTCCTCTTTTGCAGTCCTGCATTTGTTTGTCTGGCTGGTTTTAGGGGTTTTATGGGTCCCCAGGGACGTTCTGGGATCTTCTGCTCAGTGCCTCTTTCAACAAAAGCTGGCCCTTCCTTGGCCTGGCACAGGAGTCGTGCCATCAATCTTCCATTCAGGAGGCACCAGAAGGGTTTGGCAAGGAGCTTCAGAGTGGGCACATGGATGCTGTTGTGGTGCCTCTTTGACACAGGGGTGTGCTTTCCTAGGGGGTATTTGGCAAATGTGGTTACTTCCTACTACAATTTAGGGAAATCCAAATTCCTTTTGCAGCCCCATCTTGGCTGTGATCCTTCTAAACACTGCAAAAAGCAAAAGGACAAAGATGCCCACCTTCCCCCCCCCCAAAAAAAAACCCAGGTTGCTCATTGGAGGCAAGTTGGCTGGGAAAGGCCAGCGCAGGCTCACTGCCGCCACCACCACGCCTCCTCGGCTGGGAAAACTGGAGGCAGGAAGCTTCATCTTCAGAGGGACAGCAAGCAGGGTGGGCAGTGTCTCATAGGGGAGCTTCCCAATCAATAGGGAGACCCCAACAGGACTTGAGGGATGTTACTAAATTGTTTTTGACCCTTGAGTGTTAATTTTAGGATTTGAAAGGAGTTTTTAAGGCTGGGAATAGGAAACAGGGATGGTCTATTTGTCCCTAACAGCGATGCTGCCCTTCCCAGCCTTCTTCCAGCCTTCCTGACAACTCTCTGGTTCTGCTGTTGCTGATATCTGGGCTCCTTGGCAGTGCAATTTTGGGGAGCTGCAGGTCTGCCAAACGTTTGTTTTTAGATTTAGATTTTTAGATTTTATTAATATTTGTAGGCCGCCCTTTTCCCTGAGGGGACTCAGGGCGGCTCACATAAAATCGGGGAAGGGGAATACAGACATTAAGATAGAAACATATAATAAAATAGTAAACAACATACATTCATCATTCGGGAGGGGTAACTATCTTTATCCCCAGGCCTGACGGGCGAGCCAGTTCTTGTTTGGGGCCATATGTTCCCCAACATGGCCTTGCTTGCTTTCGCAGGCAGTTGCCGTTCTCGGTTGTATTATCGCTGTGGTAGGTGGTCTTCACAGAGAATATTCTACCATTAGAAATAGCAATAGCAGTTAGACTTATATACCGCTTCATAGGGCTTTCAGCCCTCTCTAAGCGGTTTACAGAGTCAGAATATCGCCCCCAACAACAATCCGGGTCCTCATTTCACCCACCTCGGAAGGATGGAAGGCTGAGTCAACCCTGAGCCGGTGAGATTAGAACCGCCGAACTGCAGAACTGCAGTCAGCTGAAGTAGCCTGCAGTACTGCACCCTAACCACTGCGCCACCTCGGCTCACTACAAAAATGTGACATACCCCAAATGCACACCCCACAAAACATACGGATACCTTAATCTCCTCTCAAATAAAAAAAAACCTTGAAATCAAAACGGTTCCCAGAAATGCTGAAGGAAACTCATCCTTTATCTGCCATAATTTGCAGGAGGCTCCCTGGACCAACAATTGGAGGAAGAAACCAAGTTCAGCTTTGTCATCTGCAGAAATGACTCTGGCTTGTTAAAGAAGATCCTGGGTTACAGCTGTTTGCAGATTCAGTTCCGATTCTGACTCGTCAGGAACCAGCTTCACTAGGCTTTGTACCACCGTGACCCTCCTCTGGTGGGTCCTTCCTAACTTGAGCCCAACGTGGGGAAGGGATTCTAGCAGTAGCAAACACCTGACTGTGGCGTTTAAGCCAAGATAAATGGGCTCAACAAGGCTCATGTCTGGGGTTATCTCACACGACTGGCGATCAGTTGTAGCTGGGCCTCTGCCTAACAAGGAACTGGAGAGGGATTTACACAGGAAAGCCAAAAAGTCCTTCCTGTAGCACCAAATACACTCCAGAGGCAGAAGGAATCTCTCAAGGAGGGGGAGGGAGCGTCAGAGAGAGAGAGAGCGAGGGCTGCAGACTGGGAGAGGAGAGAAGGAGAGGGGAGGGGGAGGAGGGGGGGAGGGGAGGGGAAAGATGTTCCAGAAATTTGGCTCCCAAAAGTGCAGGATTGGGGCCAGGCGTACATTCTTCTTCTAGGGTACAAAGCAAAGGAAACAAAAGAAACACATGGTACACTCTGCAATTGGAAAAAACAAAAGATAAAACTGAGGAAGACCAAAGGTGGTTAAAAT
Organism: Thamnophis sirtalis; assembly: GCF_051295495.1. Classification (NCBI taxonomy): domain Eukaryota; kingdom Metazoa; phylum Chordata; class Lepidosauria; order Squamata; family Natricidae; genus Thamnophis; species Thamnophis sirtalis. The sequence continues at coordinate 44,062 of NW_028261388.1, read as the reverse complement.
TAATAAATTCCATCGAACTGTGAAAATTAACACAGAAATGCAGGGCCAAGAGGCCGGCCAAATCTCGAAAACTAAAACCATGATCGAAGATGGACGAAGGGAGGATTACGCGTGCATCAACAGTGCCCCAAAGGCCGGAGGATGCAACACTGAGGCAACGAGGTTTCCTTCCTGTGGTCCTTTCCACCAGCAAGGCATGGCAGGAGGCTGGCAGGCTGGGCTCCTTGGGCTGCCACAATGGAGCTGGAGGCCTAGAGGGCAGGGAACCCTTCTCTACTGTCTTGTCCCCACCCACAGCCTTTAGGTCCTGCTACCTTAAGAGAAGCAGCCTCTTCCACCTTCTAAGCCTTCACTCCCACTCGCTCCGGCCTCCCTTGTGGACCATCTGAGTAACGGTCACCACATCTGCTGGCAATGAATTTAACACGATCACTTTTCCACTGCTCCCAAAGCACCATATCCCTCTACGGTCTAAAACAGTGTGTGTGTGTGTGTGTTCGCGCGTGCATGCGTACACACACACACACACATCTATCTATCTATCTATCTATCTATCTATCTATCTATCTATCTATCTATCTATCTATCTATCTATCTACCTACCTACCTACCTACCTACCTACCTACCTACCTACCTACCTACCTACACATCCAACGTTTGTGAGCGGTGGCTCCTAGGAAGCTGAGGAACGGCCAGGGAATCTCCACCAAGGAGAACCAGCAGCCCGAGGCAGTCCAGCAGTGCCGAGCAGAGGCTGTGTGAGCTTCAGAAACAGCATCCAGAGTCCACCTCTGCATGCGCCAGCAAAGTCAGGAGCCATGTGCTGAGAAGCTGCCTTTACTACCCAAGACATCCCCCCTGCCCTGAGGAAGCCCGTTTTCCCCCAAGACGGGTGGCTTCTAACCGCGTCCTGATCTTTGCTCACCTGGAGGAAGCAGGTGCCGGAGGACACGTTCTCCTTCAAGGAAATATTGTAGAAGTTACTTTCAAAGACAGGCTCATTATCATTTACATCCTGCAGGGTGACAAGGACTACTGTAGTAGAGGAGAGCGGGGGCTTGCCACGGTCAGTGGCCAGCACAGTCAGCCGGGGCTGCGGGTCGGTCTCATAATCCAAGGCGGAAGCAGTGGTGACGATGCCAGTGGCCGGGTCAATGGCAAACCAGTGGGAGTGGGAGTGGTGGTTGTGCAAGATACTGTAATGGATCTCCCCGTTGGGCCCTTGGTCTTTGTCACGGGCAGTCACTTGCAGGACAAAGCTGCCCGGGTAAACCACCTCAGGGACGCTCTGTTCATACTCCTGGACATCAAAGAGAGGAGGATTGTCGTTGATATCCGTCACCTGCAGCACGAAAGCCGACTCAGCCCGCAGAGGGGGAGTTCCAGCGTCTGTGGCCGTGACTCGCAGCTCGTAAGAATCCCGCTCCTCGCGGTCGAGCATTTGGTCCACACAGATCAAGTAGATGATATTATCTTTGGTTGTGAGAGCAAATTTCCCCTCGCCCCCCTCCAAGGAGACGTTGACATTGGCGTATTCTCCGTAGTCAGGGTCAGAGACGGAAATGCGGGCCACAAATTGGCCGGGCTGAGCCCCTTCGGAGATGCGTGGGGAGCCATCCTCGCTGAGGAAGATAATTGTCATGGTGGGCTGGTTGTCATTGTAATCCCGGACCTGGATGGTAACGAAGGCTGTGGAAACCTCTGGGTGGACGGCCTTGTCCCGGGCCTGCACCACCAGCTCGTGCACTTTCCGGAGTTCATAGTCTAGTCCCTTGTTGAGCTTGATTACTCCCGTGGATGCATCGATGGTGAAAAACTGATCTGGGTCGCTCTGCCGACGGTTAATCTCGTACACCACTGCCCCATTGTCTCCCTCGTCAGCATCACAGGCAAAGACCTGGAGGATGCTGCTGCCAGGGAGCAAGTTTTCTGGGATGAGCGTATGGTAGCGGCTCTGGTTGAAGGCTGGCGCGTTGTCGTTAACATCTTGGACAGATACCTCCAAAGTCATTTGGGAGCTCCTTGGGGGGGATCCGCCATCATAGGCCTCAAGAAGCAAGGTGAAGGCTGACCGGATCTCGCGGTCTAGAATGCTGCTCACTACCAGCTCTGGGTGCAAGACCCCGTTGGGTCCGCGGCGCGTCTCCAGCTGGAAAGCCTGGCCCACATTCCCCGCCTTGATTGCGTAGCCCTGGGTGCCGAGCAGGTGGCTGTCTGCGTCAAAGGCAGGATCCAACGGGAAGTGGCTGCCGGGGTGGGTGTGTTCCGGGATGAAGAGGGCAGCCCGCTGCTTAGGAAAGGTGGGGGCATGGTCATTGATATCATTTACCTGGATGTTGACTTCCACAGTGGCACCATCTGGGGTGACAGCAATAAAACTGTAGTGGTCACGGGTTTCGTGGTCCAGCACCCCGGCTGTCTTGATAATGCCCGTGTTCTCATCAATCTCAAGATCTGTGGCAACACCGCTGCCCTCCTGGGCAGAAATGAAGTACATATAGCTGGTGGTGCCTGTGGGCAGGCCTGCACTGATGTCACCAATGATGGTGCCTGTGGGCATCTCCTCATCGACTTGCAGGTCCAGAGTGCCTGGCACTGCCATGCAACGACCTCCAAGCAGCGGCAGCAGCAGCAGCAAAACTAGGGCAAGTGGCCCCATCCTCAGCTGCCCCCTGGAGCTCTTTTGGAGGGTGCCTGGGAAGAACTGCAGGGTCCACTTGGGGGGACAGGCGCCTTAATCCTGCAGGGATGCAAAGAAAGGTGGTCAGGACCAGAGTTGATTGCGGGGGGGGGGGGGGGGGAATGCAGCACTTGGAGGGGCACAGCAAATGAGGTAAGAGCTGATGGGCTACTGGGACATGGGGTGAGCCTCCTCCTCATTCATCACTCACGTCTCCCCAAATCCCTTCCCGGTATCTCCATTCTGATCCAGGCAATTAATCTGCCAAGACTGGCACCTACTTAGGGAAGATATGTGGATGGGTAGGGGAGTGGGGGCAGCTGCTTGGGGTCCCTTTTTCTCAACTAATTACCGCGAAGAGCCTTGTTGGGTTAGAGCCAGGCCCTGTTGCAGGTAGCACTCGGTCCCCCTCCCCTCCCGGATGTCCGAAAGGTGGGCGCTGGGCTCTCTGAGCAGTGGGGAAAGGGCTGCCTGTCCTCCAGCTACACCGCCCGCCAGACGCTCCAGCCGCAAGCCAGCGGATCTTTGGGGCGTCTCATGCCGGCCAGCGAAAGTGGCGATGGAGACCCCCCTCGTCCCCCAGAACCGCTGCCTGCCAGACTGCGGGAAGCCACAGAGCGGTAGTTCTCGCAGCTGCGGAGGCCCAGCAGCCCGCGTCGGCCAGCCCGGACTCCAGCGATCGCGCAAAGCCCCTCGGTGGGCGGGCGGGCGAGCATGGCCACGGACCCCTTTGTTTCGGCTTTCCTTGCGCTCGCGCGCGCGCGCCCCTCTTTCCCTTTGTCTGCGGCTCCCTGGCTCCGGCCCACAGCTCGCTCCCCCTGCCGTCGCTCCCTCTCACTGCAGGGCTGCCGGGGGGGGGAGGAGAGAGGGAGGGAGGGAGGCGACGGAGCGGAGCTGGCTGCTGCCCCAGGAATAGGGGCTGCCCACGCCCCCTCCCGCGTGGAGGCCCCGCCGCGGCTCGCACTCCGGGCAAAGCTGCCTTAGCGGTCTGCGCGACTAGAGCCGCGCGCCTGAGCTCATACTTGGCCGGGCTTGAAAGAATCCCCGCCTGCCCGGCCAGGCGGAGGCTCCGGCCCGATGGAGGGCGCGCCCCTCCTGGTTCGGCGGCCCAGGCGGGGAGGGCGCACGGCAGAGCAGGCACGCGCCGCCGCCGCAGCCAGGGGACGAGCCGGCTCTGGCCGGCAGTCTCGCCGGAAGCTCGTGCCTGTGGCGGGTGAGCACCCGAGCCAGATCGGGAGGCGCGTCTCGGTCCTCATCCCCCCTCCAGCCGTAGCAGCGAGTCCTTCTTGTTCGGGGAGCTCCGCGAAGCCCCCGCCCGCGGGACCGCCACCCCTCCTCGGCCAGACCCGCCGCAGCCGAGGAGACCAGCCGGCGGGGGGGCAAAGAGCGCTGCCTGCCTTTTGTGGGAAGCTCTGGCCGCACCTTTGCGTAGCCTCTCCTCTCCGTCGGGTGGGCAAATGGCGGCTTGGGCTCCGCCACTCCGGGCTGATCTCCGCGCCCGGGAGCCCCGCCGCCGGTGCTTCCCCCGCCCTCCCTGCCACAACCGCCGCCGGCCCGAGGGGACGGCCAGGCGTGACCTCAGCTGCAGCAGGCGCGGAGGCGCCCAGCGCCACAGCTGCTTCCAATTAGCCCAGCGCCGATCGCCGGGGCGGGGGGCGAACGAGAGCGGCCGGGGCGGTTCCGGGCCGGCCTGTGAAACGTGAGCCCCCGCCAGCCCGTCCTTGGCGGGGCCTGTGCGAGCGGCGCTTCGCTTCCGATGACGGACCCGACGGCAGGGAAGAATCAGGCTGCCGCGGTGGCCGAGACCGAAGGAGCCGAAGCTGGACCCGGGGCGAGAAAAGCTCAGAGACCGAGGGCGATCCTGCTCCCCTCCTCCCAGCCCGTCCCCAGGAGAGCCCAGCGGCTGCTTCCCTTCCCTCCCGGCTGCAACACGAGCGAGCCCTCCAGGGCAACACGAGCGAGCGAACGAAGGCGGATTGCTGGGGACGCGTCCCGGCATCCCGGTCACCTACGTCCATCGTCTTTGCTGGCCATCCGCCTGGCGCTCCTGTAGTCGGCGACGCGGTCCCGCGACGAGGAGAGGCCGCCGCCGCTTGATGCCTGTTCGGCTGGGCAGAAGCTGAAGTCGGACTGGGTGGGAGAATCGTGGAGCGAGCGACGAGAGAACGAGCGAGCGGGGCTCCAGTGAAACCCGAGCCGCGCTGCCTCGCCCGCTCGCTCCGCTCCTGCCCGGCCCTTCTTTCGCCGTGGCGCCGCGCCCCCTCCCCTCCATCCCCCCCTCCGCCAGTCAGTTCCCACCCCTCAACTCCTCGGCGGAGAAGAGAGGCTGGGCGGCGGCGGGAGGTCTGCGCCCTCGGAGCCAGGGAGCTGCTGTGGGGCTCATCTGGAGCCCGAGACTCGGGCCCCCTGCCGCCTGCTCTCCTCGGAGGTGCGAGTGGATGGAAAAGCCACACAGCATCACATGCTCGGACCCCCCCCCCCCCTTCGCTCCGCTGACTCCTCGCCTCGCTTCGGTTGGCGGCGTTTGAATGGAGAAGTTGCCCGCTAGATGTTGGGCAGCCGAGTGGGGCCGGTGAGGGAAGGAGACTGGACGCCACCCCGGCCGCATTTTTTGTCAGTAATGTGTAGTTGTGGATCCCGAGGACCGGACGAAAACTGGCAATTCCTCCTGCCTGTTTTTCGAGGGGAAGATTTCGCCTCCAGATGTTACTTATCTCCTTCTTTTTCATCGCACTGGATGTTAGCAGCCACCCATCAGTTCGAACAACCAAACCCAGCACCCCTTCCGTCCCTCCGCCCTCTCCCCAGTCAGCACACAACCACATCTTGCGCTTCAGCCCAGAGATTCAAAACAACCTGAGGGAGAGGGGGGGGGGAGAGCTGGCGGCTGCCAGTGAGTCCCCTCACTGAGCCCGGGAAGGCCTGGCCCTTTCAACCAAGTTGAGCTTGTGGGAAGGCTTCATGCGAATCTGACTGCCCCTCGGAGGCTCCCTATAGCTGCTCTCTTCTGCGGCTCTCTGAAAGCTCTTCTGTCCTTCTGGTCAGATGTCCTGCCCGCTACTTGGGCAGCCCCTCAGGGGATGGATTGCTGCCCAAGGGGAACCCTGGCTTAGGGAACCCTGCAACCCTTGATTGGTGCTTGGCTGGGAGACAACGAGTTACTCCTAGGTTGGACCCTGGCTGGGAAGTGGAAATGGAAAAGGCATCTCCAGAAGGCAGAGAATGGAGCCAGTGCCCATACCCTTATGGCCCTGCCAGGAGATGAGCAGGATTTCAGCCCCACCCCACCCCAGGGCCCTGTGCTGGGAGGTGCTTCCTGATGAATACTCAAGGGTCCTCCAGCCAAGCGGCTGGGTGACCTTGGCCCAATCCTTCTCAGTCCAGTACACCTCTCAGTGTGGGAGTGGGTGGGGTTGGTTGTGGGGAAGATAGGAGTGTCATCCATGCATGAGTTGTACAAAGTAAGGGCAGGATGCATGTCTAATAATGGCAACAAGAAGCTGCCCTTTGTGCAGTCCAAAACTCCAAACAGGCATTGAAGCAAAGGGAAAGCGACACACACACACACACACACACGGTTAGGATTGTGACAGAGGGACCTGTTACCCGCTCTGTGCCTCCGTGGGGTCCCTGGCAGCACCTCCAGTGACAGCCTCTTGCTGGGGGTCCAGGATATGTTTTCTTTCTCTTTCCCAGAGCAAGGAAACAAAGATACCGCTTGCAGGGCGGGGGGTGAGGTGGAGTTTCCTTACACACATACACTCGCTTGTTCCTCTCTTTACAGTTAGGTGAAGCAGAGATGTCACCCATCAAGAGCTCCCAGGTTCCCCCCCACCCCCCACCTGGTCTTACCTCCTTATAGCAAACAGTGTGTTTCAGTTTAGCCTGATTAGAAGAAGAAGAAAAATTGCCTCCCAGCAATTTGCCCCTAACAGTAAACAGCCCATCTCACTTTCAATTTCAGTTTCAGCATGGCTTCCCGATGATCAGCTGTTTCAGGCTGCAGGGATTGCTATAGTCTATTGCCACCTCCGCAAGCCCGATTTTCCCATTTGCTGCAAGGAGGTAAATTACTGGGAGGCAGAGGCCAAAGGGTGGGGTCCGGTGGCCGGGCAGGGCTACATTTAGTGTATAAGATGCACCCAAATTTTCACCCTCTTTTTGGGGGGGAAAAGATGTGTCTTATAGTACTCCAAAACTACCGTAATTAGACGAGGGAGCTGCCTGTGGAGCTGATCATGAACTGTTCACATTTCAAATTTAGCAAAGGGGAAAAGGAAAATTGGCCCCTTTCCATAAGATGGTCTTGAGCATATAACCGCCATATACTCTACAAGAACATCAGGATTTGCTTGGAATCGGTGGAATGAGCTTAAAGAAGAAGCTGTCACAATTGGCATTGATGTTTTTGGATGCTCAGAAGGCATTTGACAACCTGAATTGGCGCTTTATGCTGCTACAACTGGAACAGATGGGCTTTGGTGAGAAATTTACTAAAGCCATACAAACTATATATTATAAACAAACAGCTAAGATAATGATTAATGGAGATTTGACAGAGTCTATTGAAATAAAAAAGGGATGAGACAAGGCTGCCCACTATCACCATTAGTTTTTGTCTTAACGTTAGAAGTCTTAAATAGAAATGTCAGAGAAGGAAAAGAAATAAAAGGAATGAAAATCAAAAAGGAAGAATACAAGCTACAAGCATTCGCAGATGACTTGGCCTTCATCCTAGAGGAGCCATTAGAAACAGCACCTAAATTGATAGAAGGAATAGAAAAATATGGAAAAGTAGCAGGATTGAAAGTAAATAATGACAAAACGAAGATCTTGACAAAGAATATGTCAACAAGACAAAAAGAAGAGTTGGTGGAAATCTTGGAGATGCAAGTCACGAACAAGGTTAAATATTTGGCGATATATTTAACAGCAAGAAATAGCGCTCTTAAAGACAACTATAGTAAACTCAAACAACAGATCGTGATGTATCTGAAGATCCATGATTGGGAGAATATCTACAATTAAAATAAACATTTTACCTAGAATTTTATATCTGTTCCAGACGATTCCAATTATTTTGATGACTTAAAATAGTGTTGAAGTACATATGGCAGGGGGGGAAAGCAAGAATAAAACTAAAAATTTTACAAGATGCAAGAATAAGAGGAGGATTGGGCCTACCCAATTGGGAACTATATCATCAGGCAGTGGGTTAAAGAATGGATAACACTAAGGAATACCAGATTATTGACCCTTGAAAGACATGATCTATTGTTGGGATGGCATGGCCTTTTTATGGTACAAGGGAACTAAAACACGGGGGTATTTTAGAAGACATTACCTACGGGAGGCCTTGCTACTAAATTGGGAGAAGATTAAAAGACAATATTATTTAAAAATTCCAGTTTGCCTATCAACTATTGAAGCCTTTTCATACGCAATAATATACAAAAAGGAACAGTTAGATATGTTGAAATATTGAATGGAGAAGTGAACTTAAATCTATGCAAGAACTGGAAAAGAAAGATATAAAGATTAACTGGTTTTCATATGTGCAAATACAATCTAGATATGACAAGGATCGTAAAGACGATTTTTTTTAATGATAAAATGACTGAGTTAGATAAAATTTTGATGGGTACTGATGAAAAAGTAATTTAAAAACTTTATAAACACTTACTAGAGGTTAAGTTAGAAGAAGAACAAGTTAAAGGAACTATGATAGCTTGGGGGGGGATTTTGGACATGGGATTGAATTAGAGATGTGGAAGAAATTGTGGTCTCAAAATTATAAAATGACAATGTCAACAGCATTTAAATAAAATTTGTATAAGATGTTTTACAGGTGGCATCTACCCCCCCCCCCCCCCCGACAAGAATAGCAAGAATGTTCAAGAATAAATCAGAAAAGTGTTGGAAATGTCATCAGACATCAGGTTCATATTACCATATGTGGTGGACTTGCGCAGAAGCTAAAAGATATTGGACTAAGATTCACATGTGGTTGGAGAAAATGACACAAAAACATATAAACACTTAAAACCAGATATTTTTTTATTGGGAATTATACCAGAAATATATAATAGAAATTTGAAATATTTGATTGTAAATGTTTTAACAGCAGCTAGAATTGTATTTGCAACAAATTCTCAAAATGAGAAATTATCAATGCAGGAGGAAATTATTTTAAAAAATATGGAATGTGCCAAAATGAGTAAATTGACATTTGAAATTAGAGAACAAGAAGATGAACAATTTTACAAGGTTTGGGATTTGTTTTATCAATTGTTAGATTAAAAATCATGATAATGGGAAAAGTGGGAGAACTTTTTATATTTTAAGAATAATAGAATGATACATGGAATACTATAAAGGTTTAGCATTATTAAACAGATTAGAACAATGAAATGGATGTATGGTTTTAATATATATAATATTCTGTTTAAAATGTAGGAATAATAATTGGAGTTGAATTATTATGCAAAATAATGTTGTATGTATGGATTCAATATTTAGAATACCTTGTTTAAAATTAAGGAATAATAATTTTAATTGAAAAATTGACACATAACAATAATGTATCTATGTTTACCAAATGAACAATTTGTGACTTGATATATAATTGCGAGTGGTAACCATGGGAAGGACACACAAAATCTTGTAATCAAATGACATACTATATGAAATGGAAGAAGGATGTATGTGTTTTACGTTTTTGTTTGTTCTTGTTTGTTTACAAATAATTAAAAAGAAGAAGAAGCTGTCTCGTCTCCTCCAGTTTTGCTTTTTCCTGTTATTTATCTTTCTTGTCTCTTTCAGCTAGGAAAAGAAAGATGAATAACAGGAGAAAGCAAACTGAGCATCCAAACAAACTGTGGAAATGTCCAAGAACTGAAGAGAAGCCAAAGGCAAGAAAGGCAAAGACCTCAGGAAGGAATTTCCGAGAATTATTAGAAGAGCAAGAAACAGTAATTCAACAACATTTGTAAAAACCTCAAAATGAAAAAAGAGATAGAAAAATAAAGTCTCCCCAAATCTTTGAATTCCGAAATAGATTCCAGCCTCAAGGTGCTATGCTAAAGTATCTCAATGGGCAGATTTTGAAAAGTTGGAGATTACTACTATCAACATCCCACAGGTACCTTAGAGGAACTGACAAGGGCAGCCAGCATGAGAAGATGATCACTGCCAAGTTGCACATGGGTCAACATAAAATTAAAAAAAGAATGACGTGGCCATACGGGTATACTATAGGCCACCCAACCAAGCAGAAAAAAATAGATATCCTTTTCGCCAACCAACTAAAAAACATATGTAGGAAACACACACTGCAATAGTAATGGGGGACTTCAATTACCTTGATATCAATTGGAAAACTAATTCTGCACCAAGTGAGAAATCCAATAGGTTCCCAACCTAGCTGACAACTTTGTTGTCTAAAAGGTAGAAGAGGAAACTAGAGGGACAGCCGTACTGGACTTAATACTTACAAACAGAGAAGAGGAGAGAGTTGAAACTGCAAGAACCTTGGGTGAGAGCGACCATGTCATATTAGAATTCAACATAACCTAAACACAAGCAATAGAAGAACATAGTGACACCAAAGTCTTAGATTTTAAAAGAGCTGAAAATAGGATCATCCAATGCCACACGTCAGTACCTGGGAAGATCCTGGAAGTGATAATTAAGCAACGGATCTGCAAACACCTCAAAGCAAGCAAAGCTATTACTAGAAACCAACACAGGTTTGTCAAAAACAGATCATGCAAAACAAATATTACTGCATTCTTTGACAAAGTGACTAAATTAGTGGACTAGCAAAATGCTGTGGACGTTCAGGTAGTCCTTCACTTGTGACCACAGTTGAGCCCAAAATTTCTGTTGCTAAGTGAATGTTGCCCTATCTTATCCCAAAGGTGCTTTTTCAAGAGACAACTGGAGTTTCTTGTTTTCCTTTGAAGACGTTTCTCTTCTCATCCAAGAAGCTTCTTCAGCTCTGACAGGATGGTGGGGAATGGAAGGATTTATATTCCTTGAAGACAGCTGGTCATTTGCATCCTTGTCCTTAGGATCACCTGGGTGGTGCAAATGGGTGTGAAGCTTTCTTGGAACCGTTGAAAGGACTGTGTTATAGACTGGAGACAGGTGATATTGTATCCCTCCCTCTCTGTTGAGAGAGGGCTGTTCAGTTTTGACACAGATGGCCTCTTTGACCCCTCTTTCAAACCAGCATTCCTCTCGGTCCAGAAGGTGGACTTTGCTGTCTTCAAAGGTGTTTCCTTGGTATTTTAAATGCAGATGGGTTGCCCTGATGGGTTTGTTCTCCTATATTGTGCCATGCATTTATGAAGTGTCTGCTTTGTTTCCCCAAAGCCATTCTACACATGGCTCACTGAATTGTACTGCATACACCATGTTGCTCAGTTTGTGTTGGGCGTTTTATCCTCGGGGTGGACAAGCTTCTGCCTTAGGATGAGAAGCAAAACGTCTTCAAAGAAAAAGAAGAAAGCTGAGCTGCCACTTGAAAAAACACTTTTGGGACAATTATGACTGAGAAACCCACCCCAAACATCCATGAATAGAAATCAGCCAAGCATGGAAGGCTCCTCATAGAGGTTAGTCTCCCTCCCAGGCTGGGGTTGGCAGGAGGAAGACAGGCCTTGACCACAGGCCCAGCTGCGCCGTGGCACCAGCACCCTACAAAGAAGACAACAAAAATGTGAAGCTCTTGAATTTGCCCCCCATGTACCAAAAAGAGACAAATCACACTTATTTTCAGAAAATATAGAAAAAGTGGAGAAAACAAAACCCAGGATCAGATATCTAACCAGTCTGATCCTCTGTCATGAGTTACTGTGTCTTCAGGATGTGGTGGCACAGTGGTTAGAATGTAGTACTGCAGGCTACTTCTGCTAACTGCCAGCTGCCTGCAATTCGGGAGTTCAAATCTCACCAGGCTCAAGATTTACTCATCCTTTCATCCTTCCAATGTCAGTAAAATGAGGATCCAGATTGTTGGGGGCAATATGCTAACTCTGTGAAACCGCTTAGAGAGGGCTGTAAAGCACTGTGAAGTGGTATATAAGTGCTATTGCTATTGTATTTTCAAACTTAATCTGGTTCTTTCATACCTTAAGCGTTTTATATCTCCTTTAAAGAGGAACAGTCAGGACATACTTTAATTCGTTTTCAGTTTATTTTACTCCTTCAGAACTCACTTTGATTGGCAAGTTCTTCCACTGTTGTTGTCTTCTGCTATATCCATTTGCACCAGCCCAAGGCAGAGGATTTACACTGAGGCAGAGGCCACAGGGAATGGCCCAGGTTCCATGTTTCAAAAACAGTATTTGAAGACCTAAGAGGTGGCATATTTTCAACATATATTTATTTAAACAATTTAAATGGCCACCATCTCACAGCAATGATTCTGGTGGCATATAAAAAGTTAAATGGTAGTGGGTCTGGCTATTTGAGAGACCGCCTTCTGCCAATTACCTCCCTGCGTCCCATCAGATCGCACAGGGTAGGCCTCCTCCGAATTCCATCCGCCAGTCAGTGCCGACTGGCGACTACGCGGAGGAGAGCCTTCTCAGTTGCAGCTCCGACGCTATGGAACGACCTCCCCGTGGAGATCCGCACCCTCACCACCGTCCAGGCCTTCCGCACAGCCCTTAAGATCTGGCTATCCCGTCAGGCCTGGGGATAGGACTTTACTCTCTCCCTGCCCGAATGCCGAGTGAATGTTGTGCTTTTATTGTTAATTATTTTTACTCACATTTTCTTTTATGTCTTGTCTTGCACTCCCCTCCCTCATTATTGTAAGCCGCCCTGAGTCCCCTCAGGGAAAAGGGCGGCCTATAAGTGTTCAATAAAACCTAAAACCTAAACCTAAATCCAAAGAACAATAAAATAATCAATTAGTCATCCACTTAAATCAAGGTCCTGGGTCAACAAACAATCCCAATTTAGCACAAAAGCAGTTGGGGAGCTCGTTAACATCCCAGCCAAAAGGCCTGGGGGAACCGCCGTGCCTTCAGTGCCTTAAGGAAGACTAACCGGTAGGGCCATTCACATTTTTTGGGGTACAGGGCAGGTGTTGCAATAGACAAGGTGCAACTCCAGAATTCAGCAAAATGCCATTGCTTCATGGAGGGGGGACTCAGAGCAGCCCTCCCTGCCAGAACTGGTGGGGTGAGCAGAGCCAACCCGAGACTCACTTTCCTACTAATAGCCTAACCCTACAGGGGACAACTTACCAGACAGTCAGTTCTACTTCCAGACAGGGAGCTCTACTTCCATCTTGGGCATGCAGCCAGCTAGTTGACCTTCAGCCCTAGAAAGAAGTGTCAATGGCAAACCTCTTCCAAAATCTTACCAAGAAAACTAGTTCAGGCTGACTCGAAGGCACCCAAAGTGAAGAAATAAATGGGGGGTAACTAGCACCTTAAAGTGCCCTGTGAAGCAGTGCAACTTGCAAGGGAGCAGCACTACTGGAGCGCAACGGGGGAGCCCAGTGCAGCCTCCGCTTCTGCGCTCTGGAATGGCTGCAACGTCTGAATGCAGTTCAAGGACACCAACATGGCTGCTTCTTCCTTTATATTCAGAAGGGTAGAGAGAAGCAGGCTATAATTTGTAGCTGGCACGGTTGCAAGAAATGGAGGCCCAGGGAGTTCTAGGAGGTGGCCGTTTGGGGAGGGGGCCTGGTCTCCCAAATGTCCTCTTGCTGGTTTTCCAGGCTCACCCTGTAGCTATGGCGACTGACAGCGGCAGCCCTGCACACTAAAACAAAGAGGCCTGGTTTCATTAAAAAGATTCACACACACAGTTTATCTCCTTGACATTCTGCACAAAAGCCCTTTACAAGCTTGCTGTTCACTGGGAATCACCAACTGGCTCACCCTGATGGCTGGGCAGCTGCCAGATAGTGTGCTTGACGGAGATATTCTCGTGCTAATATTTTAATCAAAACATTGTGCTGATACATGATGTCAGCACTGAGAGGGAGCTGCCTCTACTCCAGGGACTGTTGCCAGCTGAGCTGGAGGGCCCCCCCCCCACTCATCCTCGAAGGCCCCTCGGCCTCATCGGAGGGATCTCCTCTGATGCTCCTGGTGCACCCATCTGGGCCCACTCATTCTTAGTCGCACCTCCTCTGCCCCAGGCTGACCCTTCTGCCACCGGGCATCCCCTCGCAGCTGGGGGCCAGCTCTGTTTCAGAGGATGCAGCTGGGACATGGCTATAGCAAGCCTTTGGGGAGTGGGGTTCAAGGCCATCTGTGATGGGCAGGAGGAGCAGAATAGCCTTGGATGAGCCCCTTGGATCGGAGGAAGGTGCGTATGTGTGTCTGTGTGTGAGACAAAAGACTCGAAGGATCAGGAACATACTGTGTTGGATAATCTCTCTGGTTGCAATTGCTAAGAACTGACAGCAACGAGATAGCACAGAATCTGTCAAGGCATCTTCAGTGGTTCCAGAAAGGGCCACAATTAGCCAAAGGATCAAAAGCTCCAGGATGAGAATACATTTATAGGCCGCCTGACTCCCAATGACTCTGGATAGTTTATAATGGTTAAAAATGTTTTAAAATGATCAAAAGTAAAACACAAGAGCACCACAAGACAAGTGAACGGCAGAAGGAGGGTGGGAGGGAAAGGAATAAAGAACAGTCAGACACGCTTGCCAGAGGCCTGGGCGAAGAGTCCGATCTTCAGGGCCCCTGAAAATGCCAGTCAGCGGGAGTCATGTAAACCTGGGGCAGCCTCATTTCAGGGGGCAGGTGCTGCAGCAAAGAAAGGGCACTTCCAGGGTCCTTGTTTAATCCACTTTCTCAAAAAATGTAATAAGATTTGTTTGGCATGATCTGTGTTGGCTTCTGGTTATCACTTTGCTTTTAAAAAGTACGTCTTCTCTCTTTCCCAGTTATTCCATGAAACCCCTCATCTCTCTGTGATGCCAAGCAATGCATTTGGAGGCTACGTAGGGATGGGTGGTGGGTGGAACCAGATGGGTTCCTAGTGCCTATTTTTGGTTTGCAAATGCACACCCTCCTTCTGTGGATTGAATGGGAGCACTTTTTGGGCCACCTCCCTGCCTAGGAGACCCTTAGCCCTGCCTGGGCTGGCTTGAATGTTGCTTGAAACCGGGAGGAGGAGGCAACTGCTAGGGAGTGTGTGTTGCGTGTGTGGAGAAGGCTGCCCGCCCCATTCAGTTCAGTTTATTACTACTGTACTTCTGCTTTCCACCTTAAGATTTTGCGGCCTACAGAACTAACAAAATGAAACCAAAGCCTTCATTTCCAACAGCCATACCAGTGGGCACTGGGAAGGACGGAGGTAGAGGCTTGGCTGCTGCAATGAGAAGGGACGCCATCCGGAGGACCAGAGGCGGAGGAGAGGGGCGGGCCGCTGACTGGCCGCGGGGGTGGAGGGCAGATTGGTGCCTCTTCCACGCAATCCACCCACCCCCAACAAACCGCTGGAAGCGCTCCAGCCTTGCGCTTGGCAACTGAGCATGCTCCAGTCTTCGTTCTGGCTCTGACAGAGGAGGCACAACATGGGTCCCCACTGCAAGGGGCCTGCATTTGATGGGTCCCAGGACGTGGGTCCTCTCTGCCGCGACACCCGCCCTACGGAACCCTCTTGCCCCAGGCAGGTTGGCTCCACCATCCGTTAATATCTTGGGAATCCCGCAAACTCCGGTGAGACCTTCAGGCTTTATGGGAGGGCTGGGTTCTGTCCCCCACCTCGGGAAATCAGATTGCTCCACAATGGGTTGATATTCAATTTCTCTGCATTGTGGTTCGTATAATTTAAGTATTTAACAATATTGTGATGTTTAACAATTTTTAATAATTTTATATTTATGATTTTGTTTTTAATCATTTTATAGTGATCGTTTTTAGTTTATTTGCTGTTTCAGTGATTTTGCATACCGCTTAGAAGTACTATTTTTTGAGGGGCAGCCATGTGAATGTAATAAATAAATGTTGCACTTATATTACATGTAAGAAACAAGTATTTTTTCAAACGGGTATTTCATAAAGTAGAAAACTCTTTGCATCTGAAAGGATACAAAGGTCATCGTCGTCCCCCCCCCTCAAAAGCCCAGGGGAGGGGGGGGAACCCTGTCATCCATTCGCTGATTTAGTCTTAAGGGCTTCCTCCTCCCCACAGTTGGGTGGGTTCCCCCCCCCCCCCGCCTTCCCACTTGCAACCCAAGGCAGTTGCTGCCTTTTAAGTGGCTTCGTGAGTGTCGGGAAGGGTCTCCTGCAAGCGAGCACTGGCTGCTCTCAGCCCTTTCCAACTCATGGAATTCTAGGACAGGGTTAACTTCTTGGTAATACTTTCTGCAAATTATTTTTCTAAACTGCATTCAAATGGACAGAACTGGAGAAAGGGATAAAATGGAAGCAGCAAACGGGGTAAAATTACCATTTTCCTCCTCGTGAGAAGCACCTTGGTCTGGCCATGAAGGTGCAGGCTAGAGATCGGGAGATGGTAAGTTCTACTCCCGCTTGATCAGCTGGGTCAGTCACTCTCGCAGCCCAACCCTCCTCTCAGATTTGTTCCTGTTGGGGGGAAATAGGAGCAGGCACATGTTGCGAGAGATCTGCTGCCATGAGTTATTTGTAAAAATAATACAGTTGGGAGATAAATGTGGTACCTACCGTATCAGATTTTAAAGCAGAAAGTCAGCGTAGCAGGTGGGAGAAGCAGAAGAGGGAATCCAGAGAGATGCGATTTGAAGGGAAGAATCTAGGGGTAGGTTTTGGCCAGCCCTTCCCTCCACCATTGTCTAATTCTCTTTTGGAGGGATGGCGAGCCTCCCTGTTTCCCACCCTCCTAGTATCCGAACCAAGATGAGCTGATGGATTGAGGCCTTTTACCAAGCATAACATTTGCGTTTTTGCAGCAAAACAGTGCTTTCAGAAAGAGGAAAAGGAGTGTTGGAGTTTCAGAGAAGTTCGTGACATTCATAGCAGCCCTGAAGAGAGTTTCAGTTTGCGTCATAGACTCCAAATGAAAGCAGATGCTGAAGAACCTAAAATAGATTACTCTACGTAAAACAGATGTCAAGCCAAACCAATATCTCCATTAGCAATCATGGCAATCATAGACAGACGTGCAATGTAAAACTAATTGGAGATCTTGCAGTTCACCTTCATCGAATTCCAAACTGCTAACACTTCTGCAGCCCCCAAATGTCAACCCCTGGGTCCTCCCATGTCCTTCTGAAAGCAGCGGCTCCCTTTTGCAAGGCAACACCGACGCCTCTGGCACGGCCAAGGGGACTCCACAGGCATCTGTCGCAATGGCACCTCTGCAGCTCACTGGTTGGACCAGGCAGGACTTGGTGGTTAAACTTGCCTACAAGACAGTTGGGGAATAAAAAACATGGAGCTCGCCCAGCAAATTCATGTAGCTAGAAGGGGAGAGCATTGACATCTGTGGGGCGCCACAAATAAGGGTCCATGGGCATGATCCCTTGCCCTCCTGCCCACACTGACGGAGACTGACCACCGAGTAAGGATCTGACCACCTCGCTCTCCCAACTCCGCAGCTGAATACTGTGGTCAAAGGTATCAAGGAGCACAAGGATGGATGCACCAGGTCTGTCAAGGGCATCCACAGGTGTGATCAACTTTATCTCCAGACTGTTCTGGTCTGACACCTGACTGAAATGGGTTGAGCTATCCTGCTTCCTCTGTGACTGCTGTGTAATCACCTTCCCTGTACTTCCCCCCAAAAAGGCAAGGTTGGAAACTGGCTGATATCCAGGATGAGGGGCTCCAGCAACGGCCTCTTAAGGAACGGGCACACCAGTTTTCCTCCAAGAGGATGCCACCATGGCATGCATGTGTGCATGGCCTGGCCCATTCACAGGCTGCCTATCTACGGACTGCTTGGAGGGTAATCCTTGAGCCTCCCTCCACGGGCAGTTGCCTTGGCATAGCATTGGATCCGTCTAAACGAGGAAACAAGATCCAAGACAGCAGCCACCCAACAGGTTCTCCGAGGGCAGGGATTCTCCTAGTCTCAGGCTTTCAAAAGCAGGCGCCTCGGCCTTCCTAGCCAGATTTGGGGGAGGGGGCTGTCATTGGTGTGGGGAATATCAGCCCCTGCCTCTTACTCCAGTCCTGCCCAGCATCCCACGAGGAATCTTGAAGGGGGGGCAGGCAGGAGGAGGTGGGCTACACCGTCATCTTTTCCCCTGGGAGGAAGGGAGGGGGGGGGGCTGAGACAGTGCCTTGCAGTTGTTTTGTCGTTTACATGAGGTGGACCCACAATTGTCCTGGTAGCAGTTTGGGTGAAATCTGCTCCTCTACTGGCACGGTTCATACAACATGCTGCCCCAGCCCTGACAGTCAAGCGCATGGCGTGAAGGAGACCATGGAGTCTTTGGCAGAACGTGGTTTCAGAACATCCCTGTGGGTCCCCACCCAGCAGAGGAAGCAGCAAAGCTAGCTAGCTTAGCAGATGGCCCTGCCCGGCCGCCTGGGAGATGGAGAGGATGGCATCCAGCACCTCCATTCCAGGGAGGAAGAGGAAGGCAGCCGAGCCCTTTCCGCCGGGAAGCGCTGGCTTCCTTTGGCCCAAACACTCCCCTCCCCCTCGCACGCTTTCTCAGCAATGGGCTCCAGGGACCTGCAGAAGCAGTGAATGAGTTTCTAGCGGGCGGTGAGAAGACTCAGCTTCTAGTCCTTATTAAAACAGGCTGTGTGGCCAAGTTCAAATCCAACCTGTTTTTTTTGGGGGGGGGAGGTGAACAGGGGACCGTTTGGGCCAGAAGCACCTTTTGAGGAGAAGCGAGAGCAGGAAGCAGGGGGCTGAGGGAGCTGTGCCGCCAAAGGAGGCAGTCTGCAAACTTCACCGAGGAGGAGATGACCTTCTTTCCAAAGGAAAAGCTGGTGAGGCCAAGGAGGCAGAACAAGGCCCTCCCAACCAGGTTTGTTTGCACAACATGCTGAACCGTGATCAGCTGGAACTGCAGGATCTAGAGAGTTTTGCAGAGCGTTCCAGGCTGGAAAGAGGTCAGCTGAATGGGGACTGGTGGGCAACAAGATCCCAGTCAGGGCCTCCTGGGGAGCTGACCAGCAGTCTGTAGCTGAGCTCAAAACTCAGCATCCTGGTGGCTAGAAAGGGGATCCAATCAGCGGTTCTGGGAGGCAGAAATCCAGCCCTTTTGAGTCCTCCAAGCGGCTTCCCCCCCCCCCAAGTCCTTTTGACTTCAGCTGAGAAACAGCCCCACCTAGTGGCCACCACGTTCTTTGAACAATAAAACAGATTTAGAGACTCCACTCCTGCCCAAGATGGAGGCTGTCCCTGCCTTTGGCCTCGTGGGGACCCTTGCCAGGCTGCAAAAATAAGGATGGGCGGAGAAGAGGAGGAAAGCCAAGGAGCTTCTTCCCTGAATCCCAGCAGCAACAGCTGCCACATAGCAGGAGAGCTTAAGCATTGCGGGCTGGTTCATGTTCTTCAGGCTCCAGCTTCCCTCCCAACTTTTTTTTTAACAGAATATACTGCTGTAATGTATTTTTGTCACTGACCCCTTCAAATATAACGAAATATTGTATTTGTGATGCTATTATTAAATGAATAGTGCTACCTACTTAGGAGGAGGTCGTTACAATTATTTAGGGTATATAACCCAGAGGCTCAGAAGTGAACCCGGAATGGCCTGTGCGATAGACGTCCATCACTGGAATGAGAACAGGCTTTGCTTTTTGCTGCTGGGAACAAACCCCCTTTGCTCAGTGTTGCTCTCTCCGACCGGCTGAGATCACTAGAAAACGCTGCATGAGGAGGCTGGCACAGGAGGAGGTGTAGGAAGGAAACGATAACAATCCCCCGGAAGCCTACTGGACCCTCCTGCTGACAGGGGCCACTGTCCGGGAGGCAGCAAAGGAGCCGGGGCTGAGAGTTTTAGGGCAGGTGGCCTCCTACACCTGGGCTCCTTCCCCCTGAGGCCGGGGGCCACCAGTGGAACATCTGCTCTGCAGAGCAGGAGCACAGCTCTCTTGCCACAGGCTGCCCGTGTCCAATGACCGGGGGGTGGGGGGATGGGGGGGAATGTTCTTGAGTGCAAGGAGTCCAGTCCACTGCATCACCCAGTCTGCTTCGGCCCTGCTGTCCTCTTGGGCTGCAATATGTCAAAGCCCGCCCCTTCAGATGCTGCTCAGATCCAGGCGGATAGGCGACCAGTTCAGATGAGTCCCAAAGGAGAAGCAGTTTCCGCCCCCTCCAGTAAGAATCATCTCCTCCGTGTCGGGTATGATGACACTGCTGTGGTTGTGTAACATCAGGGGCCACTCCAGAAATGTCTGCAGCAGAAGAAAGCCACAAGAGGCAACTTTAGGAACCAGGCAGCTGAGAACAAAGACAAATCTACCTTCTGCCTCGTTGCCCCTTAAGGGTGGGCATTAAGAGGCAAGTGGTGGGCAAGTGGGCTCCTGGTTAGATGCTACAGCAAATGTGAATCAGGACCATAGTCTCCCCCTGTCATGAAGACCCCAAGAAAACCCAGGGACATCACAGCACTTCCTGCCAAGCTTCCCTGCTTCTCCTCCTCCTCCTCCTGCCCAGCACACAGGAGCCAGCCCCCTCCCCTCCCCAGGGTCCCCCTTCTCCAGCCTTGCCTCCTTCTTCGTACCTTTCTGAGCTCCTGCTGCCTCTGCCCCTGGCAGCTCTGGGCAAATTCTGGAGCTGCTCACGGGGGTATCTGAGCGATACAAATCTTGCCTCTTCCTCATCTGGTAAATTACAGGGCATTCGGAAAGTACTCAGACTCCCTTCGCTTTTTGTCGATTTTGTTATGCTGCAGCCCAATTCTACAGTTGTTGACATTTATTTTCTCTCTCATCTACACTCAGTACAAGCTTTGCACACCTGGATTGGGGGATTTTCCGCCATTCTTCCTTGCAAACCCTCTCAAGCTAAGTCAGGTTGGATGGTGACTGTCGGTGGGCAGCCATTTTCAAGTCCCTTCAGAGATGTCCAATAAGGTTCCAGCTAGGGCTCTGGCTGGGCCACTCTAGGACATTCCCAGTTGTCCCTAAGCCACTACTCTGTTGCCTTGGCTGCGTGCTCAGCATCCTTGTCATGTTGGAAAGTCTGAGGTGCCGAGCGCTGAGGAACAGGTTTTCATGGAGGATGTCCCTGTACTTTGCTCCATTCAGTCTTCCCTCAACCCTGACCGGCCTCCCAGTCCCTGCAGCTGAAAAACACCCCCACAGCGTGATATTGCAAACCCCAAGCGTCACTAATGGGATGATATTGGGCTGTCAATCAGCGGTGCCTGGTTTCCTCCGGACGTAACGTTTAGAATTGAGGCCAAATAGTTCAGTCCTGGTTTCATCCAACCAGAGAATCTTGTTCCTGGCAATCTGAGAGTCCTTCAGGTGCGTCTTTGTAAACTCCAAGTGGGCTTTCATGCGTTTCGCACCGAAGGGAGGCTTCCGTCTAGCCACCCTGCCATAAAGGCCAGACCGGTGGACGGCTGCAGTGATGGCTGTCCTCCTGGAACTCTGTCCCATCTGCGCACCAGAATCTCTGGAGCCCATTCAGAGGGACCATCAGGTTCTTGGTCATCTCTGTTACTAAGGCCCTTCTCCCGATTGCTCAGTTTGACTGGGTGACCAGCTCTTCAAAGAGTCCTGGTTGTGCCAAACTTCTTCCATTTGAGAATTACGGAGGCCACTGTGCTCTCAGGAACCTTCAGTAGCTTTTGCTCTGCTAGAGTCTCCCTTGTCAGCTGCGAGTCCTTTTCAAATCACGTCCAATCAATTTAACTCGCCACAGGTCCACCTCCAATCAAGATGTCAGCAATGCTCAAGAGAACTGGGAGGAGGCACCTGAGTTAAATTTCAAGTCTGAATACTTATGTGACATTTCAGCCTTTTATTTTTAATACATGTACAGACATGTCTAAAATTCTGTTTTCACTTTGCCATTATGGAGTACTGAGTGTAGATTAATGAAAAAATAATGAATTTCAACAACTTCTGGATTTGAGGCAGAAACCACAGTGCCCCCCCCCACCCAATTCTTTTCAGATGTCTGTTCCCGGACATGTGATTTATCAGTTCAAAATTGCATCTGTAGCGAGGCTCTTGACAACTCCTAATGCCAGCTACTCTTATGGCTCTAAGGAGAAAGGGCTTGTATTCCTCCAGCAGTTGTGAAGAACAAAACAAGGGCAGGACTGAGCTTGGCCTGGGAACACCTTTCTTCCACAAATAAATGTATCTCTCTGGAGCCGGAAGAACCGCATCCAAGGATACTTGCTGATGCTCTGGCAACTGCACCCACCATCTTCCTTGGAAGACAACTGAGCTAATGAACCGGGTAATATTTCAGGAGGAAATATTAATCAATATTCAATGCCTCTCCTGCCCCTGACCCTGGCTACGGGTGCTTCGCCTCCTCCATGGGGAGAAGAGCCAAAGAGAACCCCAAGGCCAATTGCCTCAAAGTTTCAACTCACCGTGTCAATGTGATACTCCGCTAAAGCCCTTGTCGCCAGGTCTATCACGGCAACGCCAGGCACCGAAGGAGGGTTGAGCCAGACCCCACCCACGAGCAACAGCTTCCCGCGGTGCACGTGAGCCGTGTGTGAATACCTGGGTGGAAAACACGAAAGAGAGGGAACGTTAGTCCTCTAGTAGTGCTGGGCTAGTTCCAGCTTCCCCAGGCAGGGAACATCGACAATAGACGCCCGGCAAGAGAGAAGGGATTCTTCGCCTCCAGCTTGGGTGCCCATCGCCCATCCGAAAAATCCTGAGAACTTGAGTCATCACTGCCAGGATCTGCCGCCTCCTGCTGGGCACCAGAGAGCAGCTCTTCACACCTCTGGCTACATCTGTCCTCAGGACTTTCCAAAGTCTGGAGGACTCCGGAAGCTTCCTGGGCCCAGAAAACAATGCCAGGTGCTCTTCTTCCTCTCTCGGAAAGAGCCTCGGAAGGCAGCCCCGTAGTTCCATCCAGGACACACTGGCTCCTCTCCTCTCGGGCAAGCAGCTCCCTCCAAAGAGATTCTTCTGAACCAGGACTGAGCCGGGGCAAAGTTAGCTAGCGGCTCCCACTGGATCTTGCTGCTGCTCTCCACTGAAAGGGGCAGGAGCAGAGCAGGGGAGGGTGGGGGCACGCTCCTCCTTTTCTTCTGCCAAGGTGAACATGTGCTGAAGAGGAGCGTCCAGAGACCCTTGGATTTTCTGGGAGCTCAGTGGTCCTTGGATAAGGCCCGGTAAAGGAGGAGCTTGTCCAAACCTGGGAGGGCATCCAAATTTGAGCAGCTGAATGAAAGAAGCTGTAATAAAAAGTTTTATTTGTTTGCAAAAGTGATTAAGACATCCAGCCAGAACAAAAACTGTTCAGATAATATTCCGTTCAAGATCGATGTGCCGTATCCAGCAGAGAAGGAATGGCCGGGAAGGTGACGGGAGGGAGGCCCAGCATCTAAGAATCCAACTGCTAATTCTGATGGAAATACTGTGAAATGACAACGTTTGTGAAAACGGAAGAAAACAAATTGCCCCACATCCGCTTCCAAATAGGGAATACAACTGTAATAATGTCCAAATTTGGGCATCAGAGTTCAGCATGTTGTCATTCTGCCGAATCCTCTAAGAGAAAAGAGGAAGCGAAATTACTTTATCCAGCCCCCTCCCACCATGTGCCTGGACTCCTGGCACTTTCCCATCAGCTTTCTTCTTCCCGGGGGGCAGAGCTGGCTGGACTCCTGCTCTTCCTGGACCTGAAGCGAAGGGCAAATCAAGTAGGAACAAGGACCCAGAAGATGTGGCCTAGGTGTGCCAAACAGCCCGTCTTTTACCTGTGCTGGAAGGCTGAGTTTTTGTCATTTTTCCTGGCTGGTATAAGATTCATGCTTTTTCCACAAGTTTCATCTTCCTAAATATTGTTACATCCCCCTGAAATGTGCAGAGTGAGTATATTAAGATGGATTGTAGTGGATAAAGATATGTTTTACACCTTGGGAGATCCGTTGCTGTTTGCCTCAGTGCTGACTTTCCTACTCTGGCTCTGTATTGTACAGGTAATCCTTGAGTTACACCCATTCATTTAGTGACCATTTGAAGTTAAAATGAAAAAAAATGACCTATGAGCAGTCCTCACACTTACAGGATAACAGAGTTAAAAGGAACCTTGGGATGCTTCGTCTAGCATGATCTGTTTTGGCCAAATCCCATGTCAGCTTCTAGTAATAGCTTTGCTTGTTTCTAAGTGTTTGCAGATCCACTGCTTATTTTTTCCAGGATCTTGACGTCAGGCTGATTGGTCTGTAGTTTCCTGGATCCACCTTTTCCCCTTTTTGAAGAATGGAATCGCATCAACTCTTTTACAATCCTCTGGTAGTTCCCCGATGCTCCAGGATCTCTGAAAGACATGGTTCAATGGTTCCAAATCACATCTGCCAGTTCCTTCAGGACTGTGAGATGCAATCCTCCTGGTCCTGGTGGTTGGAACTCACCTAAAATTGATATCTGTTTTCTTATCATTTTCTTGCCTCTTTTGACTTGTATTCCTATTCTGTCTTTTAACAGAATAACAGTGTCAGACCTTGGAGGTCTTCTAGTCCAGCACCATGCTCAAGAGGGAAACCCCCTAGAATTTCAGACAGTTCAAGCTGTTCAGTCGCTTCTTAAAAACCTCCAGTGATGGAGCACCCACAACTCCTGAAGATAAGCTGTTCCACTGATTAATTGTTCTGTGTGGATTTTTTTTTATTTTTTTTTTCTAGGCTGTTTCTCTCCTTGATTAGTTTCCATCCATGGGTTCTTGTCCTGCCTTCAGGTGCTTTGGAGAACAAGTTGACATCCCCTCTCCTTCTTTGTGGCAACCCCTCAAATATTTTATCATGTATCATTATCATATATGCTATCATGTCACCCCAATCCTTCCTTTCATCAAAGTAGACATCCCCAATTCCAGCAATCATTCCTCCGGTCCCCTAAGTGTCTTTGTTGCTCTTCTCTGCACTCTTTCCAGACTCTCAACATCTTTTTTACATCAGGGTGACCAAAGCTGGATGTGGCCTCACCAAGGCATTATACAGCGATACTAACATTTCACATGATCTTGATTCTATCCCTCTGTTAGTGCAGCCTAGGACCGTCTTGGCTTTTTCGGCAGGAGCCACAAGTGACTGTCCACTAGGACTCCTAGATGCATCTCATAGTTGCTGCTGCTGAGCCAGGTACCACTAATTCTACATCTCTGGATTTTGTTTTTCCTGCCTAAGTGTAGCGCCTTAATTTTCTCACCACTGAATTCCATATATTCCAGTTTCACATTCCATATTCCATAATGTCTAGAAGCCACAGCACTTCCACAAATACAATGGAAAATGTGGATCGGATATGTAGATGACACCTTCACCATTTTAAAGACCAATTAGAGAATACCCACAAAACCATCAATTAACGTTTTCAAAGCAATCCAGTTTACTAGAAAAGAAAAGAACAACAACTCCCTGGACATCCTGATCAGCAGAGACCAAAATGGCAAACTAGAAACGCAAGTCTACGGAAAACCCACCCACACTAACCAGGTGTAACAACCCAACCTCCCACAAGAGAAGCAAAGACTTTATTTAAATGTGCCCAAACACACTGCAGCAACTGGAACAGCAGAAAAAGGAAACGGAGGCCCTGTACGACACACTCCAACCAAATGAACACCCACGCAGCTTTATCAAAAAGTCCCTGACCACTCAACCCTCACTGTCGCACAACCAACACAAAACCCAGAAAGAATTACATTGCCATGCATCAAGAATATTTCAGAAACCACCAACAGACCACTACCACCACATGGAATCAGCGTAGCACACGAGCCAACCGAAGCCCTTCAAAACATACTAGGAAAACCGGAAGAAAAAACAGGAGCCAGCTACAGCATACAACGCAAGAACTGTACGATGTAGGGGAAACAGGCAGACGACTGGCAGAACGTATCCATGAACACCAACTGGCAGTCAGAAGACATGACGGAAATTCTTTAATTTCATAACATATAGACAGATTTAACTACAGTTTCAATTGTCAAAACGTGTCAATCCTAGGCCAAATACAAAAATGCCAGGGAATTTCTAGAAGTCTGGCACGCTGACAAATCAGCCATCAATAGAGACGTCTATAGATAAGAGACAATCAAAGGGGAACAAAAGGACTCCAGCACCTCTTCCACCGGTGTTCAGTGCTCTCAGGTCAGCAGAGATTAACTCCAAGGTCAACTTCAGACCAACAATCTAGCAAGCAAAACCCCAAATCAAGAAACTGCTGTCAGTAAACAGCCCAGCCACAGAATCCCTAAGGCCTAAGACACTCCCCCCCCTCCCCCCAGACAGGCAAGACCCCAAAATATAAACTGACAGCAAGCAGCACTCCTGACTAGCACTGATGAGGTTACCTAGCCAGGGCAATGAAAGAAAACAGCCCCTCCACCTCACTCCCCAAATTCCATAGTTTTGGAGCTGCCTGTCACCCCCCCTTCCCCCACCCATCTTCCCTCGTTAATGGACCAATGCATTTCCTTTTTTCTTGTTTTTTTAACACATTGAAATCTTTTTCAAATTAAATTAGACGTATTTGTTGCAAGCCTTAGTTCAATCCGAGCCTCAGCTTTCCTGACTTCATCTTTGCAGCTTCGGGTTATATGCTGTTCTTCTGTCTTATGTATCCCTCTTTTCACGTCTGTTCTTCTTGTCTTTCAGTTTACCAGTTCTTTAGGCAACCATGCTGGTTTCTTCTGGGATCTCTTATTTTTGTTTTTCAGCCATGCTGTGCTAAACATCCTGAGAAGCATAAGGGCTCTCATTTGTCCTCCAGACCTTTTATCTGGAGCATCAAGAAGGCTGACAGGCCGGCCAGTTCAGCTCCGCTCACCCATAAACTCCCAAGGTTGGAGGAGACCTTAGAGGCTGGTCTTCCATGAAGCTCTGCGCTGGGCAGGGATCCTCCCTCCACTCCAGGCAGCCAAGAAGGCGCAAGTGGAGGAGCAGGAGGAGGAGGAGGAGAGGCAGCAAGACCAGGCGAACACGGCCTCTTCTCGGGTACCCTTTGCTTTCCTGCTAAAGAGCGCAAACACTTATTTTTAAGTTAGTCCCAGAGGAGAGAGAATGCCGTGGGGATTCTTCCTACAGAGCAATTGCAGCTGTTTGACAGAAAGTTCAAGAGAGAAAGTCCCCTTCGGAGGCCCTGGGCTGATAAAGCGAGTCTGAGCAGCCAATGGCCGGCATGAACTCCCTGAGAGGAGGGGGCTCAGTTTGGCCAGAGAAGCTAAAAGCCCGGCAACTGTTACATGCCGACTGGGCTGGGGGGACGGGGGGGGAGGCATGGCTTACTTACCTGGGTGTGAGCGGGGGGCAGGTCTCCAGAGAATGCCACTGGAAGCCTCTCCCGGCTGGCTTCAGAAGCAAGAGGCTGCCCAGCAGCTGCTCAGAGGATGCCAGGCCGCCGGCGATGAGCACCCCTCCTGCCCAGCTGCAGGCACTGTGCGAGTGACGGCCGGCCGGAACAGGACCCTCCACTGGAATCTGAGAAGGGGGGAGCAGAGGGGAGGCATGACTGCCCAGAGTGTCTGCGTGAGTGAGATACGCAGCAGCAGCAGCAGCAGCAGCAGAGAAGCCCAATCCAGACCCAGGAGCAAGGCAGGAGCTGGCAGCCTTTCTTGCCCAGCCAAAGCGAAGGGCCCCTCCCTGGAAAGAAGCGCCTGCCCGAGAGAGAGAGAGCTTCTCCCAGAGCTCAGTTTTCACTGCCTTTTGCACATATGTGTAATGCATTTTTTCCCCCTAGTAAGCAACGTTACGAAAAATGCCCCCCCCCTTCTCCAAGCAGCCTTCTGTGCCAACCCAGGGCGCTTATTTCCTAGCTGATGGTCACACACAAGCGTGGGTTCGCTTCCACACGGAACACGCTCCCCTCTCTTGCGCTGAAATCAGGATTTGGCTAATAACAAACTGAAAAAGATTGTGTGTACAGAGGGGATGACAACAATATTGTCAACTGCTTCCTCTTCTGACCAAAAAGCACGACGTGAAACAGGTAACGAAGCCCTCACGAAACCTCCAGCCTTCCAAAGAGGGCTGGAGGGCTCAGCTCACCCACCCAGGAGACGCTGCAAGAGCTGCATCAATCTGGAGGGGAAACAAAAGCGGCCAACTAATGGCAAAATCTCACCAGGTTTGTTAAAAAGAAGAGAGTTTCCTTCTCCCAAGAATCCAAGTGCCCCCCCCCCCCCCCGGGGGGCAGTAGAGAACCAGGAGCCTGGCGAAGGGCCGGTGTTACTCCTGTCTCTCAGGAGGCAACGGAACAGCCAACCAGCCAAAGTCCTGGAAAAGATAACCAGGCAGGGGTTCACAGGCCTTTCGAAAGGACCAAGGCGATGGCTGGCAGCCTGCAGTGCTTTTGTTAAAAAACAGGTCATGGTAGGCAAACCTTACAGCTGTTTTGGACATGACGAGGTCAGCTGGCCAAGGCATCATCTGGCCACTGCCTTTTTCTTCACCAAATGAGGGAACGTGTGATGGATGGTTGGACAGCTGGGCCAGAAGCCACCCACAATCTCTGGTCCTTCATGAAACCTAACTCTTGGTGGGTCGAGTGAATGTGGTCCCTAGGATAACCTGGTCCAAGCCATGAAGGGCTTTAAAGGTGGCAATCAACGCCTGGAATTACGTCTAGAAGCATATTAGCAGTCCAGGCATCTCCCGCAGGAGAGGTCACCCATGTACACACCTCGGTCTGCACAAAACCGCTGCCTTCCCCTCCTTGAAGGGCTTCCCAGGGAAGAGGCTGGGCACATCTTCTCCATGGGACCCCCAGGGCAGGACAAGAGCCCGCTGGATGGAAGCCTTATGGAGAAAGGTCCAATCCTCACCACAAGAGTTCTCGAGGAGTCACTACGTGGAAATGCGGGGCCTCCAGCACGGGAAGTTCTGGGATGGCCTAAGGATTTCTGCCGGTCAGGGGGCTGGACGCAAGTCCTTACAACTCTAAGTTCCTATGAGTTTAAGTCTCCTAAGGTGTTTTACTTGGCCAGAGTTTAAGCAGGTTGGCTACTACTTCTGCCAAGGAGTAAAAGAGAAGCCACAAAGGAGTCCCCTGGGGTCCCAGGTTCTTCGGATGAGCTCTTGGCACTCTTCGGCTGGTGCAAGGGATGAGACTGAGGCCAACCTTCAAATCCAGGCGCAACCCACCCATCTCCCAGGGCTCTCCATCTGACCCCCACAGCCAACAAAGAAACAGGGCCTAAAGGGCTCTTGCAGGGCAGGCTCCCGAAGGGGCCCAAGGAGGCCTCAACCCATCCGCACCTGCTGACAGCGGAGCCCCTCCAAATGCAGGAAGTGCCAATCGGTGAGTACCAACTGCCCAGAACTGCAGCCTCCGTAGATGAAGAGGTAAGCCTGTCCTAGAAAGAGAGCAGAAGGTCAGGCCCCTCCCCTCTCTCCTCCTCCCCCCCCCCCTGGCACCCGATACACCTCAGGCCCGCTGGGGGGTAAGAGCCCCTTCCAGGAAGCCAAAGGACCCCTGAGCCCCTGGGCTTTGTTTTGAGGAGAATCTGCGACATTTGCACAGCGGGTCACACAACTCTTCTTCGAATGGCTGGCAAAAGGCCTTACTGCCCGGGTGTTTGATGAACTGGGGGTGCTGAGCCCAAGGCCCAGGAGCAGCGGGGAGTGAGTCCCAGGAGCCTCCAACCGGCCTCGGAAGAGCAGCCGGGCTTCATCGGTGCCGTTCCCTGCCTCTTCCCTCCCCCCCCGGGGGTGTGGGGGGGTGAGCTTTCCCTTCCTACCTTCATGCGTGACTTCTGTGGCGGTGTGTCTCCAGCGGGGCACGGAGAGGCCCTCGACAGGTGGCAGCGGATTGAGCTCAAGGACAGGGTTGCTGGGGCTGAAAGGATCGGCATCTGCCAGCCCCTTTAAGCGAAGGGGGGGCAGAGCAAGGCTCACTGGGGATTTGCGGCCCCCAAGGACGACAGCCCAGCCTGAGCGCAGAACGTTCACGGTGTGGAAAAGCCGCCCGTCTGCAGGAGGAGAGGAGAAAGCTCTCGCAGCCAGGGAGGGGCAGCTTGCCTGCACCAAGGGTTGCGTCTCCCCCCCCCCCCCCGGCCATCCCTGTCGCTTACCCCAAGACATTTCTAGCTCGGCCAGTCTGACCTTGTCGCTTCTCCAACCGTCCTGCTGCTTGAGCAGAATATGCAGCTCAGTCAGGCGGCAGTGGCGCCCACCATGGTCCCCGAAGCCACCGGTGGTTAGAATGACGCCTGGGGCGAGGAGCACCGAGCAGTGACCATAGCGCTTCAGGCCAGCCGCTGCCCCACAGGAGGATGCGGCCACAGTCCCAGCAAAGCGAGGGGCTCGATGAGCCCGGGGAGCTGCGAAGCAGAGAAAGAAAGAGCCACGTCACTCCAGCAGCGAAAGGCAGCAGGCCAGGCAGCAGGGAGCCTCTCTCCTCCAGGCGAAGGTGCCTTGGGAAAGGCTGCTTCTGTAGGAAAAGATTCCCGCACAGCCTCCGCTTCCTTAGGTGACGAATCTTTCCAAAAGCCGTGGACCCTCTTGAATTTAAGCAGGGCAAGGAAGGCCCTCTGCATCAGGCTGGGCTCCTCTTGGCTGAGCGGTCTGTGGCCAGCCAAGTATCTCCTGGGAGCCCCCCACCTTGTCTCTCCATCGTTTGGAGGCACACTCCCCCTCCCCCCAAGGGAATGTGGAGTCTTTGGTGAGCCACCCCCCCCTCCCTGGCTCAGCCCTCCCCACCCCCCTGCCATGCCCGTGGAAGCAAATGCCGCAGGTTGAACCCCAGGTGAAGCTTCTTTTTCTTCTGTCTCCTGCACTAAATCCAGGCTTGTACTTGGGGAAGGCGCTTTCCCTGCCTTCTTTGATTAGTGTCCTGGGCAGTTTTTGATAAGCAGAAAGAAATAAAACGATGTTATTATATAGTCCCCAAAGTTCTTAAAAGGTACCATAAGCAAAAGAAAGGGGACAGCTGCTTAAGCTCCCAATGCTGGATGAACAAAACTGCCTTTGCTGAAGGTGCCCGGGGACCCTCCTAGCCTCCCACCGCCCTCACAATGCCCCCTCCACGTCCCATCCCTTCCCTCCCGGCACCCCAGGGATTCCCTTCAGCCTGCAAGGGTGGCTGGGTGGGGGCTGAGCCGAAGGTAAAGGAGCTGAGCTGTTCAGGGCTTCCTGGGAAGAACATTCAGCTGAAAGGAGGGAAGGCCGAGGGAGGCACGGGACTGGTCTTCCAGGACAGGAAGGGACTTAATTCTCCAAAACGACCGAGGCTAAGACAGGAACCGGCCGGGGGTGGGGAGAATCCAAAGAGGAGGGAGAGCCAAGAAAGCCCCCCCGAAGTTGTGGATGCCGCTTCATGGGAGATTCTCAAGGGGCGGCTGGAGAGCCATTCCTCCTTTGGGATGGCCTGAACTGGGCAAGGGAGGCCCCTTCCGATCCTAGGAGTCTATTAACCTCACACTCAAAAGCACTGTTGGGAAACTTAGCTTTCAAACTTTCAAAATGTTAATTCTTGGTGTTTTAACGCATTAACATTCTAACGTACTTTGGCATGTGGTCAGCTGCCCAGAGGACAGTGAGGTTTAATAAACAAACCGCTCCAGCCCTTTGTAAACTCTGCTTAGAAACCTACAATCTTGGCATTCCGTATAAATAGGAATTAATCCATGGCAGAGGTCGCTCCTGAGCAGGAACCATTTTGGGGGCATCATTTTAATTTCTTTTTAAGCGAAGGGATTTTCAATGGAAGATCTAAAAAACACAGAGAGCTGCCTAGGAGAGGACAGCCCACCTTGCACAGCCTCTGGTATCATGCAATGATTAAACAGGAAATCCTTCAGGAAATCTGTATGGCCAAGAGGACAAAAGGAAAGCTCCTCTGAAGCTACTTCTCTGAATAGAACTGCTTTAGGAGCTAGCAGAGCTAATGCAACTTTGGTTCTATTTAGCCCTGCAGGCCTCCATCAGCCCTCGTGCAACTCTGCAGCGGTCAGGGAGACGAGACAGGAGGAGGAAAACATCCCACCAAGTCATGAATGGCACCCAGGGCAGAGGAGACGCTGGGCTTTTACCTTCCACCCTGGGAAAGACGGGAGGTGCAGAGGAGTCCTCTCCCTTAGATGCGGCCAGGATGAAATAATGGGAGCACTTCAGGTGCCATTCCTGGAAGAACAGAGAGGTCGCCGTAGGCTCTCAATCACAACAAACCCCTCTACCCATTGGACCATTCCCAGGACTTGAGGAAATAGACTGGCAGCCAACAAAGGTTAGAAACGCCTTATGCGCTTCTATGATAAGCTCAATGTCATATTGTTGCACGCTCAAATGCAATCGCTTTAGTTCTACAAGTAGGAATTATTTTATGTCCTATTTTAAGATTTCACCAGTGTCCTGTATATCATATTTTGGTTGCACCAGATGAGAAGACTCTTCTGCCGCCATCCCACCCTATTTCCGCGCTGGCCACACAGAAAGAATCTCTTGGCCTTGTGGCTGCCTGCAAGCCACCTCGCCTCCCTCTCCACATCCTGCACACACCAGGGCAGACCAACCTCAAATTCGTCAAAGGGCTCCAGAGCTTGAATCCTCTTCTGCTCTTCTCCAGGCACAGAGCTCCTGTAGAACTCGTTCATGTCCATGATGTGGCATTCCGTCCAGCCCTAAAGAGAAGGCCGTGGCATTAAGACCGAGGCACAGCCATCCCGTTGGCCCCCTCCGGCCTCCCTTTCACCAGTCCAAGGCTCACACCCACCCTCTGCAGAAAGCGCATCTGTTGAGCCTTGCAGTCTGGGTAGGAGGTCAGAGAGCGGAGCGGAGACTGCAGGCGGCTGAAGTGGTTTTGCATGATACGGCCAAAAGGGTCGCTGGGGTGAATCTGCTCGTACAAAATGAACCAGGCCTTCAGAAAGTGCCCAGCTGCCCACTGAATCAGAGCATCTGACCTGGAACGAACAAGAAAGAAGGGGAAGTACACCAAAGAAGAAGAGCCAAGACCATCGAACTGGACGGGAGCCATCTGCCCCCCCCCCCCCCAGTCTAAGCCGTCAGAAGCTTCCGGTCCATTCACATTTGCCCAGTTCAAAGCTGGAGATGGATCTGAGACCTCGATCCCACCTGGCAAAGCTTGGAAATAGTTCCTTTTGAATGTCCCCCAAGATGATGCAGCAGGATTAAAGGGGGAGCAGAAGGACCCATGGATCCAAAACAGCTGCCACAACAGAAAACTGTTTTTTAAGGAGAGTTGTGCTCTGTCTCATTTTGACCTTGCCAGGCAGCAACCAGAGGGCTTCCAGTCTGCTCCTATTCAATTTCGAGGTGGCTAGCTGCCACTTTCAGCAGTAATTGATGCAGGGAGCAAAGTAATGGCTCCAAGCTCAAAATATTATGGTAGGGCTCTCAGGTATGAACATTCGGCTGGGTTCTCCTTTGTAGCTCAAAGGGACAAGGACTCGGTCAGCCGCCTGGCTGACCAACTCGGCGAAATGCAAGAACCAAAAGAAGGTACAGCAAAAACGCTGCTTCCAAAGGAGGCTCAATCCAGGACGCGGAGGAAGAGGAACCAAGAGGGACGACTCCGGCGCCCTGACCTCGGAAAGCCTCGGTCTGCTGCGGTTTAACGTAAACGCCGCCGTCCCAGGCGCCCCGGCGGGGCCGAGCGAAGCACGAACCTCTCGACCTCCATGTAGGGCAGGACCATCTCCGCCAGGATCAGGGTGGGCGCCGCGGGGTCCAGGCCGGCGCCACGCAGGGCCCCCTCCAGCTGGGCCAGTCGGGAGAGATCCACGCCCAGCAGCCGGTAATCGTCCCCGGAGTACTTCAGGCTCCCTGCGGGGGGGGGGGGAGGGAAGAAGGCGCTCGGTGCCGGCCCAGGCGGCTCCCTCCCCTCCCTGCCTCCTCCCTCGCCTCCTCCTCCTCCTCCTCCTCCAAGTACCCACCGGGACCCTCGCGGACGCCGCCGCCCGCCAAGGCGTTTAGCTCCGCCGAGCCGGCGATGAGGGCCGCTTTGCGGGAGGCCACCTCCGGCAGGTCCACCTCGAAAAACCGCCCGCCGCTCCCGGCCAGCAGCGCCGCCTCCTTCAGGCAGAAGAAGCGCGAATCCCAGCCGGCGCCCAGGGACAGCACCTGCGGAAAGCGGGGAGGGGGGCGGTCAGGGGGCGCTGCGGGGGGAGGGAGGGGGAGGGAGGGCGCCAACTTGCCTGCCTGCGCGGGTGGCCCCGGGTGCCCGTCAGGAACGCCCGCAGGCTCCGCTCCACCGCTCGGGCCCTCACGTGGTAGCCCCTGCGGGGGGAGAGAAGAGCGTGAGCGGCGGTGTCCGTCCGTCCCCCGCTTCCCCCGCGGAGGAGACCCGCGCGCCCCTCCCTCACCGGTGGATGGCGGGGGCGCGGCGCGGGCCTCCCCGGGGCAACAGTTGCAGCACGAAGCGGTCCGATGTGTAGCCCAGGGCGGCGGCGGACCTCTTGCTGGCGGCGCTGCTGTCGCCGGTGCCGCTCACCCTCGGGGAGGGGCGAGGAGGGGACTCCCGCGGGTCCCGGGCGCCCCCCCGCCGCTCCCGCCCTCGCCGCCTCCCCATGTGCTCAGCTGCCAGGCGGAGGTGGCCTCTCTCGCCCTCCCCGCACAGACCGGTTTCCGGTCCCCTCCCTATGCGAACCGCCTCCCTCTCCGCCCTTTCCCCCGCCCTCCCTCTCCGCACAGCCCGGGGGCGGCCTTCCCGGAGCTGCTTGCTTAGGTTGGGCCCGCGTGGTGCGGAGCAATGTTCCCTCTAATTTTTTTTCAGCGTGTGCGGAAAAGTACAGTGTTTGAGCGACACATTTTCATGTCTGAGCACCTGGATTTTTTTCACGGATGTCACCCAAGAGAACAACGAAATCAGTGTTATTTGAATCTCAAAGTTATGTTTATTCAAGGTACCCGCTTAATTAAAAGTGTTACATAATATATAACTATATAATATATATAGTAAGTTGAGAACTACTTGTATTCAAGTTCAGTGGATGAGATTCTATGGGGAAAGGATCAAAACTTCCCTCTATCCACATTTTCCATACTATCAATTACTTTATATGCTTTATACTTCCCCCCTTACTATCCAATAGTCTGCAGTGATATTAGCAAGTTATGAAGAACTCGCCGCCTGCCTTACGCACTCAGAGCTTCAAATACAAGTCCCGGATAGACACCAATAAGCGAGGAGGGCTGCAGTTTCCGGGAGATTGAAGCGCTCCGTTCTCCCCTCAGGGAAAGAGGAGGCAACCACCAGGAGCAGCCCCAGCGCCTGCCAGACCACACAGCAAAAAGGATGCAACGCACCCATCCAAACTGAGGCACGAGCCGCCACCGCCGCAATTCCCTCTCCACTGCCGCCTCCTTCCCGTCCATCACACATTTCCTTCTGCGGAGGCTGAATCTACCCTCAAGACGCTCCTGCCCCCTAACCGGTCGGGGTCGTGGTCAGGGTCGGGGTCCGGGGGCGAGGGGTTCTGGGTCAGGGTCAGGGTCAGTGTTTAGTGTTTAGTGTTTAGGTTTAGTGTTTAGTGTTTTTAGTGTTTTTAGTGTTTTTAGTGTTTTTAGTGTTTTTAGTGTTTTTAGTGTTTTTAGTGTTTTTAGGGTTAGTGTGAGGGTTAGTGTGAGGGTTAACGTGAGGGTTAACGTTAGGGCTAGGGCTAGGGCCAGGGCCAGGGCCAGGGCCAGGGCCAGGGCCAGGGCCAGGGCCAGGGTCAGGGTCTAGGGTGAGGGTTGGGGGTTTGGGGTTTTTTGGGGTTTTGGGTTGGGGGGGTTGGGGGTTCGGGTCGGGTTCGGGGTCAGGGTCAGGGTCAGGGTTGTTAATGTTGTTAGGGTTAGGGTTGGGGTCGGGGTCGGGTGGGGTGGGGGTTGGGTTAGGGTTGGGTTAGGGTTAGGGTTAGGGTCAGGGTCAGGGTGAGGGGTAGGGTGAGGGGTAGGGTGAGGGGTAGGGTGAGGGGTAGGGTGAGGGGTAGGGTGAGGGTGAGGGGTAGGGTGAGGGTGAGGGGTAGGGTGAGGGGTAGGGTGAGGGTGAGGGGTAGGGTGAGGGTGAGGGGTAGGGTGAGGGGTAGGGTTAGGGTTAGGGTTGGGGGTTTGGGGTTTTTTGGGGTTTTGGGTTGGGGGGGTTGGGGGTTCGGGTCGGGTTCGGGGTCAGGGTCAGGGTCAGGGTTGTTAATGTTGTTAGGGTTAGGGTTGGGGTCGGGGTCGGGTGGGGTGGGGGTTGGGTTAGGGTTGGGTTAGGGTTAGGGTTAGGGTCAGGGTCAGGGTGAGGGGTAGGGTGAAGGGTAGGGTGAGGGGTAGGGTGAGGGGTAGGGTGAGGGGTAGGGTGAGGGTGAGGGGTAGGGTGAGGGTGAGGGGTAGGGTGAGGGGTAGGGTGAGGGTGAGGGGTAGGGTGAGGGTGAGGGGTAGGGTGAGGGGTAGGGTGAGGGTGAGGGGTAGGGTGAGGGTGAGGGGTAGGGTGAGGGTGAGGGTGAGGGGTAGGGTGAGGGTTAGGGGTTAGGGTGAGGTTGAGGGTTGGGGGTTGGGGTTAGGGGTTAGGGTTAGGGTTAGATTAAAACATTTGCTGTCCTTTGGTTTGATCTTGGGGTGGAATGTCCTCGACTTACAACAGTTATGAGACTGGGAAAAGGGACTTCATGACCGTTTTTCACAGTTACGACCAAAACGCCTGAATGCTGGAGTTTTGGGTTTATCTGGAAGGCCTTTTTTCACCACTTGGAAAGAGCCAAAAGCAGGTGATATGACCAACATCTCTCTGGAAACCTGAACAGTTAGGTAGGGAATTATTTGCCATCTTGGCTCCCAAAAAATCGGGCCTCCAAAGCACCCCTTTTTGTGACCACGGGGTAAGGAATTTTCCTCCTGTGGGTGATGAAAGCTTGATTTAAAAAAAAAAACAGCAAGAAATGTAATGTTTAAGCATGAAATCTCTCCCCTCCCAATGAAGTCCCCCAATGGGTTTTTTCAATTTGGCCTCCAAAAAACTTTGGCCTCCAAAGTCCCCCAAAGCTTGATTTTTAAAAAGAGCAAGAAATACAGTACGCAACATATCTGCATGATTTCTGCTAATAGAGCAATAAATTTCAAAAGCCACAACTTAAGGGAAGAGCTTTATCGGTTTGGAGAATTTCAGAGCAGTTTGCCTATCGCAGGTGGGTTTATAGACAACATCGCCGTCTCGTGGCGAAAGAAGGAACAGCAGCCCTTAAATTGAAATCTTTTTAACGGTACGTTTTCGGAAACACACCTTTGGCACTCTCTTTCTGGCTCATATTTTTTATTACCGCACGGGGATTCATTTACACAAATTAGCATCGTAGGATTCCGTTTGTTGCTTTAAGGTGCCTTCATCGCTACAATTCCTAAGTAACAGCAGGGCAGTCTAGTGGGGAAAACACTCACTTTTTATTTGGAAGGTTGAGGGTTTCATGCTACATAGGTAAGGTGACCAGATTTCAGTGGGACAATCATGCTTTATAACAATTTGTCCCGTGTCCCAGGCCATTCTAAAAAAGTCCCAATTTTCTGGCTTCATGGTGAAAGCCCAGTGGATTTGCTTAAGAAATCCTAACCGGGGCAAGACAAAAGACACCCTGTCTAACCTCTCTCTCTCTCTGTCTCAGTACTTTCATTGAAGATATTAAAACGTTAAAGCAACAAAACGGACCCCCTGCGCGCCCCTTTTACCTCATTATATAAGAAAAAATGACCAAGTACCATAGAGCTGCAGGAAACACTTGGCTAGAGAGGTCGTGAGTGTTACTTCCTGGATTTTCTGGAGGGGAGGGGCACGGAGGTTGGAGGCTGCTTGTGTAGAAAAAATGGTGGCAAAGTTTCTTTGAAAAATATTTCCCTGACTAATTTCACCATTTCAATTTGCTCAATTCTTTGTATTAACATCTACATCATTCTGGGTTGACTTGGAACGCTCACTTGTGCCTGGTAAGTGAGCTGGGTTTTTTTCTTTTATTTTTTTAATGTATTTTAAAATAATATTTTATTTATTGTGCATAGGATTTTTTAAAATTTTGTATGGATTCTTTTTTTTAAATAGTCTTAGACTATTTAAAAAAAGAATCTATCCAAAATAAATTGAAGTGAAACCATGTTTAAAAATTCTATGCACAATACTTTGAAATATATTGTGCATAGAAAGAATAGTTTGAAATGTTTTACTTCAATTTGTTCTGTGTGGATTCTTTTTTTAAATTGTCTTAGGCTATTTAAAAAAAGATTCTATCCAAAATACAAAATACCAGCCGCAGTTATTCACTTAAGAACTGTGGCAAGAAAGGTGGTATAGTGACCAAAGTTACAATGGCATTGAAAAAAGTGACTGATGACCATTTTTTACACTTAGCGACCATTTGCACACTTAGCGACCATTGCAGCATCCTCATGGTCACGCGATCAAAATTTTGATGTTTGGCAACAGATTTATATTTATGATAGTTTCAGTGTCCTGGGGTCATTTTAATTGCCTGTTGACAAAGGCAATTTGGGAAACCAGATTCACTTATGTTACTAACTTATCAGCTGCAGTTATTCACTTAAGGACTGTGGCAAGAAAAGTGGTATAGTGACCAAAGTTACAATGGCATTGAAAAAAGTGACTGATGACCATTTTTCACACTTAGTGATCATTTTCACACTTAGCGACCATTGCAGCATCCTCATGGTCACATGATCAAAATTTTGATGTTTGGCAACAGTTACAATTTATATTTGTAAATTGTAGTTATGTTGAAATAAAAAAAATATTGCAATACTATTTTTGTGTTGTATGAAAAATTTTGTTGCTTTGTATAATATTTTTAATCAAGCCCCCCCCCCCCCCCCCCGGTCAAAGGTATCCCTCTTTACCAATCTGAAAATCTGGTCACCTTATACATAGGCAATCATTTTTGGGGCTCCAAAAATGTTTTGGCTCCAAAACACCCATGTTTCTGACCGCAGGGTCAGTACTTTTACTCCTCTCCTCTGAGTGCAAAAAGCTTGTTTTTTAAGAACAGCATGGCGTCCCCTCATGGGTTTTTCAATTTGGCCTAAAAAAAATCGGGCCTCCAAAGCAGCCCTTTTTGTGACCATGTGAGTTTTCCTCCTCTGGGTACCAAATGCTTGATTTTAAAAAAGAGCAAGAAATACAATGTGCAACACATCCACACGATTTCTGCTAGTACAGGTGAAGCTCGAAAAATTAGAATATCATGCCAAAGTTCATTTATTTCAGTAATGCAACTTAAAAGGTGAAACTAATATATGAGATAGACTCATTACACACAAAGCAACACAGTTCAAGCCATGATGTGTCATAATTGTGATGATTATGGCTTACAGCTCCTGAAACTTTTTGGAGTTTCACACGTAGAACCAAAAAATGCAAAAGGCACAATGCAAAGGAAGATTTCGGTTTGGAGAATTCCAGAGCAGTTTGCCTATTCCAAGTGAGTTTACAGACAACAGTGTAAAAAAACAGTAAGAAATATGATTTTTAAGCATGAAATTTCCACCCCGAATCGAGTCCCCTCATGGGTTTTTCAATTTGGGGTCCAAAAGAATTTGGCTTCCAAAGCACCCATTTTTCTGAGCACGGGGTCAGGAGTTTTCCTCCTGTAGGAAGTTATCACCCAACCCAGAAAAATGAAATATGCTAACAAATATTGAAAAGGCAGAATATTTCTCTGGATGTGAAAATAAAGACACACGTTTTAAGAGACAGAATAGCTGCCTGTAGCTTCCTGCCCATCCCCACTTTGTCAATGGGCCATTAAGAAGGCCAAGCTAGTCCCTTTACATAATAAAGAGTTCTCCCCTTCAGCTCCAGGGGGAATGGGATTAAAGCACGATAATATTGGCCCTTTACTCAACTGACCACATGGTATCTGAGAACTCAACCAAACCTGGATTCAAAACGCAGCCTAGAGAGTTGTCCCTGCATGGCCCCATGGGAGTCTGACAATCAGTCAGAATACAAGATCAAGATCAAAGGCCAGAGAGGGGATAAAATCAGGGACTAGGCTTCTCTTCCTCCCTTCCCTTCTCTTCTTCTCCACCAACATTGA
Source organism: Thamnophis sirtalis (assembly GCF_051295495.1). Classification (NCBI taxonomy): domain Eukaryota; kingdom Metazoa; phylum Chordata; class Lepidosauria; order Squamata; family Natricidae; genus Thamnophis; species Thamnophis sirtalis. The sequence goes on along the minus strand of NW_028261388.1, from coordinate 4,289 downwards.
AGCATGTGATCCCCTTTTCTGTTCAGGACTCAAGCCACGTGGTCCTGTCCATCAATAAACCATCTTTCCAAGCAGCCTCCATGTCTCCAGTGTCTTTTTCCCCACTTGGAGCCGAACCCAGAAGGACATTTATTTCAACAAACTAAAGGCAAAAGTTAACTAAAATTGCTTCAGGTCCAGGAACTGACCTAAGTTTCTTGCTGGAAGATAAACTCCCAGGGTAAACTCCTAGGGTTATTTCAGTAATGCGACTTAAAAGGTGAAACTAATATACGACATAGACTCATTACACGCAAAGCAAGATAGTTCAAGCCGTGATGTGTCATAATTGTGATGATTACAGCCTACAGCTCATGAAACTTCGATTTTCACACGTAGAACAAGAAAATGCAAAAGGCACAAAGCAACAGAAGAAGCTCTATGGATTTGGAGAATTCCAGAGCAGTTTGTCTATCGCAGGTGAGTTTACAAACAACAGCGCCACCTCGTGGCGAAAGAAGGAGCAGCAGCCCTTAAAATTTTTATCTTTCAAGAAGAGCAGGGAAGCGTTTCGTACGGATATCGCAGGTGCTATTGCATTGAAATCTTTTTAATGGTACGTTGCCCTTTGGAAATGCCCCTTCGGCACTCTCTTTCGCGCTCATATTTTTTAACCACATTCATTTACATCGATTGGCTGCTTCGGAAATCCCTCCCTCGGATTGGCTGATTGACTTCTAACACCCACCCACCCCACCTCCGAGGGGGACATTTTAGAAAATGAGCACGTTGCAGAAGCAGGAGCAGTCGACGCCACCACGTGTCTCCGGTGCCTCGGACGGTGCCGTAGCCTCTTGCCTCCTGAGGTAATTCTAGCGGAGGCATAGCACCTGTGGTAATTTTAGTTCTTAAAAGTTAGTTTTTAGGAGTAAAAATACTCTTAGGAGTAAACTACGCTTAGGAGCAAAACGCCAGAAATGGCTGAGGCAATATCTCTGCATCTTATTTAAAGGACTCCAAATTACCACAGCTCACCTATGGCTCACTCAGTCCCAGGAAAAGTGTTTTTCCCTCAGGGAAACGAGGCAAACTTCTGGGCGCTGAACTGTTTTTTAGCCAAGTATTTAGGGAGTAAAATAAAATATTGGCGGAGCCTGAGGTTATTAACTAAAATTGCTTCAGGTCCAGGAACTGACCTAAGTTTCTTGCTGGAAGGTAAACTCCCAGGGCCTGAGGCAACGTTAAGTTCCTGTTCTTGGAGAGTAAGAGAAACTCCAGGGGCTGGAGGCCCTATCTTTGGGAACAGTAGAAAAACGTGGTCTGAGGTATTCTCAAGGGCACAACATTCCAATTCATTGTATCTTACCTTTTGCACTGATCCGATAAAGCACATAAAAGCTCCTTTGTCAAATTCTTGAATTAGTTTTCTAATCTTTGAGCACCAGGTGGACATTTGGTGATATTGATTTTTTATTTATTTCAGAGGCACTCACTGAGTAAAATCAGTCAAAACTGAAGACATCAAAGGTAAATCATTGGTTTCATTAATTATCCACTGCTACATTTAGCCAAGAAGCCTGACAGATACTATTGGCAACATGAGGTTTATTACGGCAAAAACCATATATGTATAAAAACAGGCACGAATTGGATAAATGTATCTAAAACATACATTTTTTTTGCAATCTTTTTTATTTTTAAACAAAAAACAATATAAAAAGGATGATCTCATCCATTACATACAGCATGTCGTTTGGTTACAAGTGTTTTTGCATCCATATTCTCAATTACATTTACAATCACAGATTTTTCATCTAACTAAATGCCTCACTTTCATTGTACAACATATATTCAATTACAATTAATATCTTTTTTCAATAAACCTAATTCCCTTACATTCCTGATTGTCTGTTTAATAATAATATACCTTTATATAATCATAGATCCCGATACGAAAGAGATTTACTAACCCTTTATATTAGTATATCACTCTTTTCAATTACGTATAATCCCACCAATCAACTATCGAGTATGTTTATGTTCATTATCGTCCTTGTACATCAAACCTTCAAACAAAGATGTAATTCCTTCGTTTTTCAACAAGGTATTCTAAATAGTCACTGCATATTTTTAATTACTTCCTTATTAAAATTATTCATCAACAACATATCTTTATAATATATTCTTAGGGTTATACATTATATCACCAATCCTCTATCAAGTATAAATAAATTCATTGTTATCCTTATCCATTTTAAAACAAAAACAAAAAGTTCTAAAGTATTCAATTCATATGTGTATCATTGTTAATTATTTCACAGCATAATTTTATTATCACTTAGCTCCTTCAATTAAAACATAAGTAAAATATTTTTCAATTCCAGGTTTTTTCCCCCGAGCCACTGATAAAACAAATCCCATATCTTATAAAATGGCTCGTCTTCTTGATCTCCAATTTCAAATGTCAATTTACTCATTTCAGCACACTCCATTATTTTTCGAATAACTTCTTATTTCGGTATTGTTTCATTTTTCTAGTTTTTTGCAAATACAATTTTAGCTGCTGGTAGAACCTTTACAATAAAATATTTTAAGTCTTTGTTATAGATTTCTGGTGTAATTCCCAATAAAAAGACCTCTGGTTTAAAATCTATGTGTTTGTGTATCATTTCCTCAAACCACAGGGTTTAGGGGGTTTAGGGTTTAGGGGGTGTAGGGTGCGTGTTAGGGTGCGTGTTAGGGTGCGTGTTAGGGTGCGTGTTAGGGTGCGTGTTAGGGTGCGTGTTAGGGTGCGTGTTAGGGTGCGTGTTAGGGTGCGTGTTAGGGTTAGGGTTAGGGTTAGGGTGCGTGTTAGGGTTAGGGTGCGTGTTAGGGTTAGGGTTAGGGTGCGTGTTAGGGTGCGTGTTAGGGTGCGTGTTAGGGTGCGTGTTAGGGTGCGTGTTAGGGTTAGGGTGCGTGTTAGGGTTAGGGTGCGTGTTAGGGTTAGGGTTAGGGTTAGGGTTAGGGTTAGGGTTAGGGTGCGTGTTAGGGTTAGGGTTAGGGTTAGGGTTAGGGTTAGGGTTAGGGTTAGGGTGCGTGTTAGGGTTAGGGTTAGGGTGCGTGTTAGGGTTAGGGTTAGGGTGCGTGTTAGGGTTAGGGTGCGTGTTAGGGTTAGGGTTAGGGTGCGTGTTAGGGTTAGGGTGCGTGTTAGGGTTAGGGTTAGGGTGCGTGTTAGGGTTAGGGTGCGTGTTAGGGTTAGGGTGCGTGTTAGGGTTAGGGTGCGTGTTAGGGTTAGGGTTAGGGTTAGGGTGCGTGTTAGGGTGCGTGTTAGGGTGCGTGTTAGGGTGCGTGTTAGGGTGCGTGTTAGGGTGCGTGTTAGGGTGCGTGTTAGTGTAGTGTTAGTGTTAGTGTTAGTGTTAGGGTTAGTGTTAGTGTTAGTGTTAGGGTTAGTGTTAGTGTTAGTGTTAGGGTTAGTGTTAGGGTTAGTGTTAGGGTTAGTGTTAGGGTTAGGGTTAGTGTTAGGGTTAGGGTTAGGGTTAGTGTTAGGGTTAGTGTTAGGGTTAGTGTTAGGGTTAGTGTTAGGGTTAGTGTTAGGGTTAGGGTTAGGGTTAGGGTTAGGGTTAGGGTTAGGGTTAGGGTTAGGGTTAGGGTTAGGGTTAGGGTTAGGGTTAGGGTTAGGGTTAGGGTTAGGGTTAGGGTTAGGGTTAGGGTTAGGGTTAGGGTTAGGGTTAGGGTTAGGGTTAGGGTTAGGGTTAGGGTTAGGGTTAGGGTTAGGGTTAGGGTTAGGGTTAGGGTTAGGGTTAGGGTTAGGGTTAGGGTTAGGGTTAGGGTTAGGGTTAGGGTTAGGGTTAGGGTTAGGGTTAGGGTTAGGGTTAGGGTTAGGGTTAGGGTTAGGGTTAGGGTTAGGGTTAGGGTTAGGGTTAGGGTTAGGGTTAGGGTTAGGGTTAGGGTTAGGGTTAGGGTTAGGGTTAGGGTTAGGGTTAGGGTTAGGGTTAGGGTTAGGGTTAGGGTTAGGGTTAGGGTTAGGGTTAGGGTTAGGGTTAGGGTTAGGGTTAGGGTTAGGGTTAGGGTTAGGGTTAGGGTTAGGGTTAGGGTTAGGGTTAGGGTTAGGGTTAGGGTTAGGGTTAGGGTTAGGGTTAGGGTTAGGGTTAGGGTTAGGGTTAGGGTTAGGGTTAGGGTTAGGGTTAGGGTTAGGGTTAGGGTTAGGGTTAGGGTTAGGGTTAGGGTTAGGGTTAGGGTTAGGGTTAGGGTTAGGGTTAGGGTTAGGGTTAGGGTTAGGGTTAGGGTTAAGGGTTAGGGTAGGGTTAGGGTTAGGGTTAGGGTTAGGGTTA